>NC_135707.1:10206109-10516863 GCF_964276395.1 Gasterosteus aculeatus | reverse complement strand
ATCTTATGAAATGGCAACAAGTTTGCTCTAGAAAACCATTCTCAAACAAACCATTTGGCCAACAAGCAGCACATCTCAAATTATAATCGTGACAATGCATTCATGTCCTAAGAACATGAATATACAGCCAAGTATTCAAACCCACCCCCATGTAAACTCGCACAAAGGCAGCACCGCGGTTGCATTTTTAGAGCGACGGTTACTCACTGTCAAGTGTTTCGCTACAAAAATGGAAAGAACAAATTAAACAGGCAAATGACAGAATTCTCTATAAATATCTGATCCGACCCGCTTGTTGTATCAGGAGCACGGCGGGATGGAACGATAACGCGCAGACGCCTAATCTTAGCAGGCTAATGCCATAAGCCGAAAATAACTCACCTAAGAATAGCTGACCCACAGAATAAGCGAGGAGCCCGAACCCGGGCGCTCGGGCCTATCTGTTGTTTGGCTGTGAGGCTTGAAGAAGAAAGCGTCTTGTGCTGCTCCCGTAGCGCGACGGTCAAACAGCACGCTCTATTGATGGGGCTCAGGGATGGAATGTGTCATGTCCCTCTCATCCCCCCCCCCCCCCACCCCCCCGTCTTATTTTTAAAATCTCTTCACATGTTTAGCCCCCGGGCCTCTGGATGCTTTCGGTCACATGTCCTGCTCGCCTGAAGTCAGGCTCTCGTGTGATGTGTGTGAGATTTTAACCTCAAAAACACTCAACAGTCGACCACAAACGTCTAAATGCACATCAAACAATCAGTTTGCGTTACTCGACATGTCGTCCCCTTTTTTTCTTTTTTTGTTGCTGTTGACCGGTTGTAGATAATGACTGAGAAGGTCACAGTACGCGGGGTTTTTTTTCCAGTAAATGAAGCACTCACATGACTTTATCCCTACTTTCTCATTACACACGCTCCTCAGCAACCCACATGCTGGTGTTTTGACAGAGCACAATGCCCCAACTCTGACGTCATTTCCAGAGGGAGACAATTTTACACATTTCATCAATAGCTACACGCTGAAAAGAAAGGTGTGACTCATCCTGGGTGAATAGATGTTACTCATAGTGATAACAGCCGTGTCCTCCTCAACTCGATTCTCCGGCCAAAGACAGAACAGTCGGTGACTGTGGTGAATATCCTCAACCCTTCCAGTTGTGCCTCCACTATTTCTGTCACAGCTGCTTCTGTTGCCCCCGAAAAGTGCACCGTGCACATGATGGAAGCTCGCAAAACACAACCTCCCCCCTTCATGTCCACACTCAACACGTTGGTAAACACGCAATGCATTGGAAAGGTATATGAAGAGGAGGGGGGGGGGGTCACTTTCTAACTCCGCACAAGGCATCTTCATCACACACTAAGTTCACAACCCCACAGAGAAAGACACGTCATACAACAGCGGCGTGCACCACCACGAGAGCAAAGTACCTGGATCGAGGAAGGAGAGCCTGTTCCTTTACTGCTTCTTTACGCACAGAATGCGCGACCGGCTGAGCGCAAAAGAGTTGCGAGAGAGAGAGAGAGAGAGAGAGAGCGAGAGAGCGTGTGTGTGTGCGGGAGAGACGCGCCGACGGTCTGACGCGGAAGAGGAGTAGGAAGAGATTCACAGAGAGCGATAGAGAGAGGGGGGGGGGGTCAGGGGTTGGAATGCAAAGAGGAAAGGAGGAAGAGAAGGAGGAACAACCGAGGTTCCTCAGGAGGAGGAGAAGATCCGCCGGGCTGCGTGATCACCTGAGTCGTTCACGTCGTGCATCTCGCTGCGGCCGGGCGGCTGCTGGTGGGAGACGCGCCTCTCTGTTGCGGGCAAACTTGACTCGCCCTCGTAAATCGTCTGCAGCATACTCCACTCAGCGCGCGGGTCTCATCGCAAGCACGAGCGTTTCGCTGTCACCGAGGAGACCCCCCCCCCCTCACCCCCTCCCTCTCCCTCCCGAGCTCCCCCCCCCACCACACACAAACACACACACACACACACACGCACACACACACACTCACTCCACCACGACGGCCGAGGGACTCTCTCTCTCTCTCCGCGCGTAAAGCGATAACACAAACTGCGCTCTCTGTCTGTGTGTGTGTGTCTCTCTCTGCAGGGCCGACACACTCCCGTGCCCGCTTCAATCTGGTGCAAAAAAAAACTCACACAGTTTTAGGAGAAGGTGTGCCAAGTCCAGCTTTTTGTTTTGTATTTTTTTTTCTCCCTCTTCAGACCACTCCCACTCCCTAATTCCTTTTTTTCTGCGCCTCTGTGGCCCTTTTTTTCTCCTCTCTCCTCGGAGACCGAGCGGAGGAAGGAGGAGAGAGAGAGAGAGAGAGAGAGAGAGAGAGAGAGAGAGAGAGAGAGAGAGAGAGAGAGAGAGAGAGAGAGACGGGTGTAGCTGGAGGAGGAGAGCCGTGGAAGTGAGCGCGCCGAGCTCCTCTGCGAGGCGGAGATATAAACGCCGGGGAGGGAGCGAGCTTCATTTGCATGGGAATCAACAACTGCGTGGCCCACAGGTGACAGAAATAGAACAATGGCCAGCCCTGGCTAAAAATAGGTCAGGCGAGGCGCGGGGATTGGAGCGGCATTGATGCGTTTAAAAATACCACACCAAACACAGCTGTCTCCTTCTGCTCCCGCCAGAAGCCATGTCTCCTGACTCCCTCTCTGCAGATGGAGGCTCGATTCCTCTCCTTCTCTCGCTCTCTCACGCTGTTTGATTTGTTGCACCTCACTCACTCTATTTGTGTCTGCGTGTTGTTCTCTCAGGCGCACGGGGTTGGAATGATCCATCGGTGCCTTGTTGTGCTGAACGTTCACCTCCGCGCAGCACGTGTGATGTGTCGAATGTGTACGCAGGGTTTGTATTTTGTAAGATTCACAGGAACTGATGTTCTTTTGGTAAAACACTGTGAGAGTGTAACCTCCCTGCATTGGCATGGTGTGTGTGTGTGTGTGTGTGTGTGGAGTTCAGTGTGTATCCAGGGCAGTGGTGCTCAGGATGCTTTCATCCAAGAGAGCACATCTGTAAGGTGCTACGACAGCATCATCACTACACAAACCTCTCACATTGGGTCAAGAACACTTCTTTGGTAAAGAACTACAGTACACAGGTAGAGCATCTGGGGGATTTGAATATTGACTTTGGAGGACCAATATCATTGTATGAGCCTTTCAATTAATCTTCCCAAACTCCCAAAGTGGCCACGATCCATAGTAAATATAAAGTGAGTCCATCCCATAAACGTCAAGTCAAATGTTCTATCTGACCGCTGATGCAGGGCCGGGTTTGTGGCCAAGCAGTCTGTGCCTTTAAATTTTTCATCTTCCTTCATAATTTGACCTGTCCCCCAGCCAGGGGCGTGGAGCCAGCACGGCTATTTTTAGGCCCTCAGCTCTGACGACTTGGCTAGAGAGACACCGAGAAGGTCTTTTTACTGTGTTGTTTCAGCTGGACAAACATTTAACCCCTCAATCCTTTTATCACAGAAAAACCAGGAGGCCAAGAAGGAAATGCACAGCTCGCAGGCCAGACGTTGAAGTCAGAAGCTAATGTATGATGTGGTGCTGCTTCATTATTCATAAACAGCAAGCAAGATAACTCATGTATTAGTTTTGATCTCTCACTAGAATTCTCAAATCTTAAAACGTAATAATACAAAAAAAATGTAAATGACATTATTTGTAATCCGTCTTTACTGTTTTGAATAGCTGAAAGGATGATTTTCACAGTAATGAGACATCTATCCAGAAGCGATCTCCGCTGAGTGACACATTTCAGTTGAACACATTTAGCAAACTCCTGATCCTTGCAGATTAGTTTTGGCAGTCAGGATGGATAAGATGTGAGAGACAACAAGCCTTCAAGTCCGAGGTAATGATGGCTGCGGACGCGGAGCTTCATCTGTCGCGGTGTCTGTCTCCAATAGGCATAATTGATCAAAAGAGGAAGTAAGGATGTCACATGAATAACAATTATCATGACAATGGAATTCCTATTTTTATGACATGACAATGTGATTTTGTCTTATACCTTAAAATAAAAAGGACATTTTATTTATTTAATTTTATATTTATTTGTAATGTGGTTGTTTGCTAAATGTTCTGCAAAGTGTTCATAGTTTTGTGCCTCATTTTGTCTTAATATATACAATATAAGAAATCAACCTTGTTTGTCCACACTACACAGTACAGATGAATAATGAGTTCCCAGAAAATACCCTCGGTCAATCTGACCTACTGCTCCGTAAAAATGAATAAAACATTTTTAGAAAACAGAAAACATTTCCATGGGACTTCGTTAGCAACGATTAACCTACACTTTTTATTTATAACTGGCTTCCTGAGGCTGATGAGGGATTGTGGGATTGGAAATAGCTCCATCTAAAAGGCAGGGTTCAGTAAACCTGCAATGTGGCAAGCCCATTATAGCCGCTACTGCGTCACTGGCGGCCTTTGTCTACTTTAGTCCTATTAAAGCATTTAAGTGTGAACGTCAGTGTCCCTGCTGGAGAGCCACTCCGCTCTGCCCTCCGGGGGCATGGGCATGACTGTCTGTCACCTCCCTCATATCAAACACAAACTCTCTGCGTATGTGTACCTGCATGTGTGCATGTTGTCACATGGGGACACTGACGTGGAGCGGGAGAATATTAGAGATGAGGGAACAAGTGGGCCGGACCAGTCAAGGGCCTCTAGCACTTTCCAAACTTGAAATGAAAGGCCATTATAGATGTCGGTCAACACAAACACAGGCATCCACACGCACAACACACAGTATTTTTATTTTTTACTAGAAATACAACAAACCTCAGCTCATTCCATTCCATTCTGTTTTTATGGGTCCGTGTGCACCAAATACGCCAATTCCCATTACCACAATTACTGTACACATCCAAAGTTCTGTTGCTTAGTCCCCATATAGCGCTGCCGCCTTGTGACACGCTGTGCATGATGAAACCCAGCAGGGAGGCAGCCTGGAGAAGGAAGGGAACTTAAGTGTTGCAACCAATATGAGGGATGGACAAACTGTGCTCCTCACAACTAATTCAACCCTGCGAGGAAATTATTTTGTTCCCTTAAAAGCGGTTGGTCCGTGCGTGGGAGGCAATGAGTCAGCCATGAATGTTTTTTCATGGGGGGGGTTGTCGATTGTAAAATAAATTCATCACAGTAGTGTTACGTGATCTCAATCAGTCTGCGAGAATCTGTTTTAATTTCTTGTCTCCCTGCCTGCGTGGATGCAGAGTTTAGTCATGCCGCCCTGCAAGGATTGTGGCGGATGTGATCAGTTTGCAGAGTCCTTTAGTCAGAGGGGATGCTTCTCCCAACAGGCCGCATACCAACCGTAACCTCTGACGTCACCGTGCAGCTAAACGGCCATGACTTTCTTTAGTGGCTGCTCCACAGCTCTTGGGGTTCGCCCTGGTACAGGAGGGAAATCTCTCCACACCAATTACCTCAATGCCAGCCATCTTACTTACATCAGCGTCTGATGGGTCCCTGTTTCTGTCTGCGAAATCATTTCTCGATCAATTTAGGGAGTGAGGGCCGTGGCTATCGTGCTGCAGCGGTCTCTCATTGTGCAGCACAGCATGCTCTATAAGCTTTTCTACATAGGTAAAGTTTTGTTACTTCAAACAGCCCATTTTCCTTTCACCTTGCGGTCAGTCTCATAAAAGCACAAAAGCATTACGACTGTTGATTTAACGGTAAAATCCAATTAGCCTGTACATCTGGAAGTGTTATGTGACGGCGTTTCCCCACTAATGATTTGGGCGCTCTTGTTTTTATTGGGTTACTCTGTCTGCCGTCCTGTGGCATTTCCTGTTGGGCATTCAGGGTAGTAAATGCACTTAACAGGTTAGATCAAATAACACGAAAAGCATTTAAAGGCAGCCATGTTTTGTGCTTAATCTTGAAATATGTTTTGCAATGCAGCTGACACCGCTGTTGGGTGGAGCTCACGCAGCTTTAAATGTTTCTCTGGATGGAGAGGCCGGATATTAAAAAAAAGACAGAGATGTCGTTCTTCAGAGGCGGGGGGATGAATCAACATAAATCCTTGAAATTAGAAAAACAAAAAAAATGTGTTCATTCAGATTTGAGAAAAAGTTTGAACCATTATCAAGTTTCAGAAAGACAAAGCAACCATTTATTGTGTGTTGACCTTGAGGCCAGTTTACGTTCTAACTTTGAGTAGATCTCTGATGCCGTGCTTTTATCTGATGCCCTAGGCTTTCTAAGAATAGATATGGAGCTGTTGGGCCCCGTAAAGACAAACTGGAAACAGCGGGCGGCTCTCAGTATTTTTCCTGATCAATATGCTCATCTCTGTTAGAAAACATCGATCGCTGTTTGTATCTAATTGACCATGTCGTTGTTTTACGTCTGACCTACATTCAGTCATTCAGCCCCATATGCAAGCTCACTCTGTGCTCCACATGGTCCACCTCGTCCAGCACCTTCTTTCAAAGCAACACAAAACTATGGATCTTCTAACAAAATTCACTAAACACTAAAAAGATTAGGATTGATTAGAGCCTTTGAAAGACGTGCAGGATCTACATCACAATGCCTTCAGGAGTGGTCTGTATCAAAGATTACAATATGGTACCTCTTCATATATTCAAACGTACCAACAACTATACTGATCCTGACCAAAGGTTAGTCGGCAAAGCCCACCTACTTCCTCATAACCTTGTAGGTAGTATGAAACTGAATGGGGCGGAGCCATAGGGTACGCCTGCAGGGCTTTGTACCCGGGTCATCAAGGAGCACTGGGGCATGTAGGTACATCAAGAACCAACCAGACACACACCAGCCTTTTTCACGTGTCCTGTGATGTCCCAGTGAGCACAGACCCTTAAATGAATCTGTGCATTTTCAAAAGATAGAACCAAAGGAACGGATACGAACATGACGCCCTCGCACATACTGTATGTCCTCAACACCCCGGGAACAAAGCCGCGGACGCCGCCACGCTGCATGTAGAGTGTGCGCTCACCACGGTGGGAGGCTCTCTTGCTACCTGCCGATAGGTGTGGTAGATGCACTCTCAAATAAGGCATTTCTTGCATATGGACTTTAGTGGCCTCACTATCTCCAAAGCACATGTATAGCAGCCCCTCAATCCATGATGGAAGGCAGAAAAGAGTTTTCTGAAAGGACAAAGGATGTCAAACACCAACGCGTGCTGCCAGGTACAATGTTGGGTTGCCACGTATTCGGGAGGGGCATCCTGATTGGCCAGCCACTCTCTTAATATGATAACAAAATATATATTTTTGGTATTCATATTTTATTAACAAAACCCTTTTGATCAGCCTTGTTTGTCCTTTGACAAGTTACAACACTGTCAATCACAGAAATCAGATTCTCTATTTAAATACGGCAAATCTCACTTTAGTGACCTAAATCCAAAAAGCACTAGAAATAACAACGTACGGTAACTAAATCAAAGCTTCAGTTGTTTAATAGGTTTAGCGTAGAGCTTGACCGTTATCCTGGATTTGTCAATGACCTTTAAAGACTCAAACAGCACTCCATTCATGGATTGTAAAGGAAATCAAGTTTACTATGGGAAGGGCGGGCTGGCGCTTATTGTCCGAGCCACTTCCACCTACGCTACCACTTCTTTACTTGACCGCAGCACAGTCACAGCCTCCTGTGGTGCCTCTAAGGTCTTAAGCAAAACAATACCCCTGAAAAATAGCTCTTCCTCTGATTATTAAGGTAGTGCTGCATTCTGGGGAATATCCCGCAGAGCACACACCAACTCTGTTAAGATGTTAATGTCTAGGCCGCTCTGTGTGCTTAAACCTGGGGTGGGTTTTGGTTTTTTTTGAAGGGAACTATTATTATTATTATTATTATTATTATTATTAAAGCATCACATCTACATGTTTTCAGCATAGTTACAAATTCACAATGACGAGCTATGACAACCTGATGCAGTGGAAGCCTGTCAGTGAATATGTTCTATATTACACAAACGCTTATGTACATTGTGAGGACACTGACATACTTTTGTAATTCCTCTGCAAGTGCTTAAACAACTCAAACAGCTCCTCATTTCCTTTCTCCCCTGAGAGGCCAAAGCATTGTTTAGGATTCATCCCATTTTTGTTTTGGTGGCAAAGAAATAGGAGCAGCTGGCTATATGCATTTCTCTGTAAGTGTATGTTTCCGTTAAATTTAAATTTAAGATTTTTTTAATCATCCGTATTTTTGTACCTACAATAAATTATCCTATTTGTGAGTTTCGTCAGCCTGTAAAGCATTTTTATAACTAAGGCGGAAGGGCTTGTGAGACACCGACAAGTAACAATGCAACAATGCAACCTTCGGCAACAGCGCGCCCTGCAGGTTGGTTAAAACAGGAAAAAGAAACAAAATAAAACTGTAAGCGGCTGGAGATGCTGCAGATTTCACTGTGAACACTCTAGCAATAGCTGACAGAGTGCAAACCCCTTACTAAAGAAACTGGACAGCACAGCGGGGCAAGGAGCAGAGATACTGTAACAAATACAAATCAAACTAATGCACGACACGTGACAGATAGCAGCATTCCACATAGCAGTGCCACCATGCTGCGCTCGGGAGTGGCCGCGGCGTTGCTGACCTCGGTCTTTCATCTTGGATCCAGTAACCAAACTGACTTTTCAACCCCTCCGAATAACACACGGCCTAACAAGCTTTGGCCGGCTCTTCTAAAGCACATGTAGAAATAATCAGCAAAAAGCAGAAGCTGTGTCAACTGTGGGACCTCAAAGCGTTGTGAAAAATCTAAAGATAAAACCAAGTTGAGAACGTGCCGGTTTCCTTTTAACTACAAAGTGTGGAGTTTCCTGCCTTTAAAAGTGCGAAACAGATCTTACATCTGAGAGAATGAAAAAAAAATCCTGACCATCTTCATTCAGTTTTTTTTTATTGATGTTGTTCAGTATCAATTCCTTTTCCAGTCAAAAGACGACCCTCGCTTTTTGGGAAACGTCACATTTTCAGCGGCGCTGAGATAACGCCACTGAAAGATGGAAGGCGTGATCTAAAAAAATGCTGTACGGTCGTCACCTCAAAGGAAATAATGTTTTCTGTTACGCCAACAGATGGGCCGGTAACCCTTTCACACCTCTCTGACCACAGAGCCCTTTACCAAGGCTCTGCTCTTAGATATCCACCCAGTGTGTCCAATCTCTGTGTAATTCCTGGATCCGTTTGTTCTGCACATTTCACGTCAAGTGGGGAGGGGTTTGCGGCCATGACCTCCTGCAGTCCCATAACTCATAGGACGGGCTGAGAAAGCTAGTAGTACCAACAGATGAAAGGTAACAACACGGTCGGGGGCCGCAGGGGATGATGGGACGGCATCTATAGACAGATAACGGGCCCTTGAAGTCTAAAGCTTGTCTGTTTCTGCCATCAAGGACAACGGCCCGCCCTGATTTCCATGTATAGATTTGATAGACGGATTAGCAAATGGGTGTGTAAATAGTAAGTAGATATTTTGTATATCTATTTTGTCTGCTGTGTGATGATCATTATTCCGTAAAATGTATAATTAAAAAAGAAAATTCAATGGAGGTCATAAATATTTGCCATTAGCAAACGGTATATGAATCTATCTTGAATAGTCAAAGCTAGAGCTCCCCATTTTTAATCCACACAAGAGGCCGCTCAAAGACATGAATGATTCATCTCTCCATCTCCATTTGGACAGGAAGTGAAAACAAATGGAGGTAGGTCCCCCCCCCCCCCCCCCCCCCCCACCCTTCCCCCAGGGAGCCCCGGGCTCTAAGGCAGAGCTGCATGAACAACACTGGAAACACCAGCATCTGGGACTGAGCTACAACTGGAGCTCGATTCCCCCTCCGGGCCGCTGTTCTCCTCCCACTGTCTTTACAGAGAGAACATGTTCCTCTCACACACACACACACACACACACACACACCACAACCTCCTCCTTTATTCATCAGCCGTTTCAGCCCTGACTCTGTAACAACACCTTGGACCTTGACAACCCACAGGTGAGCCCAAAGAGAGACAAGAGCAGCTCGGTTTAAGGGCCGATTTTTACTGCGTATCCAACTCAACTGCCGTGAGCCGAGTTGCTGTTGATCACTTTAAAAAAAAAAATAAGAAAGGCAGCAACAACCGCTGTGAGTGAGAGTAGGAAAAACACATTCATGTCCTAGTTCCGTGGCACCGGGACTACGCTGAGATCGACTGAAAGCGGCCAAGAACAGTAAAATAAATATAGGTGCGAATGTGAGTCTCCATCATTTTTCTTCATGACAGATGCTTCTCTCATGCCTCTGTTTAACCTCAAAACACACACGACACACAAAAAAGACTAATTCAAAACAGAACTTTGGTGCAATAAATAGAAAGTTTGAAGTCATATCAATTGCATTTCAGCGAAAAGGGAGGGGGGGTAAAAAAAAGATTGCTATGAGTTTTTCAAATAATGCAAATGATCCGTGAGTTTTGCGGCCTCATATTCACGTATAGAAATCAGAAAAAACAACAATATATATAAAGAAGATAATAGTAATAGAAATCTGTGGTTCTGAGCTTCTTTTAGTAATAAAGACACATATGTATTTCAACACATATCATTGTTGGTTTTACCTCGCCACTTAAAGCTTCCTGCAGCCACGAAGAGAAATAACAATGAGCCACTGCAGAACAGAAACCAGCACCTTCCTCTGGGCATCAACACCTCCCCTACCCCCCCCTACACCCCTCCCTCCCGCAGAAACTCACTGACCCAAACCCATTTTTTTTATAGTCTAAGAGAAATGTCAAGTCCAGACCTAGAAGTCGTCTCTTTGAAGGGAACACAGCCGCCAAATATAGCCCGCTAGCCTCGCCGCCTCTTGACATATATCAGGCTCCACGGGTTCAGCTAACAGAGGTTAAATTTGGCTGCCTGCCATGCAGTCACTTACTATTAAGCATCATAACCATACAAAGAAAATTATAACCAAGCATTGGAGTGCACACTGTTGCCTGGTAACCCAATGCCACGTTGGGGAATCGTCTTGTTATGGAACAGAAAACATTTACAGCGAGAGCCCATAATAGATCTTGGAGCACGCAAAAAAAAAATAGTTTCAGGGTGTCAACAAGTACGACAATGAAACTGAGAAATAAAGCATGAAAGATGTACAAATCTTTCTTTGTAATGTCTGCGGAGCGTTTTTTTGGTCTTTGAATTACACAAATGGCCCCCTTCCCAATAACAAATGTAGATACGGACAGGATCAGGCTGTCTGTGATACAGACATACAGTTTTTGTGCACTGCATTACAAAGTCATACAAACAAAGTACCTTGCAATGGTCCATGATCATGATTTTCATCATGATTTTCATCATGATTTTCTATCCGTGAAGAAGATGTCACGATGGACCACGATACATAATGGATTTGCTCTTCTGGACAATTGCTTTCTTGATACAATGGGTCATAATAGTCTATTATGGGTCTAATGATGTGTCTACTTATGTCTTATGTCTATACTTATGACAGTATAACTCCAGAAACTCGTTCCATTGTAAAGCAACATCGGACTGTCTGCTGTTGTTCACTGAGAGCTGAAGGTCTGGTTGGTGCAGCACATAACCTTTTCCCTGATGGGATGCACTTTGCAATACATCCTCTCCTTAATACATTACTTATAACAGCTACACCCCAAACTCATAATACATTATTTATACATTTTGAGGCTAATGCAATGAAACTGTTATGTGCTTTCAAAGCGTTGAACCAATAAACATAGAAGGGCTCTGCGTTAAAACAGGATGTCAATGCAAGATTCATTCTGCACTTTTAATGTATTATGACATTCTTTGTCATAGATGTCAAATAGGATTTAAGTCAATTTTGTTCTGGATAGACATGATTTCATTCATGGAGCTTCTTGGTGTCTCACTTTGAACATACCACCCTACTATGTTTATGCTTACATGGGGGGGTAAAGGTACTACACCACGCGATCGACTATTCAAATACCACAGTGTACTGACACAAATATCTCCATCTCCGAGCAAACAATCCCATTGCTATTCCAGCACATGTCGTTCAATTATCTTGACTGTTTTCAACACACACCTGAGCACAGACACCTGTGTACTGTACACAGCAGCGCTCATCTGAACACACAGGCTTACAATTGTGTCTTTCCTGCATTCGGTCGCGTCCTTCTTTGGTTCACTCGGCACACAAACGCCACCACAGCGTTCTTCCTCTCTATGAAACTGAAATGTCTATTATGTGACATGAAGGCTGCCTCCGCGCTGTCATGGTCAGTCGAGGAACGGCCCACAAAACACGGGGAATAAATCCACAGTGACAAAACGCTAAACATCACTTCCATCACTTCAGCTGTGTGAAAAATGAAAAGGCATCGAATTCTCTCCCCTCCGATAAACAAGCTCACTCTTACTTCTTGTGTCATCTCTGCTAGTAGCTGACTGATTATTCTCCACTATAGCAAACATGCATTATACAGCAGGGACGTTGTGTAGTCATGTAGCATGCTGCTTCTGTAAATATACCGCTTGCCAACTGTTTAGTCAAACATGCCAACTTATCGTGTCCAGTGAATAATTCTCAGATGCCTGCCAAGATTTGTCCTATCGAAAACATTTTGTCTCATTAACACATTCACTGGTACTATGAAATGATGTGTTAGGCGAAGTGTAAGGTGCTGTTAAAATGACTTTCTCTCTCTGACACTGCTCAGATGGTACCTGCCCCCTCAAGCCATCTGAGCAGTGCAGACATCTGTGAGCACTAACCTGCCAAGAACAAGTGCAATGTCCAAAAATGATGAATATTCCGAGATGGAAAAATGGCTGCAGGGGCATTTGGATTGGCTTTGAACAAACAGGTTTGCTCTCGTTCTCGTGTTGTAAAGGTCAGGTGTACACCGGAGGGCCCGGGGTTCGTGTGTTTTCAGATCACCTTACTCAGCGAATATATCGAAATGCTGTCACCGAATGACGCTTGTGGAAAGAGCACAGGTCGTCAAAGTCATCATACAAAGAGGCATTTCAAATGTGAGACACCTGCTAAATGCTTTTTGGAGTTACATTGTGTCGAATCAGAATCAGACTAATGTTATTCCGTGAAGCTCCGCTAAACCATTTACTCTCATTACTGGCATCTGCATACATATTCAAAATAGAAGGAAAATGGGCCACTTTCTTTTGAATGAGGAGGCAGCCTCGTGACTTCATCCGCTTGTGTTTGCAGTTTAGAAAACACAAAAACACGCAGGAGCAGCTCTAATTCATACGTGTCTCATACAAATGTTTGCAAATCTGTTCAATGCCCCATGGACTGTTCGTTTTGCAAGCAAACAGAGAAATTATATGCTTCTCTTTTTTTAATAGATACATGTTAGGTCCAATATAGGGATAATTATTAAGTATATATTTTATATCCCGATAGATGGAATATAAAATATTCCACAATATGAGGCATGATATAAACATATTTTGGATACAGAAGTAAAACGTAAGATGTACTGAAAGCAGTGAGGATTATTTACTCAAATGCTGCACTTAAAGAAGTATCTCAAAGATAGATTCACATCTGTACTGCAGTACTACATTTCATGAGGGAAAAGTACATTTATGTTCACTTATAGTTCATTTCAGAATGAGATTTTAGAAGCAAGAACATACTTTCATATGTATGTAGCAATAAATATGTGTTCCACCTTGAATGTAATTATAACCACAGCCGCTATTTAATAAAATAAACTAAACAGCCATATTTAACACAATGGTGGTTCACTGTTATCTAATAACGTTAGCCCACATGAATTATTCTTAAACACCAGTTTGAACTCACATAATACAATGTTTTGAGACGCCCTGCTGTTTGCATACATATGCCGAATTTGTTCCAACGTTACCCACATGAACACGAACAGAGCCGTTGTTTGTCCAACGTTACCTTGACGACAGGTTGAAGGTTTGACGTCTGTGCTGCTGTTCAGAGTATAGCACTTGTGCGTGTGTGTGTCTGCGTGTGACGACCGAGCTAAAAATAGTCTAATTCGGTCGAAAGAGGGGACAATATCAAATCCTCGCCTAGGTATTGGCAGGCTGAGCGCTCCACTTTCCTCTGATCATGTGTGATGGAGAGACGAGGGCAGCTCCGGCCGCAGCCTGTCCTCAGCAGGGCCACATGCCCGGTCCAATTAACCATTATTTAATAACCCTTAATCAATCTGCAAAAAATGAATATGGGTTAATCTAGATATAACTTTCACTGTAGCATATATTTCAGTGTAAAGCTCTTTAATACAATACAATAAAATTGCATGTTGAGGCCTCTTACTTGATTATCACATGTATTTTTGGGGATTGAGTATTTAGTCATCTCAGATACATAAGAACAGTAATATATGAATGCCGCAGGAATAATGAGAATAGATACATGATACACTCTGTTATTCATGATATTGCATAACGTGTGAATGCTACGACAGCTGCATCTACTGTACCGAGAACAGTTTGTGGTGATGCACCTCCTAAAAATAGCACCTGTAGCCTCGTGCCAAGTGCACCGAAAAATCATTAACACAGAAGCACTGCCATCTACTGGTGGAACTCGTCGCTGTCATCCACTCGGACTCCCCCTGGGTCTCTGACTGGTGAGAAGTATTTGGCCTGGTGGTCACACCCGATGCTCCTGTGGGTGCAATAAGAATCATCTGTTAATCAGAAATGTATGAATTCATTTAAGACTCGGCGGTTTGGCACATGATTAGACACGGTTATCGAATACTTTGTCGGGGCACCGACTTCAAAGAGAGGGAACAGTAAGCTGTGAACTGCCGGGGAATCTGATTTCGGAACCAGGGGCAACGTGTGTGACAATAGCACAGATTTTATGCAGATTTGCCGTCGTCATAAATCTACAGCTGTCCACAGTCTCGCATTTTTATTTGTCACTTCAAAGCATTCTTCAGTGGCTCTCCTCGTTTCACCGTTTGACCCCGAAGGATACATGTCTTTCCTTTGGTAGAAGAACAAAGTACCTGATCCCATCTTTGTGCACCTGTTTCCCACATCACCGCTCTGCGCGTTCTGATGTTTTCATACATTTTGCGGGTGATCGGCGTGAATGCCGAAGCTACTTGAAATAGTTTGAGTCTTGCTACATTTCTGTGGATCTGCGAATTTCGGAGACAGCGTGAGACAAAGGATTTGGACTCATCTGCTGGTTGTGTTTGCTTTGCTGGGAAGCCTCGAGCTGAAATGCTCTCTCCTTCCCGGTGCTCTACTGTCTGACAGCAGCTGGGAATGACCCCACTGGGGTGGGTGACACCACTTTCATCCCGGGGACCCCGACTGTCCAGCTGTTTGCTATCCCTCATCCTGCTGCTGGACAGACGGGGGAATAGTCCAGTGTCGAGTAATCTGCCGTGATCTTTGCGTGCGTGTCTGCGTCCGTCTCCACAGAGCCCACAGCTGGCACCTGGACGCCAAGGGTCATGTCACCTCTCAAAAGGACTGGCCGCCTGGCCGTTTGTTTATTATTCCTATTAATGACAGTACGTCATTCTGTTTTGGCGGGAGGACTTAGAAAACAGGTGCTTTGGATTTCTTTGGAAAAATCGTGTTTTCATTTCAAGAAACAAAGAAACAAACAAATTCATTTCCAGTGTTTCCTCACCCCGTCTCTCTCTCTCTGTAAGGCCCTGTAAACAAGAGGGGTCAGAGTGCATTTTTTAAGAGGTTGCGGATTGGGTAGGTATGCAAGTATGCATCTGTTTTCTCCATTTATACATTCACTCTTTTTTCTCCACTGTTTCTTCCCCTCTTAATTTAATTTGTGGGAACCTCCGCTCTACCTCGGCGAGGAATTATTCCCGCTCTGGTTACTGTGGCCTTCGCGGGGCTTAGGGGGAGATCCTGCAGGATTACCCCCCAGCAAAGGCACCCAAAATCATCAACATGGAGCGGCCACAACCTTCTCCCTCTCCCTTCTCTTTGTGCCCAGTGCCTTGAAATGTGAGACTAGCCTGGCGAACATAATCCACATTCTTTCCCACTACCACCGTCCTCACAAAACTATGATAAGTGACCTATTTTACCACACTGCTTTGCTTTATTTCTTATTAGCACGGATGCCTCTTGGTGGAGAGAAACCGCAGGGGGTAATGTGCCCTGCCTGACAGCTTAAGACACATGTGGATTAAGTGGTACTAATAAAAAACTAACACTATGCCATTATATGATCTGAATGTAAAGTAGTTTTACTCACTTCTCCCACATAATAATACGGTTGCAGTTGGCTAATTTTCTGCACTGATGACTTTTAAATGTCAATATATCAACTCTAACCACGGAACCACTCACACAATGCATAATAAACAGTCATTTTTGTGTCCAAGCCTTTTGGCCTTCTTCCACCAAGTCATCGCTGGCAGTCCAGTTTGTCACACAGAGGAAATGACTGTCCCACATCATCAGCTGGTGTGGCTGCAACATCCCATGAGAAATTCTACAAGCACACTTATCTTCAGGTTTATTATGCATGAACTTTTGTTCCTCATATTTTTGCATAATGTAAATAAGTTTGTTATAATCGCCTCTTGATCTGACATATCTGACATATTGTTCTGAATTGTTTTTAATATTTGGGCTGTGTCAATTAAATATGCCTAATTAACAAGGAATAAGTAGACAGATTTATGTATTGTATTTAAGTGTTTATTCAATTTGATGCACATCTTCTCTACGTTCAAAGACTGCTTGTAGTTAAAGAGAAAACCACTAGAGGGCGACATTATACCACATATTGGTTTTAGTTTACAGGTCTTGGAACACATTTGTTGATTTAAAACCCACCAACCTGTGGGATTTATACTCACTTAAAGTTCTATGTTTGTGAAGCACTGTTTTATATGTAAACTATTTATTTTAGCTTGAGAAATAACCACCTACTACCCCAGTTCAGATTTGAACATTGCAAGGAATAAAAAGGAAGAAAACGGATGCCTATAGCGGTTGGAGCATTTAGAATTACTGCTAAAAAAAAAACAAATATATGGGACCTCTAGTCGAGAAGAGTATTGACTTTTCAAGTAATATCTACTAACAATTACATTACGGTTGTCTTAGATTCCATGCTTGATGCAGTCATCAAAATAATTGTCATAATGTTAAAGGGTTTTATTGCATAGAAAAAAGTATTTTCAATCATTGGTTACAAAAGACTTACTGTATGTACAATGACAAGCGCGTAGACGGCAGCGCTCCCTCTGTTTATTGTAGCCAACCAGAAGCTCTCTTATTAGGCGGGGCAGCGCGCCGGACCAATTGAATTGCATCTTCTTTGGAGGCAAAGTATGGTGGCGGCAATGCTATGGCGTTTCCGCTACTCCGCTGCTTTCGTGCCGTCGGGATAGGAAGCTAGCTAGAGGAGCTAAGCTAGCGTCACGTAAGGCCTCCGGTAGACCCGCGGGAGAGCTGCTGAGAACCCTCTATTCGGAAGGAGACAAAGTCACCCTTTATGAATCTGCATGAGAAGAATTCAAATCCCTGAAATATGGTGGTTCTCAAAATCCGAGACCAGGTAAGTGGCCGTTCTCCCGAAATGCTGAGGCAAGTTTTCAGCTGCTGCAGGCTGGCTAATGTTAGCTAACTCAGCATTCGCCAGCGGAATTTAGCACCGGTTTCTCCAGCTATTCCCCTCATCAGACGCATTTCCCTTAAATCTATTGTTATCTATTGCGGAGCTCACAAACAATACTACTGGATACATCCCATTTTGTAGAGTCTGGATGTCTCTGGCAATAATAAAGAGCCATCGTCTTTTCCACTGAGACACATGCTCAAAGCCTCTGTTGAGTTGCATCCAGCCGAGGATACGGTGTGTTTATCTCAGCAGTTAGCCAGAGCCTGCGCGAAAAGCTTAGTAGCTAACGTTAGCTGCCCACTTGGTGAAGCGACTTGTTAGCTTGTTGTGACTAAACAATGCCACCCTGCTCTTTAACCGTCGCTTCCCAGAGATTCCTTTTAATAATAACCACTAAATGTACTCTAACGTAGTGTAAGCGGATGACCATAACGACCCAGAATATCTGATGATTTTTACGTTGCCGTGACAACTTAGCGTTTCTTAAACCTGTATGCTAGCTTACTCAGCTGGCGATGTTTCATTGTACGATATTGGATGGCATGTAAACCCATAAATAATCTATCCTTTATGCAGCGATTCGCGTGAAATGTGGTTTCGCCCGCGGGGATCTATGAGAGGCTTTGTGCCCTGCCAAGTTGGATGATGTTCGTCATGTTTTATTTCTAATGTGTTTCTCACAGTGCTGTGAAGCGTTAGATTAGTAATGCCCTTGATCACAAGCGCGTGCTGTCTCTCCCTGGTCAATACCGGTCATTATTGACCCGTTTATATATTGCTATTTAGGAGGAAGTCTTTTAGCAAACGTATTATTTCTATTATAAGAATGGATCACTTGTAGGCGAACTGCCATGCCACCTTAATGGCGTTAACACCTTTATGGAATGACGGTGTTAGACGTGCATCCTGCAAGACTGGCCTCCTACTCGATGAAACGAGGAAAGAATTCCCTTATCATTGAAGCACTGTGTGCTGGACATACCTGCTATTCTTGTTGTGTGTGTGTGTGCGCGTGTGCGCTTTAACGCTTGTGTACCTGGTCTCATGTGTGCTGGCGGAGTTGCCAGAGACCGTCTCCATGGTGATGGTATTAAGTAGGCTGGCTTGCACGCGGAAAGGAAGAGAAGTATAGAAACTCGTACAGCAGTCGTGCAGGACTGGAGAATTGGAAAAACAACAAAATGCAGATTTGTCTTTCCCTTTCAGTAGGGGAGGCACAGAAACGGTCCAAATGAAACAAGTCCCGTTTGTTACCCTCACTTTATCCGCAGTGACTCTAAGCACTGTCGCAGCCTGCAGGTCGTCATGAGCGTGATAATAATGAATGAGAGGATTGCCGTATGTTTTGAAAACAGGCTGTAAACTACTTGATCCCGAGATGGTAATGTTAACCTTTTGTCATGCTTACTCTACTCTTAACACTAATGGAGCATGGATTTGACTGCTGGGACGGGTTATGTCTCCTGTTTTTTTTTTAGTACACTTCATAGGGAATAATCTAACCTCACACCACCACATATACCTTGGATTATCCAAAAATAAAGTCTTGACGGTTGATTTTTATTTGACTAAAGACACAATGTTCAGCTTTGACGTTATTGTCAAAGCCAGGTGCAGCAGTACATTTGAGGGTCTTTCATATCTGTCTGCTGAAGGTTAAAGTGCTTGACTTCATCCTTGACTTTCACAAAGCGTCATGGGAATTCAATGTGGATAAGAATGTGATTGTGAGCCATTGAAACATATTAGCAGGCAGACCGTACAAAATGACTAGCTGGACCCGCACACTGCTCGTTCTATGAAAGACGAGTGTGACGATGACGCTGCATCAACCACAGGTGGTTTGTGTGTAACATCAGATGAGCTGCACATTAGCTAATTAGCTAGCTGGTGTAGCCGTGTACACCTGCGATGTGTTTAAGGCTGACAACGGTAATACAAGACAGTGATGTTTTTCAGTAACGTTTTAGAGCCTGCTTACTCTGCACTTTTTGCAACAGGAATCTTCCCGCATCTTCGTCTTGTGTATCTGGGCTACGTAGAGATTGCTAAAGTTGGCAAACATGTCACATGAATGTGAATACATGTTTGTGACTGTTGACGGGGTCGTTTGATTTTGGCAGCGTTTCCAGATCAATCGGACAACTCATAGGGACCATGCAAAGAATCATCTGTGCCGCTGGTTGTCCGGTTCGATGTGTTGGATCACATCAGGTTTCCCCTTTTTCTTTTCTGTGTTAACTGGAGATCGGACCATTTGGACCGCAGTGTTGAGCTTGTAGTCATTCAGATATTGTCATTGTTCTCTCCGCCACCAAACACAGAGGAGAATTAGAAAGCGGCTGCTCAGCACAGTCTGAATCAATCCAGACAGTCTGCCTTCATCATCTTCATTTGTTGAGTCGTCATCGTTTTATTGAATGTACATTTAAATGTCTGGGCCAAACTGCTCTAACATGTTTATTGCCGTTGCTATAGAGGGGTTACAATGATTTTTTGACACTATATACAGGCTCTTTAAACGTGATTGTTTGAACTTCGAACAAAAGAGCAAGGGGTGTGTGGAGGGGGTTGGAACGCCGGGGAGTCTCTATCGTCTACAGTCTCCAAGGTCATAGGGGTTTTCTCAAATTTGATCGATGTTTTTGACATTTCCAGTCCCACAAACGAGGATCTGTCGCAAGTGATGAAAGTCTTTAGCGTCAGTTGATTTTCACACAGTCTCTTTCTTTTACAGCCTGCTTTGCTGAAAGCTATTTTCAATGTGGATCCGGATGAAGTTCGCTCACTCATATTCAAAAAAGAGGATGTAAATGCACAGGTAATCCCAACCGACTCTGACTAATCTCTGCGTCTGTTTCCTCATGTTATTATCCAGCAACACGTAATTTAAGACCTCATATATGAATGTGGTATCTCTTAAACAATTTCTTCCGCGTTTCTTTTTGTTTGTGATTTGTTCATTCGTGATCCAGGTTTGCTTATTTTATTGCATTCCTCAACATTACTAGGTTAGGTTATTTCTCCTTTTTATAGCATTTGAATGTTCCAAAAGTGAAGTGTCACTGTGGATCACAACAGATCAGGACCTAATATAAACTAAAGACGGTACCCAACGTGTAATGTTAAGTCCTTGTTTGTCTTTTCACTTGTAACAGGACATTGAGAAGCGGACTCCGTTGCATGCTGCCTCTTATCTTGGGGATGCAGAAATTATAGAGCTGCTGATTCTTTCAGGTATGTCTTTATTGAATGTAAAGAAGGTCTAAGTCAAGCACCCACAAGATTTTTGGTCATTCTTGTTTTGTAGAGCATTTAAAGGTGAGTATTTAAAAATGTGACTATTAACGTCGCTTATTGAGAAAGTCTTTCAGACGCATTTACCGGTTACACGTTACTATTTAGAAATGTGTTTATCTGGAAAGACTATCTAGCAAGTGGCCCGAGTTAGCGTGAACAATGGAATCGCTGCCAAAATGTAAGATTGTTGAGATCAAACCAACATTGCTAAATTGTTTGCATTTGGGAAGGATGGTTCCTCATGACGTTAAAACCTTTGTGAGTGCCTTCATCTGTGGAGATCCCGACATACTGGTTTTCTCTATTTCTTTGTTGTAGAAGGGAGTCGTGAACAATCAAACCTGCCTGAGAGCGTAATGGCATATTTCTAATGCCTTTGTGACTTGACGTCTGCATTCAATGGCGTGGAATGTCTCTACCTGCACCCTTTTGCAGTCTGCGCTCTTCTTTTGATAATGCAGACAGATTTTACTCAACACATCTGTTAAAAGGCCTTTAGCCATTTTGTTGAAATGTTTCAAAAGTTGTTCATGTGACTGAATGTCCTAAACCAGCATTCCCTCTGGCTCGTAGGTGGTAGAGTAAATGCCAAAGACAACAAGTGGCTCACTCCTTTGCACCGGGCCGTGGCCTCCTGCAGTGAGGTACGTTTGTGCTCCTCTCGCTCCCTCTGTCGTTCTCTACATCCACATATTCGGTGTGGAACTTAAACCTCCCTGCGACGGCTGCTTGCAGGAGGCCGTCCAGGTGTTGCTGAAACACTCAGCAGACGTCAATGCCCGAGACAAGAACTGGCAGACGCCGCTACACATCGCCGCGGCCAATAAAGCCGTCCGCTGCGCCGAGGCTCTCGTCCCACTGCTCAGCAACGTGAATGTGTCTGATAGAGCCGGCCGGACCGCGCTGCACCACGCGGCCTTCAGCGGTCATCTGGAGGTAATTTGGAGCCCGGAGTACGAATTGATGCCGCTGTGCCTGATGACATGATGAGTTGCCATACTGTCTGAAAGGCAGCAGAACAAGTTTTTAGCTTGTAACTTACCTCAACGTTTTCCTGACTGCTCTTAGATGGTGAGGCTCCTGCTCTCCCGAGGAGCAAACATCAATGCCTTTGACAAGAGGGACCGCCGTGCAATCCACTGGGCAGCCTACATGGGTAATGAAGCAAACGCCTGGGACTTTTGCATCACATCGCGTGGTTATTAAAAGTCTCCACGACTTCATTGGAGATCACGTTATGGTACGGGATTGATGGCATATTCATGTGATGGAATAATTTGCTTTTTGTCTTCAGGACACATAGAAGTGGTGAAGCTGCTGGCAACTCATGGAGCCGAGGTGGCCTGCAAAGATAAGAAATCGTACACCCCCCTACATTCAGCTGCATCCAGTGGAATGATCAGCGTGGTCAAATACCTCCTGGACTTGGGGGTGGACGTAAGTTCCGCTAGCAAACCTACTGTCGTCACGCAGGGACGCTGCCGGGTCTCGTGATCCCACCAGGAGACGGCAGCCTTATCTGCACCGCTTATGTTTTCATTCTGTTTTTTTGCATCTCGGTGGTGTGATGATGATGACGACAAATCCCTGTTTCATCTCGCCGTGTAGATCAATGAGCCCAACGCGTACGGCAACACGCCCCTCCACGTGGCGTGCTACAACGGGCAGGACGCGGTGGTGAACGAGCTCATCGAGTGCGGCGCCAACGTGAACCAGGTGAACGAGAAGGGCTTTGCGCCTCTCCATTTCACCGCCGCTTCGCGCCACGGGGCCCTCTGCCTGGAGCTCCTCGTGTGTAACGGGGCAGATGTCAACATCAAGGTGAGTAGAAACCATCCCGATGCATCTCTTCAGAACAGAACATGGCAGAAGAATTTTACTTGACGAAACACACTACATCTGCCCCTCCTTTTTGAAGACATTGAAGGCTAAAAGAGACCGTAATGATCTACATAGTCATAGAACCATGTTTTGTTATTTCCCGTTTAGAGTAAAGATGGTAAGACTCCCCTCCACATGACCGCCATCCACGGGAGGTTTTCTAGGTCTCAAGCAATCATTGAGAATGGTGAGCTCCTCTATAAATTCAGCCTCGTCCATTATTATTCTTCCACTGGACAGCGTAAAAACGGCTGTGTGTTGTTGTTTTCTCCCCTTTGTCTTTCTGAAGGGGCCGAGATCGACTGTGAAGATAAAAACGGAAATACTCCGCTACACATTGCAGCTCGATATGGACATGAGCTCCTTATTAGCACCCTCATCACCAACAGAGCCGACACGGCAAAGTAAGTGAACCCGTCTGCTCTTAGACCGCAACTATTACAACTTCACACCTAGTGGGAGATTTGCAAGCTCGACCCTTTCAGAAGCATAGATGGAATGAGTGGTGTGTGTGACAGACGGATACGGTTCTGTACACGTAATACAGTGGAATTATTTAGTTTATAATGAGTAAATCAAGGAGATTGTCTCTCTTCCAGGCGAGGAGTTCATGGTATGTTCCCACTTCACTTGGCTGCTCTCAGTGGATTCTCTGACTGCTGCCGAAAGCTGCTGTCTTCAGGTGAGCAACTCTTTGTGTTGTCCGGCTACCCACAAGAGTACTGACTCAGCTAGTGACCGTACGACGTCTTTGTGTTCAACCGGTCTCTTATTGGAGTCGTCCTAATCAAAGTGTAAATCATCCGTACTGTGAAACCGTGTGTACATTATATTTTGTTGATAATCTCCCACTCTGCTGCAGGCTTTGATATTGACACACCTGATGACTTTGGAAGGACCTGTTTACATGCTGCAGCTGCTGGCGGGTGAGAACAGCAAAATAGTAAAAGCTAAATTACGCAGAACAATACACAGCTTTAATATTTGCTGCAAGGGCTGTAGAACATGACCTATTGTAAAAATACTAATTCCCAGTATGATAAATGGCTTAACCCACTCAGGAACCTGGAATGTCTCAATCTCCTCCTCAACACGGGAGCAGACTTTAACAGAAAGGACAGCTTTGGCAGGTTTGCAGCATTCAATAATGGAACAACACTTTGTCCTCCCCACGTCTGGTGGTTCATTTTGAAGAGGGAACTGAGCTCTGTTTGCTTTTCCAGGACCCCTCTGCACTATGCTGCCGCCAACTGCAACTATCAGTGCCTGTTTGCTCTGGTGGGCTCCGGGGCCAGCGTCAATGACCTCGACGAGCGGGGCTGCACTCCTCTCCACTACGCCGCCGCCTCCGACACCGATGGAAAGTCAGTAACGCTTTGGAGGTTCAGTCTCTTAAGGGAGCCGGCGGCTCTGTGAGAGCTCAGTCGGTTTATTGGTTATGCTAAGTAACCGTTCGAGACTTGAGACGTGATGTTTCCCTGACTACAGCCTCTCTCTCTCTCTCTCTCTCTCTGTCCCCCTCTCTCTCTCTCTCTCCAGGTGCCTGGAATACTTACTGCGGAATGATGCAAATCCAGGAATCCGAGACAATCAGGGCTACAATGCTGTGCACTACGCCTCTGCGTATGGACACCGCCTCTGTCTGGAGCTGGTGAGAACTTGCATCCAGCAAACACAATGTATAAGAATCTGCATCTCTGTATTTCAGTTTGTAATTATTGTTTTAAATTGGTGCTTCTCCAACTCTCCCACAGATTGCAAGTGAAACGCCTCTAGATGTGGTTAGTTAAATTTTTGCTTTGCTTTTCTTATTGCTTGTCCTTCTTTGTGAGGGTCATTTTATGAAGTCAAACATATTTTTGCTCTGTTAAATACTATATATTCTCAATTTTGACATCAGAGAGGGCCATGCCATTCACATGAGTAGCTTTGCAAATACCCAAGTGATTGTATTTGACATAGAACCACACGTGTATCTTTTTTTCCAGCTAATGGAAACCTCAGGGACAGACATCCTGAATGAATCTGATGTCAGAGCCCCCGTCAGCCCCTTACACCTCGCAGTGAGTAATGTGTATTATCTTTGAGTTATCATGCTTACCATAACACTGCCCTTAACTGTGTCTAATTTGTGTTAACTCCTTCATGGTGACTTCATCATTCAGGCATACCACGGTCACCACCATGCTATGGAGGTTCTGGTGCAGTCTCTGCTGGATCTGGATGTGAGAAACAGTCATGGGCGCACACCCCTCGACCTGGCTGCCTTTAAGGGCCATGTAGAGTGTGTGGACGTCCTGATCAACCAGGGAGCCTCCATCCTGGTCAAAGACTTCACCTTAAAGCGAACGCCCATCCATGCTGCAGGTATGGAACTGGACGGGTGAATTTTCAGACAGGTGTACTATCTCAAATAAAATGTGGGGGTATGTGGTTCTATTTGCTGGAATTATTTGTGGTGCGGATTGGCTTTGCTTCAGTTATTCAGACCTTTTGTATTACTGTTTTTAAAGTCAATCGATAATGTCATGGGAATGCAAATGCTGTGTTCATTCTCTCTCTGCAGCAACTAATGGTCACTCCGAATGTTTGCGCTTGCTGATTGGAAATGCTGATCTTAAAAGCGCAGTAGACATTCAAGATGGGAACGGACAGTAAGTGAAATTTGTGAATTGGCATTTTCTCCCCTGCTGATGACGCAAAGGAATTGCTGAAATCCCTGTCTGCTATCTCCTAGAACCCCCCTGATGCTGTCGGTCCTGAGTGGACACACCGACTGTGTTTATTCTCTACTAAATAAGGGAGCCAATGTAGAAGCCAAAGATAAGTGGGGCCGGACAGCCCTCCATAGAGGAGTAAGGAGATCTTAACATTCTTATGCATACATGTCCTTTCCTTCATTTCTCTGGCTGTGTTATTTTTTTCCCTCCCAACTATGTTGTTGTTTTGATACTGTTGTTTGCTTGAGATGCTGCCAGGCATGTTACAGGTCCATAAATATGATTGTCTTTGACTTGTTAACTAAGACATTAGATGAGTAGCAGCACTCAGGATATCAGTCAACAATAAAAATGCTAACATCTACTTTTTCCTTTCTGTAGGCGGTGACCGGTCACGAGGAGTGCGTGGAGGCTTTGCTTCAGCACAGCGCCAACTTCCTAGTGCGAGACTGTAAAGGGCGCACACCGGTCCACCTATCAGCAGCGTGTGGACACATTGGGGTACTGGGAGGCCTGCTGCATGCTGCCCAATCAGTGGAAACAGTCCCTGTCTTAACAGACAACCAAGGCTACACCCCACTGCACTGGGCCTGCTACAATGGTACAATCAATGTAGTTAATGAAATGTGCTTCCGATGTTTCGTTATGTGCGCTCTTACATGCGCGCAAGAGGCCGAGAAAGTAACCAGGAGCACTTGAGCACGTGTAGAGTTGAAATCGGCATGCCAAATGCACAATTTGAACAGATGTTGATCACAATAAGTAGAGAGCCCTTGATTTGGAGCCCCCTGGGACGAGGGCTGATTGTGGGTGCCATCTTATCTGCAGGTCATGACACATGCGTGGAGGTTTTGCTGGAGCAAGAAGTTTTTCACAAGGCCGAAGGAAGTCCGTTTAGCCCCCTCCACTGTGCTGTGTAAGATCTTGAGTTTCTGTTTCTTTCAATGCCTATGAGGACCCGCCGCTAATGGATGAAATAATTGTGCCCCTTTTATCCTCTTTAGAATCCATGACAACGAAGGTGCTGCTGAGATGCTGATTGACACACTGGGCGCTGCCATTGTCAATTCCAAAGACAGTAAAAGCCGGTACGCACACATCCATTTGAAGAAAAGCTTGTGTACCACCAATTCAAAGCTCCCGTAAAGACTATGACGCTTCATTTTTCTTTTTGCAGGACTCCACTACATGCAGCAGCCTTCACTGACCACGTGGAGTGTCTCCAGCTGCTGCTGAGCCACAACGCGCAGGTCAACAGTGTCGATACTGCAGGGAAAACCTCGCTCATGATGGCTGCTGAGAATGGCCAGACCAACGCAGTTGGTATGAACGCTTCCCTACTTTCCCCATGTTTGTTCTATATTGTCAATAGCTGGGCTGTAAAATGCCTCCCTGGGATGGAATTATCAGTGCTGCGTTTGTATTACCTTCAATGTGTTTTTCCCCCTGCTTTGCATTGTTAGAACTACTGGTGAGCGGTGCAAAAGCAGATCTCACTCTGCAGGATGCTGTGAAAAACACTGCACTTCATCTGGCCTGCAGTAAGGTGTGTACGGTTCCTACAGTCCACAGCAGCAGTTATATAGTTTGTTGCTGCAAGTACGGGTTTAAAATACCATAAAGAAATTGTACGACAATGGCACCTTTTTAGACCGTATTCTCTGTGGGGATTTCTGATATTTATCGTCCTGCATCTGTTTTGCACAGGGACATGAAACCAGTGCCTTGTTGATATTGGAGAAGATTACAGACAAAAACCTCATAAACGCGACCAACGCCGCCTTACAGACGTACGTATCACTCGTATTCCATCAGTCTTGTCTTTGGCTGCATCACAGGGATGGCGTATCGTTGGAATGCTGTGGGGATTTGAATTAGTGATATAGAAAAAGTATTAAAAAGTATATAAAGGACAAATTGTAAAATATTGAGTTTCTTGTTGCTTCGTCCGTGTTTTCTGTTTTTCAAGGCCTCTACACGTGGCTGCAAGAAATGGTTTAACAGTGGTGGTGCAGGAGCTGCTTGCAAAGGGAGCCAGCGTTCTTGCAGTCGATGAGAACGGTAAATTCAACAATGTTATTTTAATTCATTTCTACACCTTTCATGCATTTGGTAATTTTGCAGTACATCAGGAAGTTTAATGGGCTGTGAAATCTAAACCGCTGTGTCAGTATAACTTAAACACCCCCATTCAAATGTCCATTGGGCTGCTTTTATTTTCCAGTTTCAATTAGTCCACACATTTCTAACGCCTTGTTCACGTTTTAAACCGTGTGTGTGAGTGTTGTGCATAATGTTCACTTCTAAATGACGACGGTTAACGTATTCTGGACAAATCACAAAGCGGTAAGAACAGGATCAGAACTTGATTGGATGAAAACCAAGCAATTAAAACATGCTGAGCTCTTAAAGGGAATTCAGATCAACGTAATGATAAATTCTCCCTCATTACGGTTTTATCTAAAATCATTTGCACCAGTGCTACAAATGTAAATGTAATGTAATTTTCATTGTACAATATGTAACTTTTGGCGTCTTTGTTTCAGGTTACACTCCCGCCTTGGCTTGTGCCCCAAACAAAGACGTGGCGGACTGCCTCGCCCTCATCCTGGCCACCATGATGCCTGTGTCCCCCTGCGCCCCGGCACCCATCCTCCCTTTCAGTGCCGTTAACCACTACACCACCAGCCCCTCCAAGAGCATCACCTTCGACAGCCTGCCGGCGCTGCGCGGCGAGCAAAGTTCCTACTGCAGCTTCAACAACATCAGCCATCAAGACGGGCTCTACAAGGACGAAGAGCTGAATGACTCTGACTCAGAGACGTACTGAGGGACCGGAGGGATCAATTTAAAATGCATAAACCCACACACACTGTGTCTTAAAAATAACCCACCGCCAGCTTGGGAGGGAAGAAGAAGGAAAAGCGCCCACAGGAGCCTTAAGAGTGATTTCCCCCCCCCACACACACACACACACACACCGGGGAGAGGGAAGAGGTGCAGCACGTTGGCCCACACATCCCGACCTCATTCAGCACCAGGTGTCCTTCAGCTGATACTGGACCTCAGTAAACTGCTGCTTTCCTCACATCGACTTTCTGAGTGCTAAAAACTGCCCTCGTCAGGCGGACAGCGACTTTTGTACGGCAATAACAGGCTGAAGGATGGTAGCACTTCGCAGAGAGCTAAACCCACCGGGACCAAAAGGCATGGGTGCGTTTTAACCCAGTTTTAACTGTGTAAATGAGATGAGGATTTGGGGGGGTTATTGGGAGCAAAAGGAGCCGGTTTGCATCTGTGGTGTTTCCGTTTGAGAAGGTTGATCCCCGCACATCACATCCATCAGAATGCACTTCTGACCTTCGAGTCTGTAAGTCACACAGGCGGAAAATCATTTATTTTTTTAGATAAAAAATTTTAATATACCCCTGTTCATGTCTTAAACTCTTTATCCTCTATTAAGAAATCTGACCGGAGTTATTTGAAAACATTTGATATGTGCGGCAGGTTAGTTTTAAGTTGATCAAGCATACCTTTTGTATATTGACCTGTCCATTGCAGTTTAGCCTTTCAAGAATAAATTATTTGTGTAATTTTGCTTCCTATTTATGTGTTCATTTTGTGCCTTCATTAGTCAAAAAGATGAGTTTGTTGAGGCAGCTGTGACAGTACAGTGATGCGTACTGGGTAAGTAATGGAACATTTCTAAGAAGCACTGATCCTGTACTGAGGTATTTGAGCTTAGCTTTGTGAGAAGAAACACTGTAAACCAATGATAGGAAAGCATTGATTTTCTTTTGTTTGACTGATATTCTTTGCTCTTATATTAGTCAATGTTTGTTGACAGGTTTTGCTGGCTTTAACCTAAGAAGAAAAAAAAATGGAAACCAGTCAATCCTACCATGATTCAAATCTTTCCTTTTCTGTCTGTTGAAATATAATTTTAACTGGAAATATGTACAATACATTTGCTAGCTTCTGTAGAATGGATGTTTTTTGGGGCTTTTTCTTGAAGAGGGGTGAAACTAGCATGTACATAGAAAGTATTACTGTGAATTCGACGCTCCAATGAATTCTTTCAGTACTCAGATTGCTGTATATTTTATGAGTAATAAAGAAATGAGTTATTTAATAATGAACATGAGTCTTTTAATGAAGTGCACTGCCGTTGCAAAATATGTGACACATTTGAAGCCAAATGCTCATTCATCTTCACGTACAGTTTGAAAAGCATAGCTTTTTAACCTATAAACCAACCAGAGGGACATGGAATTTAAAATAATGGATCCATCACCATAGCAACAATAATGTGATATGTACAAACACAGCCTGTTTGTTTTTTCGGTCAAACTCTTACGTCCAACATGAAATAAACTAATATAATGCCATGTAGAGAGTTAAACGTTAAACTTGATTGCTGTTGATTGTGGAGTGAAATAATCCAGACGGAATCACCGCTGAGCTGATCATCCGTTGAGATTTAAAGTACGATTCTGTCAGACACCAGAAAGTTTTGTGTATTAGCTGAACATCTCATCCAGGTTGTTAAAGTTGGCGTAGTGTCGTCATTCAAATCACAGACCTGACAGACGGGCTGCAGAGTTCCAAAATTGTATTCATTTTTTTACCATTAGATGGCAGAAGAGGTGCAGCTAAAAGTTTTTAGGGCAGTGGCAAAATTATTACAATATTGAATTTAAATAACTGTTAACCGTAATGGGCTGAGAAAGGATCTGTGAAATGTTTGTTTTAAATTGTTAATATTGCCATTGGCTCATTGTGTATTCTCATCACTAGTCACTGTCAAATGTATTCTCGTGTCAGTAGTAACAATTACATCGTAATCATAAGTAACAAAGAAAAAAATATTGCGATCAACACACAAAATCAATTCTAAATATGAGTGGATCTGAAAAATAACGTATTCACTGGATTGTAAGTGACAAACGAAATAAAGGAACAGTTCAAGTAAAATCAGTGGAATACTCAGCATCTCTGTTTCAGAGCTGCCAGGCTGATGTTTCCTCTCCTGTTGTTTGTTCCCTCTTGACATGAAGACATTTTAGAGTAGTAACAGTACTGAACAAACTCAAGTCACAGATATTATTTATTGTAGTTTTTTCTTCACAGATCATTAAAGTCTGCTCAGGGAGATTTCACACCAACTGGATTCTGGTCCATGTCTTCCAGAGCCGTAAGAGGTTTGATGATTTCACACAGCTCAACATCCTGACAGCAGATCACTACGATGTGGCATCCTGCTTTCAACGTGGGACATTTTTTTGTATAATTAGGGTGTTGGGGTTTGCAACCTGCTGATGTCAGCGGCCAAAGTCTGCAACGGTAGTAAAATGCAAAAGTGCAAATCCCCTCTAAAATAACGTTGACATAATGGCTGGATGTTCACAGTAAAATGTATCCAGACTCATTGAATTTATGTGATTATACATGAATATTAAATATAAATATTTGTAAATGTATACATTTTTTATTTGACTTGTAAATACTCACCAAGGTGTGGTGTACAGGCTCACATTGCCAGTGGTTACTCCACCGCAGATGGCGACACCTGGATTCTGTGCTGTTTGCATCATGTGTGTCTCTTTACGCCAGAGCAGTACCCCGTCTGACTGCACCGGGCTGTATTGCATTCATGTCAGTGCAGTGGTCCAATGATACAATTATTAAGATTTTCCACAACTGGATGTGCAGACATGAAATTCCTGTGAGAATGCAGTTTTTCCTGAGTACCCACAATGCAAATGTCCACATAAGTGAAGAGAATGACAATGTTACTTCTTTCCCCTGTGCACTAGTGTCTATTGGAGCCCATGAGAGAGACTTTTGCACTGGAATGAGGCTAGAACGTCCTGAAGTTGCTAATCCTGATTGTTGCTTAGAGAAGAGGCAACGGCATGGCCCCGCAGGTCCTGCCCTGCTGTATCAACGCTGCCTTCTGTGATGTCACACGTAGAGGCTCTACTGATTGGCTCGCTACCCGGAAGTCAACTCCGCGGGGCGGATTCAGCAGCAGGAGAGTCCCGCTGGTCGCTTCAGTGCTTTATGACAGTTTGGTACAACTCCAGGCATAAAGTTGTGTAACAACTCGTAGCAGAAGTCTCTGAACAGCCATGGACGAAGTGACGGGAGCTCAGCTCATTGCTGAGTCGCTCAAGGCTCAGGTAAAAAACATTTAAGAACCACGTTGTGAAGAGAAATTTCGGGGAACAGAGCTAAACTGTAATTTTAGTCCCCTAATATGAAGGCCTATCGCGTGCAGAAATGTGTCAAAGTTCAAGTGTTGCGCAGTCTAAAGTCCCCGGAGCAGAAAAGGCCGAATGTCCTTTTGTACGATCGCATCTGCTTCCCCCCTCCACTGGTTTGCGGTAACAACGCATTTCCTCCCCCTGCAGAACGTGGAGTACATGTTCGGGATAGTCGGTGTTCCCATCATAGAGGTGGCCATGGCCGCTCAGGCCGCAGGGATCAAATACGTGGGAATGCGCAACGAACAGGCGGTAAAAAAAAACAACCAAACAAACACGCATTGCTATTCCTCAACACTGTTGTGCATTTCTTTACTTTGTAACATGTCGTGAATGACGTCACACAACAGGCGGCCTACGCAGCGTCCGCCATCGGGTACCTCACTGGGAGGTGAGGCCTTTGCTCATTGAACACGTTAATGTGAGCAGCCCGGTTGTGTCTCACGTGCTGCTGTCTCCTGTGGTTGTTGGTGTCCAGACCAGGTTCCTGCCTGGTGGTGTCTGGACCTGGACTCATCCATGCTCTGGGTGGAATGGCCAACGCGAACATGAACTGCTGGTATTCCGCCGATAACACTATACGCCGCTTCATTAGATTCTGCCTGGCACTTTATAAATGGTCCCTGCTTGCATTGATTTGGCTTTTGCACTTTGTTCAGGCCAGTGGTTGTTATTGGAGGCTCCTCGGATCAGAACCAGGAAACAGCGGGAGCCTTTCAGGAGTTTCCTCAGGTAATACACGCCTCCCGGTGGATTTATGCCTTCTCATGCTTTATCGAACTGACCCTTTTTTTTATTTGTTCCTAGGTGGAAGCATGTCGCCTCTACAGCAAGTTTTCTGCCCGACCCAGCAGCCTGGAAATCATCCCTTCAGTGATAGAGAAGGTGATACTGCGTTCTTCTGTTTCCTCTATCACAGTAGGCTGAGTAAGATATTCTGCATAGTTGGATGACATTGTGTTTGTATACCCGTAGGCGGTTCGCACCAGCATGTATGGTCGTCCGGGTGCTTGTTACGTGGATATTGCAGGGGACATGGTGAATGCTAAAGTGGATAGGAGCAAAGTCAGGTTGGTTACACCTTTAAAAAAAAAATGTTTTGTTTTCTGCATTTGTATTGCTTCTGTGATTCCAGCATTCAACAAAGTGTGTTGTTCCCGTAGAGTTGTGTCCTGCTGTCCAAGTCCACCTGTGAGTTTGGCTCACCATGGGGCGATCACTGAAGCCATATCGGCCTTGAAAGCTGCTAAAAGACCCGTAGTCATCATTGGCAAAGGTACGAACAAAAGACTCATCAGCACCGTCTCTATTAAATGACATAACCCTGAAGCGCTGCACCTCCTCCCTCGGTGGTGCACGGGAGTATCTCGTTGGGTGAGTAATGATACCATGACTACCGTCGTGCCCCACAGGAGCAGCCTACGGCCGAGCGGAGGCGGCCCTGCGGGAGCTGGTGGAAATGGTTGGTCTCCCGTTCCTGCCCACCCCCATGGGGAAAGGGGTCCTACCTGACGATCACCCCAACTGTGTGGCTGCTGCCCGCTCAAGGTCAGTCTCCCGTTCACTGTAACAGTGTTCACGAACCAAAAGGTGTGACGTACAATTATTTGAGCCAACATGATCGTTAGCGTTTATTATATGACGGAAACCGACTAAACCTCAGTTACCTATTGATGACTGTACACATTTTATACATACCTCTTTTTTTAGATGTAGGGTTATGCATCCAATACTTTTTTTAAACAGACCCATACTGTTTCCATTCCAAACTGTTTTTGTCTTAATGAAATTTCTCGTCCACCGTTCCTCTCAGAGCTCTTCTGCAGGCCGACGTTGTGCTTCTGCTTGGAGCGCGGCTGAACTGGATTCTGCATTTCGGTCTGCCCCCGCGGTTTGACCCCAATGTCAAGATCATCCAGGCACGTAAACGGTCGAGGCAGGATTAATGATGGATTCACTTCATTTTTTTCAGAATTGCTGTAAATACTTATTTGTGCTTCTTTGGCGTATCACCTGCATTGTGTTTCGCTGTTGCTGAAAATGTTTGCGCCACAACAACGTACTACATGTGCGCTCCGACTGCAGGTTGACCTTTGTGCTGAGGAGATGGGGAACAATGTGAGCCCCGCTGTTGCTCTGCTGGGAGACATCAACGCTATTGTCATTCAGGTAACTTAGTCAGCACACAAACCTTTTCTCTTCTTGTGATTCTATGTGATGTGGATCCAAGGAATAAAGGAACAGCTCATATGGGTATTTGTACAAGTAATTACGGCTTCTTTGTTTGTTTTTTCAGCTGCTGGAGGTCTTCCATAAAGATGGATGGAAATATCCCTCCAATACAGAGTGGTGGAGCACACTGAAGGACAAAATTGTTGCTAATGCAAAAATATCAAAGGTGGGTTAAGACTGACTTTCGAAAGGCCTCTAATATGTTAAATTAGACGGTTACTAAAACTGTTTATTGAAATGTCACAAGCTATGCTGGCTATTCAATGTAATTACATGTTAAGTCCACATAGATGTTCTCATTATTGGTTCTCCTTATTCATGCTTTTTGTCCCTTTTTCTTGCGACAGGCGCTCGCTCTTCAGTCCACGTTGCCCATGAACTACTACACGGTGTTTCATCACGTTTCCCAGCTGTTGCCGGATGACTGCATCATCGTCAGCGAGGGTGCAAACACTATGGACATAGGACGCACTATGTTGAACAACTACCTCCCTCGACACAGGCAAGGCAGGCTTCTATTAAATACACTGATCCATGTTTATGTATTTAATTACTGAACTTTATTTATTTATATGTTCATGCTCATCACCAAATGCTTTCTTGAATTTGTTTTTCCCAAGTGAGGTATGATATCATTGTTGATGTCTCAAAGTCTCTTTTAAATAATGTTGCATTCTACTTCAAGGCATTATATTCCCACCCTGACTTTATGTCTCCTCCATGTCTGGAAGAGACAAATTGTTTAACTGTATTAGGCTGAAGTCAGCTTCCAATTCTGGATGAGCTTTAGGAGATTGTTGTTAGCTAATCCTGTGTGTTTGCAGGTTGGATGCCGGTACATTTGGGACAATGGGAGTTGGCCTCGGCTTTGCTATCGCAGCAGCCTCCGTGGTGAGGAGCGAGCGATCAAACCAAAGGGTAGTCTGTGTGGAAGGAGACAGTGCCTTTGGATTTTCCGGCATGGAAGTTGAAACCATGTGCAGGTGGGTTGGTTGCATCTGTCTCTATACAATGTATATACTTTAATCTCTTACCGCCACTTAATTCCACTTTTGCTCTGTTTTTCTAAAAGGTATAATCTTCCTGTGGTCATCATTGTGGTCAATAACAATGGAATTTACAGCGGCGTGGATCCTGAGACGTGGAAAGAGATGGCAAAAGTGGGAGATCTCACCTCTGTGTGAGTCGCACATCATTGGGACAATGTTCATAACGCAATCACTAATTCTATATATTATATAATACACGTAATCCGCTTTGAGGTAATGAAATGTCACCGTGTCGCATGTCAGTGCCCCTCCTGTGTCCCTCCTACCCGAGGCACGCTATGACGAGGTCATGACCGCGTTCGGGGGTCGAGGGTTCCTGGTGAGGACGGTGGAGGAGCTGCGCAGCGCTTTACAGCTCAGCCTGAGTGACTGGGAGAGACCGAGTCTCCTAAACGTGCTCATTGACCCTTCCTCCGACAGAAAACAGCAGGTAACCGTCACCTGTCAGGAATGAGTAAATCCAGAGGCTGTAATGTGTAAACTGCATGTGACAGGCGTGCTCGGCGTGACTAAAAGCAGCAGCAGCAGCATCTCTGTTCGCGAGGAGTGCGAAACAGAACCTGGTGTCTCCTCGCCTCTCGTCTCATCCTTACAGGCCAACATGCCTCACTGACCAGTAATCCCCACACTCCAGGTGCACCGCAGAACCGTTGTATTCCCCGCACAATCCCTCCACCTCCCACCGAGCTGACCTTTCTATTTCAGGGTCCCCGTAATTAGAAGCCATGACCCTCTGTGTTTATGTTGAATGTATCCTCGCAACCCTTCGCAGACATGTTTGAAGGTTTTATTGAGGGCCGTATCCATGGCGCTGGGCTCTCTGTGACCAGGATGAAGAATTATCACCTAACGAGATGTGCTGCACTCATTGTTTTCCTCCCAACTGTTCTCCATGCTCAGGTTCAAAGTTCAGTTTTGAGCAGTGGAGGAAGATTAAGTATTTGTTGTCTGGAAAAAAGTCTGTTTTGGAATGTGGAGACTAAATAGACAGTTAGATAAAATTGCGCGATCATCTTGGAAGGTCTAATATAATGCTGTCTCTTCTGCAGGAGTTCCCTTGGCTCACACGCGCCAACTTGTAGACTGAACGGAGGATCTTCCTCCTCTGTCCAGAACATCAGGACAGCAGTGACTGTTTTCTTCAGCAATCTCAATCTGGGAAAATATATATAAATATGTTGTGATTGTTTCCATGAAATGAGTAAATATTGTGTTACTACATGGTAGTATTAAAATGAACAAAATAATGAATAGTACAATAAAACATTTTTAAACATACACTTTTTTTTTGTCAAATCTGTTTTTTTTCCTAATATAATTAAAGTACAGTGTATAGATCTGGTGAAGGACGGGGGGGACGTGTTCGAGCAGCAATAAAAGGCAGTTAGCTTAAGTTTATTTTATTTTTTTATTCTGACCCAAAGCTTTGCAATAAAACAGGACCTCTAGCTCCTTCAAAAGCCTTCTGACCGAGTAGGATACAGGCTTCTAGGCTTCTCAACAGCTCCAAATACTAAAAAGGTGTCTTTCCGAGGGAGACGTTGCAAGCTTCTCATCACAAACTAAACGCCCTGATTGAACTTGTCATGATGAGATCAGCTCCAGGTGTGTGTGTGTGGCTTCACAGCCCTTTGCAGTCTCATGAGGTTATTCTTGTGCTAGGTAGGTTTTAGTAAATGGTTTTCGTTCAAGATTTGTCAAATTTGCATTCGTACTTTCATAAATACACCCTCCTTTATGTCACACCTTGTAATGCACATCTTGGATAGACGGTTTTTTGCAGAAGTGACGATGCAGAGTTGCATTCTTTTCCCCCCCGCAAACCTAAATGAAACACCTTTTCCCACTTGTACAAGAGAAGTGTAAATATCACATTTCCATGTCTCCACAGTTTAAATGTGACTCAACTTTTGCAGCATTTGCAGTTCTTTTATGCATCGGTCTCAAATCCCCCAAAGAATCTCAATGGTGGCTCTTCATTCTGTGGCCGGACTGGGTAATAAAACCCATCAGTTCTAGACTAAGTGGTCGTCATTATGCACAGAAGAATACACAGTGTACCTCTTACAAATACATAGACTGATAAATACATGTAAACCATCATGGACGTTGCCTCAGAATCTACAGCAGAAAAGTCCCCCCCCCCACACTGTGGTCATTACAAGAGGAGTGGAAACAACAAAACACCCCTGCAGTCAGTAGTAGACTTCTAATCTTGGCACCGTAAGCAGCTGGCGGACTGTCTCCTGTAATTTTAGCGCACACTGATGCAGAGGAAAGATTTAATGGCACATTGGTCGGCGTACCCTCTTGTGAGGGAGTAAAGGAGACGGAGCAGAGCGAGCACAGAGGGAGGGAGGGGAGAGCAGGGAGAGGACAGTGAGGAGAGAGAGAGAGAGGCAGCGTGTGAGGGCTGCTGAGGCTCACGAATAAAGTCAAGCAACTATCTGAACCAGCATGACTCTTCTAACACTTGGACTGTATCTGCCACTGTGGTTTTCTTATGGCCTCGCTCAGGCCTCTCTTCTGGACAGCGTCATTTCATTCAACCTGGGTAAGAATAGTGTGACCATGATACTACTGTGTGTGTGTGTGTGTGTGTGTGTGTGTGCGTGTGCACTCTGCATCCAATACTATGCATGCACAGGTGTTGGGAAAGTCGGGGCTGTGAAAGCATGGATATTAAATGCCTAGGTTAAGGATAATATTTAGGCTCATTATCAGTGTAAAATACACCTGTTTTTGTTTGCATGCACCCTCGAAGTAAACTGAAAATGACTATAAATAGCAGAGCCACCTCCAGTCAGCACTTTAGCGAGAGGCAACAGGCCCTTCGTGTCTGCGTCCAGATCGAGCTCAGCTGGACGAGTGTCACGATTACATAGTTTGCACCTGTTAACCTGCTCCCCTACGCTGCTGCATGTTCTGACCTCTTTGAAATACACACTGAATATGTGGGGCACTTGGTGGCAACATGTCACGCACGTACCACAGTCATGAGTTAAGGATTACTTTTCTCATTTTGATTGCGAGGCTCCACGTTCAGGGGCTGCAGAAGATAACACAACGTAAACATGACCTCCGACGGTCTCTCTCTTGACTCTGTGTGGCTTGTGGTTGCACGCTCGCCTCACGCAGCTCCCAGAACCCCGGAGCAGCAGAAGAGATTCAGCCCGTGCTGTTTGCTGAGTCCGCCTCCACCCCCGCTGTTTCCTCCACCCCCTTCGCTTTGGCGCCGCCACGCTCATGTGAGTAGAAGTCATGTGACTTTCTATTGTGGAATATTGTTGACATGTCCTTGGGCGATTTCCAAACCGCCCGGCACACTTGCTGTCTCTGACCCCCCCCTGAAGGATACACTGTTAAAACACCTCAGATGAGGAAACCTGCTTGCAAAAGAAATGGCTAACAATTATTTCTCTTTGGATTATGAATTGTTGCGGTCAAGAACGGGATGAATTTCAGACAAGCTTCTTTTATCAATATTCAACAATCAGAATTGGGGGGTAATTCTGTTGAGCCGCTAACAGTCGAGTTTTGTTTTCATTTTTCCAGAATGAAGACAATAATTGTGGGAAGTCAAAGAAGTGCAATAGGGACCAAGGTTCTGCCTGCGACCGAGGCCCCCGCGGGCCTGCTGGTCCCTCTGGTCCTCAGGTAGGATCCCAAACTCTTACCCAATCATCATGCTCCTCACAGCATGAACTTACCGTAGATCAGGCTCTGGCCTCTTCACACCGCTCCAATGGGCAGCTCGTAGGATTTGCTGTGAACACTTTCTGTCTCAGGTGGTTTCAAGGTGTTAATAATTGGTACTCCCAAGAACATATCAACCCCATCTCCTCTTAAACTTGAGAGTTCCTGCAAAGCAGGATGGGGATTTCTCCGGCCCTCCCAACACAGCGGCCCATTAACGCTCCACATTTAGCTTGGACACAAATAGCCTTTTTCCACTGGCTGCCAGTGCCCCACACATCATTCTCAGAATTGTCCCAAGTGCTGTCTAACTAAAAAGGCGTACTGGGTTGCGTAAATTCCAGGGATCACCAACACAAGCATGAGTCCATGTGTTTGTGTACTGCGGATGAAAGATGCAAAGCAGCTCTTCAATAGTTCAAATTAAAATGATTTGAATCCAACCTGTTAGACCAGCAAGTTGGATTTGACCATTTACAGATTTACCAAATGATTGTTAAAGCTTCCAAGGCTGTTACAGAGACCAGCTAGACTCCTGCAGCATTTCACTTCATCAAAAGGGACCCACCAGGCACTTTTTAAATCAATAGTGGCCACTCAGCCTTTAGCTAATTGAAATGCAGTTGTGGGCTCCAAGAAACAGACACAACTTTGTGGTGGGATGTGAACAACACAATACATTTAGGTAGATATCCCTTTGATTCATGAGCATATGACATAATTACATTGTATTTTCCTGTTCATCAGGGTCCACCTGGATTACCTGGAATAGAAGGGCCCAAGGGAGAAAAGGTAAGCAGGTTATTTCCCTGTATGTTCCAGTGCCGTCTCCGTTCATTATTTTATAAGCTCAAGTTTAACTGACCGGACGATGCTTGCTGGAAGTGTATTGAATAGCCACTGTCCTTGTCCCCTCCTCCGCATCCTGTCGTCAGGGAGAAATTGGAAGACCTGGGCAAAAGGTGAGAGTCTCCATTAATCACTCCATATTCTCCGCTAAGTGGATTTACTCAAATATGAGATACCATGCCTCCGCCTTCTCTCCAGCTGTAACTCAGAATGCTGCCAGAGGGCCCGGTCGCCTACATCAAGGAATTGTTTGCCAGTATAACCTTGACGGGGAAACAGCGCAGATACACTGACAGGATGCAAAGGAGGGAGATCTGCTGCTGTTTTGCCTCAATATTGACCCGTAACAGACATCCACTGTCATGCCTCCCTGTCAGATGCACCCCCCCCCCCCCCCTCCTTCCTTTACAGAAGGAACAAGCCCACACTGCTTTATTGCAAGCACGAAAGAGAAGTGACCTCCTTAAATGATCTGTCGCTGTGGTCGGGCAGCCAAATCGGCCCAGTGGGAGAGCCTCGCTTCTCGATGGCCTGACTGAGCAGCTTTGCAGCACTGCAGTGCAATTTAGCTTAGTGCTCCAGCCAGGTCATAAATCCTTTTATTTCCCACAAGCACGGGCTCCTGTTCTATATACAGCCCATCATTTAATTAAAGAGAGCAAAGTGACAGGGCTCATTCTCCCTCTGCATGTGCAGTCGCGTCTGATAAATGCTGTAGCAAGCAGGCTGTCAGCTTATGCAGCAAATGCTGCACTTGGATTGGTATTCTTTATTTGTTTTTGTTTTTTTATAATCGGATAACGGCTTCCATATCTGTGGCAGCAATTGTTTTATTGGGTATTTCTACGTCTGAGATGGTGTGTTGAAATTGACGTCTGCTGTTAGGGTCGCACAGGTCCTGCTGGACTTCCTGGGAAACAGGGAGCAGGTGGATGGCCTGGACCAAGTGGGCCCAAAGTGAGTAAGTCAGATCTCATAATGCAGATGAAACATAAGGTGGCATGAGACCAGTAGGTGTCATTGCTAGGTAGGGTAGATGAGTGTTGGCTTTTATTTGGGTTCAGTCCTATGAAACACCTTTTCTCTACAAACGCTTAATTGAAATTGTGCAACATTATTAATAACAATTGATTTAAAGCATGCACAATATTTTTCTTTTGGGGTGTGGGTTATATTTTGGGCCATGTGATTAAACAAATTGAAGCGAATCCACATTTTTCCAATGTGTAATGCGTTTCTGTGTGTTAGGGTGAGAAAGGTGACCCGGGGCTGATGGGTTTGCCTGGAGCCAGAGGACCAATTGGGCCAAGGGTAAGAGACACCTATGAACTACATTGATCCAGCATAATTTCACCTTCAGACTTTTCATCCTACATATTTTGTATCTTTAATTTTAGGGTCTACCCGGGTATAAAGGGGAAAAGGTATGAAACTGTTTGTTATTATCATTTGATAAGAAATGCAATGAGATATATCGATTACCTGCAACATCTGAAGTGAGGTAACACGGTGCCATCTTCTTCTTCAGGGTTCTCGAGGTGATCGCGGGGAAAGCGGAGTGAAAGGCGACAAGGTAGGAAGAGTTTATCAGTCACAGGAATCCTTTCAAACAAACAAAGCGTCACTATGTTGCTATGTTGTTGCAAAGTTGTATTAAGATGTGCTCTTCTTCATCCGCAGGGCGCGATGGGTTTCCCAGGGATGCTTGGACAGAAAGTGAGAATGCTCAATTTGTCCAGCAGAACCAAGACTTTCCAAATCTGACCAAACTGAATGTTGAGTTGTCTGGTTTGGTGTGCAGGGGGAAATGGGCCCAAAAGGGGAACCTGGGATCTCAGGGAACAGAGGACCCACTGGCCGACCCGGGAAGAGAGGCAAGCAGGTGAGGAGTCGGTGGTCATGTGACATTCTCTTTGCGTCGTTTTAAAACAGCAATACATGGAGTTGCATCCTCATCCTCAGTGAGAGAACATGTCTCTAACTTTTGTGATCGTTTTTCTTTAAAATGTAATACTCTTCAGTTTTAGTTTCAACCTTTTGATCTTCAAAACATGTAAAGGAAAGTTAAAGATTGGACCACCTTCCTCACGGTTTGGATCGCATTTCAGGGAGGTAAAGGAGACACGGGTAGTGTTGGTCCCATGGGACCCGCAGGCCCACAGGGAACACCAGGCCACCCCGGTCCTCCTGGTTCACCTGCCACAGGTGAGAACCTTTACCGTATGCGTGACATCATGTGGCTAAAATGGATTCACATATGGTGAGCCTCTTTTCAGTTTTACAATTAATACGTCACCAAAGGATAAAAGTGACATTTGCTTGCTTGATCAGGAGTGAATTGGTTTGATTGCCTTGATAGATGATTCAAAGATACTACATTTAATGGCATGTGTTGTTTACTCTATGTACCGTATTTTTACTTTGTGTCTTCTATCATATATTCTTTCTCCTCTCGTCATGCGTTTAGGACTTTACATGGTTGGAACAAAGGGTGGACGTGGTCCACCAGGGCCTCCTGGAAAGTGTAGCTGTGGCTCTCTCAGTAATTCTCCATTTGATGACTACCCTTCCAGAGGGAACTATCCCAAAGTACCAGCGGTGAGGCATCAAGTCATGACACATCGTGACAAAACCCAACCTTGGATGTCAATTTTAAGACCATTTTTAGAAACTCTATTATTATAATATATTATGATATTATAATGATCATTCGCCAAAAGAAAGAGAAACCAGAGGTAGAAACTTTTACTGCTCAATAACACACTGAATATTGAAAAATGAGAGTACATTTTTTCATCTTGTCTTTCATTCAGATCTTCGTTGTAAGCAACGAGGAGGAACTGCAGCGCCTGCACACAGATAATGCTCTCGCATTCCGCAAAGACCAGAGGTCTCTCTACTTCAAAGACGTAGACGGCTGGCTGCCGATCCAGGTGCATCACTGCATGCAGCCAAAATCTGATTATGATTCACACACGGTGCCTTTTCAAGTGCTTTTTCCTTTTTGTTTAACTTTTTTAAACTTTGTAAAAGACTTTTCCATTCCAGTCGACGCCATTCCAGTCCATGGAAAACGCACCGGACGACGAGGGCTACTGTGGCGACGGGATCGTGCAGATTTCCACGGGCGAGGAGTGTGATGACAGAAACAGAGTCGTCACCGACGGCTGCGTCAGTAAGTCGTGCGTCGCCCGTTGTCTACAACGTCTCGTTGGTCGTACTTTGCTGTGCACATAAAACATGACCCCCTCCACCTCTGCTGGCTCCCCTCACCACAGAGTGTAAACACGCCTACTGTGGAGACGGCTACCGCCAGGAGGGGAGTGAGGAGTGTGATGGAAAGGACTTCGGATACCAGACGTGTAATTCATACCTTCCAGGGTGAGCACAGTGCGCAGCCACATCTGGGCAACGGTGAGAAGTCTTTTTCTGGCGTGTTTCACTGACCGAAACATTGTTTCTCATGTTCTTTGCAGGTCATACGGTCAACTGAAGTGCACACCCTACTGCGTTATCGAATCCACAAATTGCAAGTACTTCACTTGAAGAGGAAGCTGGATGGTCCAGCAGGATCCCCTGTGTGTTATTTGGAATATTTTCATACAAAAAAAAATATAAAGAACAATAAGACTCCAGGCAGGAGACTCTGAAGGTAGAAGCGGCAAATGATTGAGAAAAAACAACACAACATATATATATACTACACAGAACTCCTCTGCATTGCTGCTGGGGTTGCTAAGTAACTTCCCAGCCTTGTAGTCAGTCAACTGAGGGGAAAACCTTCACCCACACATAGGAAATGCACAGGACAACTGCACTGAGTCTTAACAAGCAGGACTAAAGAAGGGCCTCCTCACCATGAATCAGCCTCTGGATCCAGCAGCAGTTGTGTGACAGCCATGCAGAGACTTAATTAAGTGCCAGTGGGAGATGTTGCAGAGGAGCAGTAGCCGGGCCAGACGCGTATTAATCTTAACCCAGATACTGTTGAGGAAGACAGGCAGAAGGACATCCAGAACCGTGGCCTCAGGTATTCTAATGCAGCATCAATGACAGCATTTGCATGAGACTGGGATTACTGAGACATGACAGCAGCTGTCACTATCCAAGCATGTGACCCCTCACCTTACTTTTTATTGCCACAACGAGGCTCGCACTGCGTCGTCTCAATATCACAACAACAATTTCAGTTAGTAAGTAATAGTAAAAGCTCAATGAGTGTGGTTAGGAATGGAGATCGAGGTGCATGGAATATGCATTTAGTAATGTTTCAGAGAGGGTGTCACACTGGGAGACTAGGCCTTGTGGCGGTACTTTGCTTGACAGGGACATTCAGTCTGGACAAGGTTTCATAAATCTCAAAAACTTCTCAGGAACCAACAGGTAATGTAGCTCCACCCAGCACCTTCCACAAGCAGCCCCCACACAACTCTCTTTGTAGGTGACATGGCAGTGACTGTACGCGGAGGCACACAGATAACTCAAGTGTCCTCCCTGTGATTCCGTGAGAAATTAAATATACTGTATATGAAGGCTTGAAACTGTTAATGTTCTTAATTTTCTCACTGCACAGGAAAGGAACGAATAGTCTTGACTTGCTGAAGGAGAAAGGGAATGCAATTCCATCCTGTTAGGTCACCATTACTGTATTTACTTTAATACCTCTTTATTCAGTCTTTCTGTCTTACGGTATATGAAACAACAGAGAAACTCATCAGTGTAGATGTAGTCCGTTACGTGTTTGGCACTAGTGGTGAAAATGACTTTGACATAAGATATAAGCTGAACTTTTCCATAAGCTACTGTATGAGTCGCTGTGCAAGGGAGACCAGTTCTCAGCCATACTTAGATGTAGTCAGGTGTTACAAAGTGATTCTTCTGTAAAAAGAAAGATAAAGACTGTTAACTATTTTGTCTCCGCATGCTTGTGATTCAGTGCTAATGGGCCTTTTGCTTTGTTTTGTGAACCACGGCATCTTAAGAAATATCTGTGTCTTGCTCTGCTCAGAGTGTAGCTAAGTACTGTATGACCCAGCTTATGTGATAGTAAAGAGCTGTGCCTTGCACAAAGCTGAAATACCTTTTGGAAACTATGGTAAATGTTTTATCTGTGGCCTGTGCTGCTGTGCTAAATCCTGCACTGTGTATGCACAACAATGCTGAAACATAACACGCATGTGGAAACGTACTGTAATAGCATACACTGTGACGGGTAGTGCAAGTCGGTTTTGTTTCATTGCTCGGATATGATTTATACTGTAGCTGTGGATAAAATAAAAACAGGAATTTAAATCCTTAGTCTGAAGTCTGTTTTTTCTCCCTGTGCATTGTGAGCGGGTGGTGAGTTGGATGCTGTGCAAACAGCCAATGTCCCTTCAGAGCGCTCCCTGCATAAGAACACGACGACAACAGAAAACAGACAAAGCAGACCTCTATCAGGTGCAAAAAAAGATGCTGTCAGCGGCTCCCTGGAAAGCGCTGCATTAGGGGAAATAGTTGACAGACCACTCAGCGAAGCGTCGCGGTTTTCTCAGACATGGAAATGGCTTTCTTCAGCTTTTCATTCCGTGCTGAGTCTGTGCCTGGAGATCCGGCACAGTCATACGCGGTGGGCTACGGGCAACCAGCCAGTGTTGCCACAGAGATGTTAGAGGTTGGACAGAGTCCACATAACTCCATTAGCTGTATTTCTTTCTTTTTTTTTAAATCACATCAGGGCAATTTGTCCGCTGAGATGCCCAAGTAAAAGCTTACCTTGGTTTATTTATCCCATCATGTGCATTCCCCTGGCCAGGCCAATCGGATTTGTCCCACAGATGTCCAAGTACAGCACTAAATGTTGCCGGAGACGCAGTGGCCGACCGCATTTTACTGCTCTGTGATGAAAAGATCTGCTTTGCTCAAAGAAGAATACAACACTTGGAGGTTTATCAGCGTTTAGGAACCTTGAACAGTTGCTCTTCCTCTCTGCCTCCAGAAACGCTGGTCATGAAGTTCTATTATGAACTCTCAAGGTGAAGTGAAATCAAACCCTTTCTCCAACATAAGGAGTTATTTTAGTGGCGATGCAAATGAGGCCATGGGGACAGGAAACAGCGAGGCACCCAGCTGGTGGCTTAAGGCAAGTGAAAATCTCTGACCTATGAGCAGGAATGGGTGGCACGCAGGGTGCTGTGGTCACGGCAGAGGACACACTACGGCTCCACATGCAAAACTCCCGCTGCATAGAATGCAAAGGTGGAGCAGGGAGCTTCAACTACACACAAAAATGGGATTTCAGTGTCCCAACAGGAGAGCCAGATAAATAGCAGGAAATGTAAACAGAGCTTTCTCTGGGATTAAGAGGGTGCTGTCAAGGTGCTGTCAAAGGAAAGCACTGCTTCGCTAAATGAATACCAGTGGCACCACTGATTGTTGAATGAGGCGTTGGTGATACCTTTGGGATACCTGTCTGACAAGACAACAGATTTGACTACGACAGGACTGGATACACACAAAGACAACTTAATGATTTATTATGTAAAAATCTAATAGCATCTTATATACAGTCATAGAAAACCAAATCAAATGTTTGCAGTATTAAAATGGAATAAAATTGGGATTTATTTGCAACAGGAAGTCAGCCCATCTTACATCAAGTATTATTACTGTGTGCATTCCTGAACACAAAACAGTAGGGTGTGTGTTATGTATTTGTTCCTGCTTCATTTGAATGGCTCATTGACACGATGAAGAAACTTAAACGTCGTTTACGTTTCATGGACATCATAAAATGTGAGGATTATTCAATGACTTGGTTAATTCTCATCCCTGACCTGTACACAGTTTGCATTGGCACCAATGTTAACCAATTAGTTTGGTTAGTTAACCATGCAATCAATAAACATGCTCTATGGATACAAGTGTCCACACAAGAGCTCGTATGCAATGAACCCCATAACATCAATGTGACATTTACAAGTCAGGACGTAATAAATAGACATTGAAAAGGCAGTCTGTGCATAGCTTTGTGCAGAGGATGTCCACAAAAGTACTCAACAGTTGTCGGTATTTCAAAGGCCGTGTCACTTCATTCTTGTGTGTCGTGCGCCTCAAAGGCTAAAGCAACTCCCATTACGGCTGCTTTTGGTCCCACGGAAAGTCTCTAGAGTCTAGAGCAATAGCTCAAAACACAAACCACCTGCAGGAGTTGTATTAACATTTCAGGAAACAAAAAAAACAACACATTGATCGTAATGCCCCCTAATTGCAATAAGTGCAAAACTTTTTACCTTGGCCATGTTTGCCATCACATCCTTAAAGGCATATACACTCACCGGCAACTCTGTTAGGTACACCTTGCTTTTGCCTTCAGAACTGCCTTAATTCTTGGTGGCAGACTTTTCAACGAGGTGTTGGAAACATTCCTCAGAGAGTTTGATCCTTACTGACATGATAGCATCACCCGGTTGCTGCAGGTCCCAAAGGTGCTCTATTGGATTGAGATGTGGTGACTGTGGAGGCCTTCGGAGTGCAGTAAACTCATTGTCATGTTCAAGAAACCAGTTTAAGATGATACGAGCTTCGTGACACGGCGCACTATCCTGCTGGAAGTAGCCACCAGAAGATGGTACGCTGTGCTCATAAAGGGAGCGGCATTTAAACGATAAGGGGCCCAAAGCGTGCCAAGAAAACACAGAGACTCATCAGACCAGGAAACATTTTTCCAATCTTATATTGTTCAGCTTTGGCTCGTAGCCTGTTTGAACTGTAGTCGGTTTCCCGCTGTGAGCGGACAGGAGTGTCACCCGGTGAGGTCTTCTGCTGCTGTCGTCTTCTTCAAGGTCCCTCCTGTTGTGCGTTCAGAGAAGACGGTGTTCTTCATTCCTTGGTTGTGACGAGAGGTCATTTGAGTCACTGTTGCCTTTCCATCATCTCAAACCAGTCTGCCTGTTCTCCTCCGACCTCTCACATGAACAAGGCATTTTCGTCTGCCGCTCACTGGATATTTTCTCTTTTTCGGGCCATCCTCTGTAAACCCTAGAGATGGTTGTGCGTGAAAATCCCAGTGGTTCAGCAGTTTCGGACCAGCCAGTCAGACCAGCCCGTCCGGCACCAACAGTCTTTCCCATTCTGATGCTCGGTTTGAATGAATGATTTACACGTCATCAGCAAGTTGTGCTAGCAAGCAATTGAACAGGTGTACCTAATAAAGTGGCCAGTGACTGAATATCGGGCATTGAAACAATTGTCCAACAATTGCTTTATGTTAGTTAGTAAAAAGTAACACCTTGTTTCATGATTCCAAGGAAGCAGGACAACCCGGGTTAAAAATGTCTCTGCCTTCTAATCAGTTCAAGGGAAATCCCAATTGATCTTCCAGGGCAGTTAATAGAGCCAAATACCTCGTAGTTACGTCCTTGTACATATAATGTCTTAATACACAATGTGCGCCAGAAACAAATGTCACCGTTATTCACCACCGTCGGAGTCTCTTAAACAAGACCCATTTACTATAGTTCATCATACCTTAACATTTCAATTGTTAGTGCTTGGTCCTAAATACAGACATTAATACCTTCCTCACATCCAGACAACAGTGGATGTGCTGTTGTTAGAGACTTACAACCTCTGGAAAATACCTCACACCGGCACAGGACGTGCTCACACTAATATTGTAGCACTCGATGCATCTGGCGCCGTCCTTCAGCACTCGTTTCTGTCCTTCAAGTTTCACACCACTTCGTCCGACTCCAAGTTGTATTCTAGATACAGGGCGTCTAGAATGGCCAGCTGCTCCCCCATGGCGGGCAGATACACTCCCAGGTCCCTGTGCACGCCGCTGGCGAAGCCGCCCTTCAGCTCGTCGCCCTGCCTCGACACCAAGGCGGCTGCGAACCCTTGATAAGACGGCGCGGCCCTCAGCGCCAACTGGGGACATTGGAATATTTGGTTAGTCACGTCCCAAGAACAGATGAACCCTCAGAGGGGGAAAGAACCGGTGTGTGTACTTACAGCAAAAACGCCTCGCACAACCCATCCGTGGTACTGACGGAGGGTCTTTCCGTAGGCATTATCTGGGTGAGAGAACAGGGGCGGATGTTGAACATGCAATAGGTTCGGTTTCCTTTTTTACGTTTTTTTCCATCGTAGAAGTCGGACTCACTCAGAGCTCCCTGGATGTTTTGTTCTCCTGCGTGGAGTTCAGACAGGAACTCCTTGAGGAACTTCAGGCCCCGTCCGAGCCACAGCAGGGCCTCGGTGGCAGAGTTACGCACCCGGGCGACATCTGTCTGGACTTCGTACAGCACGATGGACTGTAGCGTGGGGTAGCCGTTGGGGTCTGACATCAGCTTCTGATGAATTTTCTGCATAGTTCAAACAACGTTAATATAGTGACAGGAGCTGGATATAAATTCATCATTCTTGCTCCGACATGACAAAATGATGAGGTCATTAGTTACTCGATCTAAGGTGCATTAACAGAACAGGAATAGAAGAAGTGAGACGTCTGACTTATGAGCAAATCTGTGCATTGTCGTATTGTGTCAACGACTAATGTTGATTCATGCGGTTTGCTTCGCTACCTGTAGATTTAGAGCTACTTCTTTAAGACAATCAATGACTCAAACACATACCTTGATATTTCCAACAAAGTCCATCTTAACTGGGGCGAACACTGTGGACCCCAGTTTGTCTGAGAAGAGAAACCCACAATCATTTATTTGTTGATTATGAATAAGAATACATTTTGTGTTTTGTACATATTATTCGGACTACACGGTTCTTAATAGCCACTGATTAATTAAAAACAGGATGCTGGGTTATTTAAGGAATAAAAAACTGTGTAACTATGATCAGGAGAAAATACCCAGACTGCAGAATGGATGGAATAATAAAGGATGGTAGCACAGAAGACCAAAGTGGTAATTCTGAAGGCAGGCTGCACGGTGCCTTGGTCAAGACTTTGATTTTCTGACAAAAATATTTGCGCTCAGTTAGACGTGAGCAAAGTTCACTAAATTTAGGAGTGTTTTTACACTTATATTGCCATGATGAAACGTATGGCTATGACATCCTGTACAAATTTGACAACGTTGATGCTTATTTTAAAGAATCTCCACCATGTAAATCTGGATGACACAAAGTCTTTCTCCAACCTCACTTCCTCATTATTATGATTATCGTACCGGTCAGATGTAGCTTTGGAAAAAGTTTGAAGAAATTGCCAAACATGTTTTCAATGTCCTGCACCCTTACAGCGACTGCCCACCTTTATCTGTGTGTAGATGTGTAGTGCACACAGGTAAGGATTCATACACAGGGTTTAGTTATTAAAATAAACTAAATAAAAAGGTAGACAGGCAACAAAGTATAAATGAAACCATGGACAGATATACGGTTGCAGAAGGAAATAAAGAAGACATGAAAGAAAAGGGTGGTGATTATTAACCCAAGACAAAGAGCCGGCCCCCTAATTAATTACAGAATAGATAAATTAAATAAATAAAAAAGTGCATGCATTAGTTAAAAGAATAGGAAGACGTTTCCCCTTTAAATGTAATGAAGGGTGAAATGATCACAGACGTAACGTCATGAGAAACAGCTGAAGAGCACATGAAGAGGACAGACTGAAAGTGACCAGCCTACCTAATACAGGTACTATTGCATAGCATGAGTCCAAAAACTCTTGTGTAGGGATACCATTGTCGTCGTCCAGTCTTATATCACTAAATCTATAAGAGTAGAACAGATTCAAACAGGAGAATATATTAGAGGGAAGTATGCCATTCTGTTTTATTTGATCAACTCCAACAGAAAAGAATAGAGGTAAAAAGGGTACAAATCAGTCAATACCAAGCCAGAGAAATGATTCAACACAGTTCCATGCATTTCTTTGCCTGACCATACCTGAGACTGTTCTGCTTCTTTTTCTACAACTTAACAAAAAGTTGTGGTTTTGCCAATGTCAATATTGAAACGTCCGACCAATGTTAAAAAGACCAACTCCAAAATGAACATTCTGTAGGTCCCATCTTGCAGTTGAATAAGAGATAATGTTTCCATTATAATAATGTCCATGTTATAACTGAATATTACACAATCCACACTAGTCCATTGTTCAGTAAAGCTCCTCAAAAAAGATAAAAGTAAAATACGTTTGAAATACAGAGTGAAACAAAAAAGCTTTACAAACCCAAATGTCACATAAGGGCCCGTCAAGAGAGAACACACTAATATGAAACACTGATAATGACATCATGGATTCTGTTAAAACCTATTATATATAAATTCGGTGTAACACTGTAAAACACAATATATTTCCACAAACTAAGTAGCTGTGCAGGTCAAAGGCTGCAGCAGAAGTGCCTCAAAGACAAAAATACTACATAGAGACTTGATTGGTTCACCCTAATACTGTCATGGTAAAATATCACAGAAACAAATGTCTCCTACAGAATGTGACCTTCCTGAGTAGCATTTTCGTACCTGTGACTCATTGTGCTGAAGAAAGTTTCCACCTGCTCGGTGTCTTCCGGCTCTGGTGAAACTCCGGAAGTTCCGCCTTCATGTTGAGCCTCTTCTTGGTCTGGAACGGCGTCGTGTTGGTGCTGAGGCTGGACGGCGTTCACTTCCCTCTTGCTGTTGTCATGCTCTTCTTGACTTTGGTCCCCTTCGTGCAGCTGCTCTCGTTTTGTCCCCTTTAGATCATCTGCTTCATTTCCCTCCACCCTCTCTGCTGGTTGTTGGTGGTGTTCAGACTCAGGGGCAGTCTGGGTAGTGTATGAAGTGGGATCAGATACCTCCTCCTGGACTGACTGCTTGTCGGTGGCATCGACATCTGTGAGACACAGTGGACAAGTACCATAAATGTTACGAGACAGAAGGCAATACGGGAAATGAGTTTTGGTCAAGTTTCCGTCAGACTGGCGTAACAATTTGAAAAAACTATCTATCTATAACTATCATGTACACTGACTACGCAACATAATGCTCATCCATCATTTAGTATTCCAGTATTTTTTTTTGTTGAGTAGAAGTATTGCGGCACTGAGCTCCATGGTGGAAAGGTTCAGTAAGTCAGCAAACATCACAGTGTCTCAGTTGTGACCAAACCCAAATGTGACTATGCTTCGTCAAATGCTTTTCTTTAACATCTTTGTTTCATCTGTTATACACTGGTATTTTAGATAAAGCATTAAATTAGACTTCTTCTCATTTTATATCATCAGCAGTAGCTTTCCATGTATAAAAGGTTTTGTTACTGCTACATGCAATAATGTAACGGAGGCATCACTCACTTACTGCTCACTAAAAGGCAACAATCCATCCATGAGGTCAGATGATGTGACAGCTTTCCTCTATGGGTTGCAATAAAAGTTTGAGATGCTCAAGAAGAGGTTTGGACACATGTCTTACCTGATGGGGAATGATGCTGTTCTGGTCTGTCTGGCTCATCTGGTCCTTCTGCCCCGGAGTCGAGGCTCTGGTTGTCATGTGCAATTACTTCTCCTGAGCTTTCAGCCAAATCTCTCCACCTGAAACACATTCGAGTGTGAAACGTTGTATCAACAGAAAACATTTGGAAGGGTATTTAATGTTCACCTCACTTTTCAAATTAGTAAATTTAAAAAACAACTACAGTCAATGAGTAAAGTAGAATCAGTGTAGGAAATGACAAAAACGTTATGAAAGAAAACTTACTTTTCTCCAAGGTTCTGTTTTAAATGATTGACTGGTTTAATCTGTTGAAGGGGCGAGATATTCTGGGGTTATTTTATATATCTCAATATCAAACAAGCAATGCTAAAGAATGCTGAGCAATGCTGATTTAAAAAGATAAAATGAGACATTCTGATTAGACACGGTGACATATTTGTACCTTCTGAGGTTTGACAGCGGCTACAGGAGGAGATCCTGGTGGAGTCTGCGTTGAGATATCTGTACTAAAAGTATGGTTTGCTATCTGCATGCATTCCTCCAGAGTCTTGAGGAAAGTGGTGCATGTGGACTTCACAATGTTTCCAGTGTCAATTCCTGTCTGAAAAGGGCACACAGAACAAAATACATTAGCCGACACTCCACGAAAAGTACTGACAGGTAAGTACACTGTTGTTTTGTGATAATAAAAAATAAAAACATAAGAGGAAATGTAATTATAACACTTGCTTACAGTATATTCTATTAGTATGCTTAAAGATTGGGGTTGTATTTCCTGCTAGTTGCAGATGGGCTACCTTATACTGCAGTGTCACACCAACAGCAGCTTCTCTCATTTCATCGTCTCATCCGGACCGTAAGCTCACCTCCGCTGTGTCTCCCAGCTCATCGCTCTCCTTGATCTTGTGTACTTGTTGGAGAAGAAGGTCACAGTACAATCGGAGTTCCGACATCTTAGTTTTCAACGCCTCTGTGTTCTCCTGGAGCTCTGCAACAACATCAGCGACCCGTTTCACAATGCGATACAATACTGGCTGTGTAAAGGTAATCCATGCAGGGTCAGATTAGGATGTTACAGCATCTAAATCACCCTTTTCTCTTCTTGTCCGGTTGTCTGTAAGGCAGGCTTTGGCCGAGCCCAGAGCCACCAGCCATTTCTGCCTCTCCGCTGCATTGATGGCTCGTAGGTAAAAGTACTGCTCTCCTGGTATGGTCAAGTCCACTCGCGTAGAGTCAGAGGAATTAACTAATGGAACACACACAGCAGCAGCAAACAGGGAGAAATGCTCGTCAGGAATACATCTATAAAAAGAAAAAAAGTTTCTGAAGCATAGGGACTCTGTGTGGCTCACAGACCTTGGATTTCACAAACGGAAATTTTAATGCTGCCCTTGCAACCTTTCCACGCATCTTCTTGAGAGTCGTAGTAGGACAAAGTTCCTCCATCAAGCACAAACCAACGAGGCTGCCAGCCTGAACAGACATAGAAACAGAGAACTCAATAAACATATCGTTAACTAGCTGAATAAACATGGAAAGACTTCATGTGAACCCTGACGTTGCGTCAGCTAGCGTTAATCAGTTGTTAAATCAGATTACAATGACAGATGGTCGGAACTAACGTGATCTACATAGGCGACCTGTTAAGACTAATTTAATACCAGGTAACTTCCTTCTCGGTAAACAGCTAAATTAACTTAGTGGCGTCAAACAAAGAGGGTGAATAAATAAAAGCAGTGGCAAAGGTTCGATAGTTGAAGCCTGTCGGTGGCTAGCTAACGTTAGCTTACCCGTTGCCTTCTAACGTTATCGGCTCAACACATGCTAATACGCTAAGATGTTGTCATGCTAGCTAGCTAGCTACCTTATTAAAACGAGCAGTGCAACCGAAAAACGCAACGACTATAGCATTAACTTACCACTAATATAGTTCGTCCATTTATGCAGCATTCCCTCCATTTTTTAGTGATGTGTTTCTGCCGTTCATTACTTGTTTATCATAACAAGAAACGATGTACAGCTGATTGAAGCGACTCCATCGGGCCCCGAGTGTGATTTGTGGAGTAACGTCCTAGGCTTTACATTCCAGCTCCGTAGATAAAAGTGCGTAAACTTTTTTTGTGAATCAAGCTCTAATGACGCTCTCCAGCGCGTCCCATTGACAGTGGAGCACGTCTGAGGGACTAAAGCGCTGTGGGTGTGGACACGGGGGATTGAGACCCAGAACTACCAATAGAATGAGAGAACATGGGTAAAGGGCGTGGCTTGAATACATGTGTAGCCAATAGTAAAGGGAGGAGGTCAGACAGCGGAACGGCTGTTACGTGCTCGTTTAAGTTGGCTGCCACGTAGTTGACATTCCTGCCATGTATATATTTTAAAGACAGCATTTAGTGAAACGGTTTGATTTATCTTTTTTTGCGAGTAAGTGAGCTATTGTCGAAATGATTCTTTTTTATATTTATTCGCTGTTGGCCTCACTGTTTGTGCTTGTTACGGGGGGCAAACTGCCCGAGCCAGAAGTGAAAATTGAAGTTTTACATAAACCCTTCATGTGTTACCGTAAGTCAAAGTATGGAGACATGCTTCTTGTTCACCACGAGGGATTCTTGGAAAGTAATGGCACCATGTTCTATTCCAGGTAACGTCTTGCTGCAAACTTTGATGCTACATGTATTACTGTGCAATGATGCTACACTCCTCGTGTCGTGCAGGAGAGTCGATGTAAAAGCAATGCATGAATCTACTGGACTGCGCAGTGATACAGACCAACATCTGTCTGCATCTGCGTTATTTAAATCATTCCTCAAAACGTATCTTTTCAAATATGCCTTTTTTGGCAGAGTCACATATTTGCCTAAAGTTCAGAAATGTTTTAATCATTGGTCAACAATAATAAACTATGTTAAACTGTAACAGTTATTATTATTATCATACTTTCCTATCACACCGCGGTATTAACCATAGAACTGCCCTTAAAATTAGGGGGCAGCTATTCATTGTACATATTTGTGATATAGATTGTGTGTGCTGGACTTCTTTCTCAAAGAAAAACTGTGATGGATCTTTGTTACTTTTGGCAGCCGCGAACACGGGGATAAAAATCCAGTATGGTTCACTCTTGGGATGCAAGAGGTGCTCAAGGGTTGGGATAAGGGTCTGAAGAACATGTGCACAGGAGAGCGCAGAAAACTGACGATTCCTCCGTCTCTGGGATACGGCAAGGAAGGAAAAGGTAACAGACAATAAATAAAACTCAAAAATATGTTTCATATAATAAGACATGTCCCCATTTCGTCTTGTGTTACACCATCAACACGTCTGAGCTTCTACGGCCAAAATGCTGCAGCTTCATCATATCCACCATTCATATCTGTCTTTGTGGATCCTCCCGAGAGCACTGTATACTCATTCTAATGCATTTTGTTTCTTTTACTTAAACCCTTTTCCTTTGTTTACAGGCAAGATTCCCCCAAGCAGTATTCTCATTTTTCACATTGAGCTCATGGACATTCGAAATGGTCCCAGGTCGCATGAGTCTTTCCGGGAGATGGATCTCAATGACGACTGGAAGCTCTGCAGAGAGGAGGTGGGAGATTCTTGTAAATGGCTTTTCTTTTCACTGAGTGTATAAATATATATTTTTTCTTACTGCTTTGCGATTATCATTCTGTCTATGTTGTAGGTAAAAGAGTACCTGAAGAAAGAATTTGAGAAACATGGATATTCCCCTAATGACACAAACCATGAGGCGATGGTAGAGGATATCTTCAAAAATGAGGATGAAGATAAAGACGGCTTCATATCTGCGAGGGAATTCACCTACCAACACGATGAGCTCTAGAAAAACTCATTTAGGGTTTGTTTCTTGAATCACATCCGAAAATAGTGACATGCATTGTGAATTAATTACTGGGCTTATTATGAACAGTATGGTCTTTCTTTTGGATAAACATTTGATGGAAAATAAGACCAATAATTGATGTGAATCTACATTCTGCCCTAATAATGTTACCATATATTAATTTTGGCTCCCTATTAGAATTGTTTGTCTTAATTTAGTGACTGTGAAGCTTCAGCCTTGGTGATACAGTTTCTGGAAGTGACCCTGCGGGGGAGTTCTTCTCTGTGTAGGTCTTTATTACGCACTAGATGGCACTCTTGTATCGTTCATACATTTCAAAATCTAAACAACAACGACAACATTAAACAGTGAGGAGTCCTTCTCTTTGAGTTTCTAGATTTTGGGCAGATGTGAATGAGACCACGGTCCCGTACATGATGTCATCGCACCAGGAGTGCATCACAAAAAATATGCAAAAGGCCTATGGAGGAAGAATTTGATCATTCCAAATTATATTTCCAAACTATGGATTTTACATCGTCTACCATCAAAATCCCCCATTTCCATCCAAACTTCACACGTCGTAGGGAATAACATCCTGACTAAAACCGTCAAAATGTTCTTGTTAACACCGAGTATGAATTTTTTTGTCTACATTTTGAGAACAATTCAATTCAAGTGGAATCAGCAATGTAACATCAACAGGATGCACAATGTTTCAAAGATGACAGAAGCCTGTGAGCTGTCTGATGGCCGTCAGTGCTTCTGTTTGTTTTTTACAAATGAAAGCTTTGTATCATTTTGGTTGACTTAATGTTGACATAGGATAGAAATCTCCCAAGTTCTTTGACGCAAAAGAAACTGACTACTCAGTGTGGATATAGGAGTGAAGAAGATTTAAAGCGTTAGAGTTAATTGTGTATTCTCTCATAAAGAGCAGCAGTTTTTTTCCTACCAAACTAGTTCATTAGGTATCTGGATGAATTCCAGCAGGCTGACCGCACCTGCACATAAACTGGTCAAGCGGGAAGGTTACAGGGTTACACGGTGATTGGATGTTAGATACGACCGTCTGCCAAAAATGCCTGGTACGGAATTTAAAACGCCTCAAAAAGGTTGTTAACCACATACCTGTGATTCCGTCACCGTGCTTCAGGCTATCTGTGATAGCCTCTCTTCAGATATCTCACTCTGTTACCTTTATGTTAAAAGCAGACGAACATTGAAGAGCAGCTCACACTATTTTAAACTCCCCTTTTCTTCCCTTTAATAAATCAACATTTGATAAATTACATTTTTAATCGCAACCATCACAAAAATACATTTTAATAAAATGGATTTGGTGAAAGGATTGACTTTAATAACATCCAACCAAGGGTGAAGTAAACGTCCTCGGTGCAGCTGTAGCGTGACTTAACTTCTATGGCACCGTGAAGTTAGAAGGCGACTGCTGCTGCACCGAGTGGTGTTTCTGGCATAGGAAAAGAAATCAAATGGGCCCAGATCCTATGTTCACTCGTAGGTACCGTAAATTACAGCATGTAAACAGAATTACTACAAAGCCGGCATCAGACGTGTGTGCAAAGAGTTTCACAAACAGTCTGCAACATGACATGTGAATTAAAATGACCAGTATTTAATCCAGCCGTGTATTCAGAGCCATAACTTAAAAAGGTAATTCTGCTTCTCGTCAGGTTATTTTTCTCTCTTTTGAATTTAGACATCAATTCATCAAACGTCATTCTCAAAAGTATATATTATTGTGACAAAAGAACAAGATGCAGAGTAAAATGACAAAAATAAACATCTTTACAAAATAAATCTTTACACTTGTTGCAAAAAAGTGCTTCATGAGCGCCAAATTGCCTCATCATTCAAATTTTAGTAAACAGTTAAAATATTGATCATTAAATGAACAGATCTTTATCCACATTAAACTTTAAACAAAGTTCCCACTTATATCATAGTAAGCACACGTGTAATGTGGGGACGTTAAATAGGCTGCTGCATCATGACTGTCTACACCAGGTAGTGACAGTCTTCAAATTAACGAGAGGAGAGAACAGCACTGTAGCCAGGTAAAAACAAAAAGATAAAAAATATAAAAATGATGGACTTGGCTGGGTATTAAAATCCAAACTTACATTTACAAGACAATGTCAACACTAAACCAATTTCAACTAAAACAGCCATGCGAGAAGAATAAGGGTTTCAAGTACAATTTGATTACAAACTATTCTGCAACTTCATAAGAATCAGGATGGTTTGAATGTCCTATATGACAGAATAAATAAATGTCCTTCGTTTCTGTTGTGAGGCCCCCGTGCCTCGGTCCTCAGAATAAGACGTCTTCATGCTCTATCATGAGCTGCACCACTAGTTTCTGCTGCCGCATGTCATTCAGGGTTGTCAAGGCATTCTGCTCTGGTGGCTGCATGAGCGTTGGACCATAGACGATCCCCAGGTTCTCGGCATTCATGAAATTGTCCTTTTCAAACTGCGTCACCCTGTACAGCAAAAGAACAAAAGCTGAATGTTTTTTAATGCATTTCCTTATTTTCAACAAATCCCATGAAAAGGCCGCCAGCAGTACAAATCCAGTTTGTTTCTCATACTTAAAGACCAAGGCACACTTTCCTTGGAGATAACTATCGCTTCCTTTGAACAGCTGGCCTCTGCAGTTATTGACAGTTATTGAACTTGAAAAGTTTCTCAAAAGGCATATTGATACATTAATAGTTTAAGGATTACTCTGCAGGTGGTATTTATGGCAACAGTATGGTGTGTGTTAGATTTGCAGTGCTTATGTTCATTGAAATCAGGAAATACATCCTCAAGAGCAACTATTCTTTAGGAGAACTACAGATGTCAATGGCGCAGAGACTCATGATGGAAGAGAAGACTCCATTCAGACAACACTTCATTTTGAAGTCCGTTCTTCCCATAAAAGAACTTTAAACAATGCATGTCCTTGTGTTGGGGACTCGTGTGTGTGTGTGAACTGACCTCTTGAGATGAGCCATCAGGTAACGCAGGGTCTCAAAGTGGGCGGGGGGCAGCTGCAGCAAACTCTCGTGGATGCCCTCCAGTCTGGATTCAGCATTTGGAATTTCTACATCACATTAGCAATACGGTTATTATCTGCAGGGAATGCTGGGTAACACAGTGACAGCGTGGATTATCCCAAAGTAAAAGAGAGCTTACTTGCAGCTTGAATAAATTTGGAGTACAAGTCAAACGTAATGATTGGAATGGGAAGGTCTCTTAAGTAGAGCTTCAGAGCACCAGCGATGATGTTGATGTCTGCATAGGCAACGGCGCTGATGTCAGCCTTTTCACCATCTGATGAGGAAAAAAAAAAAATACATGACACAGCTACAGGAATACTTTAAGGACTGAATGTTCACAAAATAACAACTCGAGCTGAAACAGGGTTCTTTTCTAAATGTATGAACCTGTGAAATAAAACCTCAGAGACCGAACAAATTTGGTGTCAACAAACCTCGGTCAAAGGCGAGCCTCACTTCCTCTACGTGCTCCGAGAAGCCAGACACTCGGTAGAGACCTTCAGATTGCATACCTGCAACAGAAAATTTGAAATAGTTTTTCTTATCAGCCTCCCTGCCTCCCTTCTGCACCACAGGCGTCCAACCCAGGATGGGCGCAACAAATGATCTGGAGGAAATATTGGCATTTATTCTCCCTACTCGAACTAAAGAATAAATTAATATACAGATTTTACCAATCACACTCTACTTTCTGCTTTCCTTTCTCTGAGTTGATTGATGAGTTTAACTTGTCAGGACCGATTGAAGACCGCGTCCTACCTCTGAGCTCTATTTCTCGAATACACATGTCCACCACCATGGGCCGCGTTGTGTTGTGAGCTTTGACAAGCGTGGTGAGGTCACAGCTGAACACTTTCTTTATCCTGCGCAGGTCCGGCTGGCAGTCGCTGGGAACCAGTTTGGAGCACTGTTTGTGTACATTCAGCCCACAATCTAGGCGAGATAAACACAGAGAGGGTTAGAGATTAGTCTCCGGCTGATGATAAAACAACAATCACAGCAGGCTTAAGACGAGCAGCCTGAAAAGGTTTCCCAGAGTCTGTGATAAACGGCGCTGACAGACAGGAGCAAACAGGGCAGCCGCTCCTGTAGGACTTTAAGTCACGCTTGCACGCGCCTGCTCGGGTGGCCGCGCAGCTCGGAACGAAGGTGTTTGAGGAGGCGTCTGAAAGATGTTTTTTTTTTGGTCAACTGGTCTGCTGATTGAGGACGTCACTCTCAGTCAGTCCCTGAGAGTGTAGCAGCAGATAAGAAAGAACTGGGCGCTAAGCAGGGAGTGAGGGAGAGGGGGAAAAAAAGAAGTGCCTCCTGTTTCACACAGCACATGAGGTGCCTGATGATACCAGTGTTTGCCTCTGGCTTATCAGCGTGGCAAATGTCTCGACAACGAGCACTCTGTTCGGGGAGGAAGCCACCGAGTCCACTGATGTGCACATTGGTTTCATGTCGGTGCTGTGAACGAATCTTGTGACTATAGAGGTCATAAAAACTCCACTGCACTCTCGTACGCAATCAATGACTTACGGCTGCTGCTATTTTGGGTCACATTTACATCGCATTTGACCTGTGTTTGACCTGCAATGTATTATCATTTATTGTATTTGTAGGGATTTCTGTTCAGATGAAATTGACTTACATTGGCACATAAATGTTGTCAGCGTGCTTCATCACATGTAACTAGTTATAAGGGAATTACAAAACAGTGTGTAAAAACATCTAGCTGACTGTGATTTACCAAGAGGCTTCAAAAGGAGGGATAGCAGTTCTGCCTGTGATTATATCATTTAGATAATATGTTACTGTGAAAAGAACAAACTTTGATGAGTCACTGACGGGAGAATCTCAACTTGCCTGTGGCAGACTCGACCGGAAAATGACCATAAAAGGCTCATAATCGATCCCCGCGAATGACGTGCGTTTGAAACATCCGCGAGAGGACAGAGTTGGCTCATGCATTGCTTGCGTTATCCATGACATGCCACTTGGCTGATGGACGGTACTTACCCGAGCAGCGGACGCCCTGGGCAATGAGGCCCCACATGAAGTTGGCACAGTACTCGCACCAGTGTGGCCCTCGAAAGGTGTGTACCTGGGGGTTGAGAGCGGACACGGTCACACAAACACAAACACACACCATGCACTGCAAGTCATTGCTGTCCAATTCAAACTGAAGAAACTGTCTTTTCATGTACTGGGCAGAGATTACTGTTGTGATCCCAGGCTACAGTGGATGGGACCCCTTGCCAAATTAAAGCATTTGTATATACAAGGCAGATTAAAGGATTTACTTTAATGTCTGGCATCTGCTCCTGGGCATTTGGATAAATGCAGGCAGCGACAGAGTCAAGGCTGCAGGTCAAAATAACAGATGTACAGTCGCTGTGCACCCTACAAAACACAGCAGAGATGGCCAGTGGGTGCGTGCCTGCGTGCATGTGCACACACACACCTTCATTGGTACTTTGAAAAGGTAGCAGATGTGATGAGTGAGCATACGGCAGGTGGTAAGTGGAGGTTTTGTGTAATCTTTCAAAGGGGAAGTATACAAAAGAATTGGGGTTATTTGAACCTGCACGTAATTGACACCCAAGACACAAATGCAAGAATGGAGACTCGCCACGAGGCGAGTGTCCCAAAATTCTCCATGAGAACTGTTACCTTCACTTGCAGTCTAGTAACTGTTTTTACTAAATCAGCAGCCTAAAACATCGATAAGATATAAGAGCTTTCAAATCAATGCAAATCAATGTGCTCTGCTAATGGCTTGCTCAGTTAAGTGTTTCCATTAGTACCCCTCGGTTCATATGGGTGTCAGCTGTACGTGTTCTCATTAAAACAGCAACATACACTGTGAGCCGAGCAAACGTCTGACACATGAGTATGTTGCGTCTGTCAGAGTCTTCCGCAAAAAGAACTATACAGTGAGAGATAATAAAAAAAACTGTACTCCTTATTTAGGGGGAATGAGGCATAAATAAACAGATGTATGTATACTGTACATGTAACAAAATGACCAAGTTGTTAGCAGCCATCAAAACGTTCAATAAATACCCGCTCACCTTAAAATTGTGTATCTTCTCGTATGAGCACTGCTTCTCCGGCGTATCTTTCAAGGCACTCCGTCGCACTAGAGGTGATGATATCTGTGGACAGGAGGCCAACAGTTTTATAGGCTTCCACAGAAGTGTTCCCTTGCTCCCCAGTTTGACTCCCAGAGCCAAAGCCAGCAGCTCCTGACGCTTCCGTTCATGTCTTTTAGCCTTGTGGGTAATCAGCTCCCCTCCTCTCTTGTCTTCCGCGTCCACGCTCGCCTGGTCGAGTTCCCAAAGGCTCTCCATCTCCTCCGGGGAGAGGTGTTCGGGGGAGACGTGGGCGCCGCGCCGCAGACGTCTCCGACAGCAGCCCAGCGCAGAGGAGGCAGCTCCACTCCACTGGCGACGGTCAGCGGCGGGTCCGCTCTGCATATGGTCTACTTCCAGTGGCGGCAGCAGGCAAGAGCGGCAGAGGAAACAGGGTCGGGAGTGGGCCGGCCTGAGGGCAGGAGCGTGCCTCACACAATAGCCCTCCTTCACACACACCCAGAAAGCAAAGAGGGAGAGAACAGGGTCTCTGATAGGGAGGGGCGGGGAGGTTGTTGTGAGTGAGGGACGACCGGGTGCTGTCAGGACCGTTTCACGCAGATCCAAAGCCCCGTGGAGGACAATCAATAGTGGACACACCCTCTTTATGGCACAGAGCACACTCCCATTAGCACGCTGCCTTCTGGACACACTCCACTCTACTGCGGGAGAGATAATACCCAACTGCCAGCAGCTCCCAGTCAATGCTCGGCCTCCTAAAAGGGTCAGCTGACTGCTCAAAGACAGAGCAAAGATTCTGCGATGGGACGGAGCCGGGGCTGTGTCCTCCTAATTCAAACAGACTTGACCTCCGGCTAAGTCGGTCGGCTGGGGGGAATTCCCCTCTCCGCCGTCCACTCTGCATCTGCCAGACAATCTGACTGCAGACTACTCCTGCCAATCACTATCATTCCTCCCAGAGGACCAGCAGTGCACGACCATCAACCTGGGATTGGGAGGGATTACTACCATAATCCTTACGCAGGGAATAATCCTGCAGTGCCCAAATCCAAGTAAAAGCCCAAAGCGGGCTCATTTGCAGGTCTGCAGTCACATAGTATTTTGGCTGTGGTGGTTCCAACCAGTAAACGGCTTAAGAAGGCTGTCAGGATTTCTAATTAATCAATAAGATCGGAGCACGGTACCCAATACTAAGAGCAGTGCAAACAACATGTAAAATATCAGGCATCTGCAAGATTTTATGCTTAACAGCTATTTTACCGATCAGCTAAGCGTGAACGAGAAAAAAACAGAAGCACTAATTAATTAAGCAGGAGAGGTCATGAAGTCAGAAAGCATTGGATTTTGATGATAAAGAGCTGAAGCAAAAGCAGAGTGGGGAGGGCGAGGAGCAAGACCCAAAGGGAAACCGCAGAGCTGAGATAAAAACGGTCGGAAAGTTGCTGTGGGCTTTTTGTGTACCAGCTATTTCTTTTTCGCCCCATGCCGTCTGGAGGCAACGGTTTTACTCTATGACTGACGGAGTGACAGGACAGGTGAAGATTTTTGTCATTGTTGTTGGCATTCCTTGAAAAGACACAGACATACCATTCCATACAATTCAGCTCTGCAGCAAAGTCTGAGGGGACAAGTGACGAATTGACCTCGGCGAGATATTTTAGCCTTGCGAGGTTGGAGGGGAGGGAGGGAGGACGAGGGCTGCACTCTTTGTCTGCGGGCAGCTGGCTTCTCGTCTCTTAAAGAAGACCTCGGGAGAGACGACACAAAAGGGATTCACACAACAAGCTCTGCTTTCTTTTCAGTGGCTTGTCTCTTTTATTTCTGCGGGGCTTTGTGAGAGCACAGCTGAGCGGACTGTGTTGTGACCATAGAGTACTGGGAATCATGGGAGAACGGCAGAAAGACAACGGGATACAACTACCAACATCCCAAACAAAACAACCCCTACCAACACCTCAACAAAAAGACGGTCTGTGATGAGTAGAAGCAGTCAAAGACAGTTTGAGACAAACATGGAAGAAATCGTCTTTTGTCTAAAATGGGAACACTGAACATTGATGAATCTTTCTCTTTCTGAAGCTGAAAATGAATGAGTACATTTAAAGTCTGAAATGTACACTTGAAATGGGGCCCGAAGAGCTTTCGTAGATTTTAAAACTACAACAACAAAAACAAATAAATTGCTGTTTTTGCATTTTCAAAAGCGTGAAACTCTCGCGAGAGAAACTGTTATTATGTTAAAAACATGACTCTTTCTTTGGAAATAGCAGACCAGCCCGTGAAGAGATCCTCGCCGAGATCAAACCGGGATGGTGACTCTCAGGAGGAATGTGGGCCAGGTTTCGACCACGGAGGAAATTCTATGCACATGCAAAAATAACTAAATTCAAGTGGTCGATCTACAGGTTGAGCTGCACCCGCTCACCTTGAGCATTTTAATTACACAGGAATTTGCAGTGGCTGCAATACGGTGGTATCAAGCGTACACCGAGCAAACACAAGTAAATGGTCACCGCACACTGAGGCCACTGTGGCTGTGATGCCTTCGGGGGGCGTGGCTGTTTGACTGGTTTACATCAAGTTCAAAAAGATAACATAGATTCAAGCCTTGGGGCCAGACCTCTGATTCTTGAACACGTAATATTCTAGATAGACAGAAAACCTCTTTTTTCTGGTTTGATTGGCAGGTGGTTTTCAAACACCGTCTGACATAATCTCAGCTGGCCCTGACTGGAACCTTGTGTATGAAACTTGGCAGGAGGAAAAAGTACGTCTGTTTTACGAAAGCCCAGAGATAACTGACAATGTGACATTTCGAGGTGCTCCAGATGTATTCACTAATAGAGTTTAATTGGAGGCTGCAATCCACATATTTTAGAACATTATTGCGGCAACTTAACCAAAATGCAACAGTGTTGCACAGTGTTCAATAAAGCACTGTGTTAAGCAAACACAGGTTGGTCTGTGTGTCTTGGAGCATTGGTGAAGGCAGTCCTATGCTCCATGGGGCTTCCTAGAGGTTAGTAGTGGCATGTGGCTCTTATCTTATTTGAAACCACCATAAATCTGCTGCTGACTAACTGATGGTCATTAGGTTAAAAAAATGTGGCATTAATGTCTTATGTTTCAAGCTACAGGACCAAACTCAAGACCTGTGATATTAATACTGCAACTGGCCCCGGTGACAAGGCCGCCATGTGCCTGTCAATGACTGTAAGGCTAACGTCGTAAATAGAAAAAATCGACAAAGCAGAAAACACAAAATGGATACAAGCAGAAGAAGGAAGAAGAAAATATCAGCCATAAAAAGAGCTGATTGTGCCTTGGTGTGAACGTGCCATCATCATTCCAGAAATAGAGCATGAAACAAGTTAAGATTGCCACCTAGTGGAAGGATAGTCTTGATTCCTCTCTACTAAGAAAACAGACTTTCCTCATTCCTCGCCGATAAATAATTCACAGACTTCAATCTGACAGCAGCTCACCAATGAATACAATGCGCGATTTGTCTCGGCCAAGATCATTGTGTCTGATATGCACGGCAGGCGGAGCAGAGTCCCAGTCCCCTCGGTCATCATTACCTCTCAGCAGGAGCACCGAAGCATGGCAGCAGTAAACACACCCTTGGGCTACAGGGATAATGTACCTCTCATGCTCAGGACAAAGTGTCCTCTCAGTAGCACTCTCATCCTACGGGAAATGTCCAGAAGCAGGGAAGCCGAGCATTCGCATGGCACTATACTGTGGCAGTCACAGGGCCGAGGGAAACGTACCAGATCATTTACGTGTCCTGAGATGGTGAAGTATCAAGAATGTTTAGTATTTTGAATACTTGATCACAAAGTTCAAGTTTAGTTTCAATCAAGTATATATGTAAAGTGTGTAATAATAAGCCCTTTGGAATAACAATCCTCATTTTAGAATGAAATAATAAATGAGCTCTCTTTTAGCCCGGTCCGCTCAGATATAATATAAATTATTTCTATGAATCTATTACTTAAAACTGGTGATTCAGTATCTAAATGAATAGTATAGTAATTGTAATAGTACATAAAAAGTTACATCTTCGGTTTAATTGCTTTTGTCCAATCAACAGACCGAAAATGCAAATGAATAGCAGAGAGGAAATCAACACCACTCTCATGGAGCCTGTCTGTTAACCCTTACTGATCTTTAGTACGGATTTAACAAATGATTTAACAAATAAAGCCTATTAATTAAACAGCTTTAGAGATGTTGGTGTCAAATAGCTTAATTTAAGGATTAGCTTAGTTTAAGGATTGGCAAAATTGGAATTCTTTCAATTCATTGAGTGATCATTTTCACTCTAGATAGTCTTTTAAGCAGCGATTATATGAAGATACTTTAATTCTGTCACACAGCCTCTGTACTGCACACAAAAGGACGGCACGCTTCCATGAGGTGGAACTCACCTTCTCGTCTCTCTGGAAGGTGACCCTGCGTGGTTCTGTGCGTCCACGGCTCAGCCTGTGCACCATCTTGTCCTTGAGCAACGAGGTGTAGCCAAGGTGCTCGTAGATGGGGTTAGTGGTCATTTTGGCAATGTACTCCGCCGCCTTGGTCTCAATGTAGAGAGTGATGAGGGCGTCTGTCACGAGGTCGTGGACCGACTCGAACCTCTTCTCTCCGACAAAGTGCTTCCCATCGTAAAACAATCTGTAGTTGAGGGTCTGGTGGCCAAAGCTTGATGGAGATGCATGAAGATGGAGGGGAGAGCAGAGGTGGAATCGGTTCAGTGGACTGGGCCGCTGATATGGCCGACCGTTCAGAGGATTCCGTGATGCATACAGATGGTTTTGGTACCTTAAGGCCAAGGTGTGAGTCCCTGGCTGTCTTTGGCTTTCCCTGATGAGGTAAGCACCCTCTGCTCCCGCCAGAAGCTCATCGGCATATTGCCGAGAGATCATGCCGTGAAATCTGAAAAAAAAAAAAGAAATGTGATTTCATGTATTTAAATACAAACACACAAACACACAGAAAAAACACATTAAACCAAAACCATCTGAATCTGAAGCAGGGAACTAATGATGAAAAACAAAAATATCCACTGTACACACACAGATAAATAAAAATAATCCACAGCTACAAAAAACGATGGGAGTAATGAAGTCGCACTCACTCTCTGCCGTAGTATTTGGGTCTGTTTTCCATCTGTAAAGAAGAAACAGAGGAAGAGGAAGAAGAGGACATATTGGCCGGAGCGATATGATATGAAAGTTGAATTAAATGGCTGTGCAAGTTGTTTTCTAGCCTGTATGAAAGATTAAGGGCTGCACAGAGCAGAGATTATCTCCATGTGTGCCCACGTCTATTCACAGCTACGGCACCATAAAGCCAAATCACAGCGTGTGGAGATGAATTAGAGGCAGTGCAGGAAAACAGCTGGCAAAGAATTCTTATTTAGTATCTTACTGTGTCGCGCAGGGATGTTTAGTGCGTCTGTGACACAAATCAAAGGGTATCGCTAAAAAAATAATCTCATTTTGTACGTTTATTTAATAGTTTATTCAAATCCTCTTTCCAATCACTTTAACAGAGTATAGTATAGAATCTCTTTTTAAACCCAAAGTTACAATTCTAGCAGATTTGGTAGTATGTCAAACCTCATTTTGTGCTTTGATTTAACGGGTAGCGCTAATCTCACACAGCCAGCCCACAACTTTCACTCTGCTCATCACAGCGTGACGAGACTCGAAATAGGATGAGACATGCATCATTCCTGCTTCTACAGAAACATGACCGTTCTCTCGTTGGGGGCAGAAACAAGTATACTGTATTCACTGGTTCCTTTATTCACATAGCTCAGGGAATACGATCTATGCAGTTATTCTACGTCATACTCTTAAAACGATAGACAAAGAATAACGAATGCAGTTGGTAAGTTACTGATTAGGTTTCAAGAAGCAGCAAGTCCATCCCCATTGGTTACTGATTGACTACCAGCTGCCAGACTCAATCATTTCCCTGTGAATATATCCAGGCTAAAACTGGAGAGGGAAAACTGAGTTTGTAACATGCAGTGTTGCTCCAAAGCTGTTTGGAAACCTCGTCGACAGGTTTTGGAAGCAAATGGGAAAAGATTCACCACAGAATGTGGTTCTGTTTGAACGTGCATAGTTTATTGTCTTTTTCCACAAACTTCTTGTAAAGCTCAATGTATCACATGTTTTTGGATATAACGGAATATGAATTGGGCTTTTTTTATTATTAATATTATTATAAGTATTATGATTGTTTAAATGAGTGTACTGCACAGAGGGAATTACTCTGTTATTCAATGAGTCATTGGCCATAAAATACCAAACAACTGCTGTTTTCAGTTTGCTAAATGTGAGGTTTGATCTAATTGACTGTTGGTTTCTGAGAATGTGGCATTTGCTTTCATTTGTTCATATTTTACGAACTCAATGGTTTATAAAAATGCAAAAACAATCCTTTAAGCCCAACGGAACAGTGTATAGTATCCTGATCTATACTGACCTCCTGGGGACACGTGATCCTCTTTGGTCTCGGGGCTTCTTGCTGTAGTTGGTACACTGAGAGAGAAACACACGGATGGTTAATCAAGGGCCTCTGCCCCTCTGAGCTTTGTACACAGCTCAGTAAAACTTGTAATTACATGCATTAAGCCTATTTCTTACCGAAATAACAGGAAACTAAATTGTGTACTGCAGTTTTTAGACCCGGGACATCAAACAACATATGTGCTTAACAGCCGTTAGTATGGCTTCTGTCTGCAGCTTCAACTAGTGCAAAGGTAACAAAGGTACCACAGGAGGCAATAGCTAATACATGCAACGCTAAGCCGTCACTGCTTTACGTGACTGGAACCACATACAAAACAATACCTGAAAACCCTAAATTACACATCTAAATAAACACATGCTGCAAGCGTATTCTTCTCTGTATTTGATCTACTTAACGTATTGAAAAAAGTGAAAGTAGATCAGTGAGGCATTGAGGCATTTGTGCAAGTCAGAGTAATAATCGCCTCAGAAGCCCCACAGAATAAGTGCATTACTATTGTGAAGCTGCCGTTTCTGCAGTTTCCCAGAACGAGATGTCTGTCAGGATAGAAACATAAAACCGAAGAACAGGTAGCTGAGTGAGCTTCCTTTCTTCTTATCCAATGTGTATTCCTTCATCTCTCTAGAACTTGATTTTCTCATTTCATTGACAAACATTTCCGAACCATTACAATCTTGTAGTTAACATTATTAACACTTGGTATAGTTTTATACTTCGATATACACGGAGCATTAGAGATACATGACGGTCTATAACCCTGTGAGATGTGGATGAGGACGACTACATCAGTGACCTCATTTACAACAACCGCTGTGGTTGCGTGAGGTTGAGCTCAGTCTTCCTCGCGGCAGATTCTCCAGGCCGGGAAACAAAGCCTCCCGACTGGGAATTTTCATGTTTTGTCCGGCGGACTTAAGCCAACCAGCAAGATCTGGACACGATCCATTCCTGTCCCACAGCGAGCTCTAAAAATACCTTCTGCACAGGACCAAAGGAGTCAGAAAAAGATGGAAAAATTACACGAAAAAGGCATTTAATTACAGGAAAAACGGATGTAGGCGCTTTGAATTGTAATTAGCCGAGCTGTAATCAGCATCCAGCTGAAAACAATTTGTGCTCTGCTTTAACAAACGCATCTCAAATCTTCTGGGGGGTCAACCCACATTTCCACCCACATGGCAAAAACAATGCATGAGGAAGACCCGATTTCAGCTGAGCCTATTCGCAGATAGAGAACTGCATTTCCCCCGGATGATGGAAACCTATATACACGGAGATCAGGAATCTTTCTTTGTGCATGTGTTGTGTAGGCAAGTGTGTTTGAGCTTTTTGTGTGTGTGTCTGTGTGTGTGCGTGTGCGACGCCTCTTGGAAGCTGCACTGTACCTGATTGTGTATATGCAACCAAACTCAAGTCTTCCGGGTATAGAAAAGGGTCTCATTGCTATTTATAGAACAGACATAAATGTGTTGTTATTTAAAGAAACATTAAAAAAGGCCAAATTCATGTGAAGTCAGTCAAAAGCATTGCTAATCAACACATAAAAACAATGGATTACTCACAGTAGGACTTCCATATGGGCGGCTGGTAATCCTCAGGGTCTGTAAAAAACAAACAGTAAAGCAGGTTTCAGTCATTAACTCTTACAGGTGCTAATAGACTGTTAAAATCTCTGTTTCTAACAGTTTCTCAGTGGAAGGACTGTGAACCCTTTGCCATGATTATGTCACTGATGTTTATTTCTCTGTTATAATTATGCATATAGGTTCCTTCGCACTGTGCAGGTGCCTCTTGAGATGCAACAATGAATAGTCTTCTAATCGGTTTGTCTGCTTCAACATTTAATACAGATGTGTGTGCATTTCACTGAACAATGTGTCGGAAAAACGCCTTTTCTATAATACAAAATCAAAATGTAAGTGTATGAATATCCCGACTCACGGTAAAACTTTATTCTGGGAAACATGGTGGTTGATTTATGATTATGAGGACATACTCCTGAAATATGTTATTTATTTTAGCATGAAAGAACAAGCATGGCAATGAAGTAAATTCTCTGTAGCAAATAAAAATTTACCCAGCGGGTAAAGTGATGACTTGCAATAAAATGTGGCAATAACCACGTGTGGAATTTGGCTAAATCTGCCATCGTACTACTTTGCCAGTATCGTTATAAAGGGTCTGGCCCCCATTGTGTCATAAATTGTGGAGTATACTCATAAAATAATAATGATGTTGACAAAACATTTAACTACATCACAAACCAAAGCATTTCAGAACATACTGATAATCATTTATTGTCATTTACAGAGGTTTCTAGAAACTTTTTGTTTTCCCTGTTGAAGAAATTGTAACTGTAACTGAATGTTACTGCACTTTCTACATGTTCACACAGTGAGATCATCATACATCAAACGTGGTGGTCTTAAGCTATCACATAAGCAGATGACACTAAATGCCAAGATGATTAATCCGCCCCTCATATGTTCAGTGCCTCTCGTTAAACTGCACTTTTAAGGACTCGATTGACTGTGTGAATAATGAGTCATGTAGTTCCAGAAGATACATGTCGCTCGCTTACAACATTCCTTTGCACTCCTCGGCAGATCAACGCCACACCCTTCTTAAGAAAGAAAACAGCGCACATGAGAGGGCATGAAAACCAGTGCGCACTTGTTAAGAGGTCTGCAAAACGGTGAGGCTTTCTGACATAAATGGCAACGGCGTTAAAACCGTCTTGCTCGTTCCCTCAGAGCCACTGTATATTCTTGTGCTATATTTACCTGTGTAACTGACAGCACATGAAGAGCAGGCATTTCCTTCACGCTGCGCTCTCTGCTCACTGCAGCAGGAGGCTGTTTGCAACCTTATCAAACACGCCCAATGCTCATCGTTGCTTCTCAGCGCAACAGTCTTGTTACTTTGAAAGAGCTGCATTCATCACACAGGAAAGGCAAGATGGGTGCAGGTGATCAAATGTTGAATAATTACGTACATTGTGAAAGAAGTGGGCGCTGTTAAAGGTTAAATGATGGGGGTAAAGGCCTCCACGGAAGGTCTGCCTTTGAATACGATGTGATGTGTGGTACACTGAAGCGTTGTGCATTGCACTCAGCCTGAAAGATTTATTCCACTGCGGCTTGTTTAAAGAATGAGATTTCATCTGGTCGCCGGCCAAATGCTTGCTTTTCAATCTGATTTGTTTCAATGACGAACGGCGTTTCAGTCCGGAACTCGGCGGCATCTTCGGCTGGTAATAAGGGGGCTCTTATGGGTCGATCCTCATGCAAACACCAGCACGCACTTAAATACATTATGCTACACACCCACTCTCAAACAAAGACACACACACACACACACACATATGTATGTACGCGCATGAAGACACACACAGGAAAAGAACATCAAAAAGAATTTCGAAGCAGCTCAGAGCTTGTGCGGTGTCTGATGATCAGGGAGAATTTCAAATTCTGGAGCAGCCGAAGGCATTTTTCCGCCCAAAGACACAGCTATTAATTGCGTTGCCCTCCATTAATCTCTAGTCAGAGGCATTCAATAAAATAATTACCGACGGGGATTTGCCTTGGTGACAAAGAGAATATGCAATGAATGAAGATCAGTTCAGCCCCTGAGATAAAGTCTGCTCCAGAATCTGTGCAAAATAGTCCCCCCAAAAAATAAAATAAATATATCTATACACACCACACACACACACACACACACACACAGTAAATACAAATCTACGTCAGCACATAAAACAATGACTTTTGTTGGGATTTAACGACTACACAGCTGACAACAGACTTAGAGCCTTTATGATCTCAGGGTCTGTTCAATATCACCCATTTGTCTAAAGAGGAGATATAAAGACTCATTTATCTGGGTAGAATGAAGTTGAGCCCAAATACAACTCACCAGGAGGCTATTTAAGTTGACACAACAAATAGAGAAGCTTTATATTGCCTTGAAAAGCTACGTATTCAGCTGCATTCCCGACTGCAAAATACCTACAAAAACAAACAAACACCAGCAGGAATAATGTCGTCGACTGTGCATTGTTACACGTCTGACAATGTCGTACTTTACGCTGCATTCTGGTGGAGAAAGAAACGAGCACACAGTTCATATCGAGTAGATCATCTTTTATTTTCCCTTTCAGGACAACAATGTACAGTAGACAGTGTTTTATTTTGTAACACTACATTCAATGTCGGTTTTATCTCACGAGCAGAAGGACTTGTTTCTTTCCTATCAGTTAAACAAAACACCCCTAACAAGTTCTTCAGGATTTGGACTTAACAGATCTGAAAGATTGGCCAATTGATGCGCCGCGGGACATGCCGGATTGTGCCAAAGAGAGAGAGGCGCTCACGACGGAAACGCCAGGACACACTCGACGTACTTCAAATTGTGAACACTGCAGACAGATTTAGTGTTATTCCCAGCGCGGCGGAGAAGTGTTCTGTTTGTCAACAATGAAAATCATCTGAGGGCAGATTGCTGGATCGGTGATGAATCATCTATCCTCGCTTCTCGGTTACTAATTAATATTAGCTGTGGCTTCAAGGTCCATTTGCAAACACACCAGTCGCACAGGTCAGGTCAGCGCACCGTGTACAAGAACAAGCATATTTATCCTGTCAGCAAAAATAGGCTGGAAAATGGCTCACAGGACTCAACTTGTTAGCATTAGAGGTTTACACAGTAGTGGAAGGGAGTCTCCTTATGGAGGAGTTATATATTGTTATGTGGTCTTTTGTTTGTTTTGGCAAACCTCCAGTCTTTTTTCCTCACAGGCGGTGCAATTATTACATTGTTTGTGATCTTATCTCTCCTGGCGGCTCTGAGGGTCATTCCTCCTATCGTGAGCAAAGATGATAATCATCACAAAGCTGTTTTGAATGCCACGCACAATAACCGCACCTTTCTCCACAGCATTTTCACTGTGACTGTTGAGTTTTCTCTCCACAAGCCGCTCAGAAAAAGCGGCCTGTTCAAACATCGGGCTACTGATTTTTGAATGTCTTGGGATTATTTGGATGACTCCCCAGTCTGTGTTATCAGCAACTGCTTTGAGTATCCACGTTTTACTTGGATGTCCTGCAAGGACACAATAAGCTGTTATTGATCCCTAATTCATTAGTTAGGATGATCCATTCCTGTCTAGACATGTGCAGATGTTGCAATGTGCATATATTCAAAAAGAAAGGTAACATTTAAATTTCAAAGTCAGTTTACGTTAACGCCAATATTATTCACATACAAAAACAACATGTTCTTTAGTACTAGGAAACAGATTCATGAAACCACACACAGACACACGGTGTGGTGTCAGTGGGAGGCAGCAGGGCTGCAGCAGAGAGACCATCTGTGTATTACAACACGGCCTCGGTGCATCATATACGACAGGTATGAGCCTGGAGCGTATTTGTGTACTAGCAAGGAAACTACATCCTTTTCTCTCAGTACAACATTGCCTTTTGTCTGACCCAGTCTGTTGTTGTAATTAATACAGGACTGTCTACTGGGATGTGTTAAACCAGAATTGAAATACGCAGGGGACCCCGCCCCCCATCCCCCCTTCTGCTGGTGCTGCATGACACAGATTATCTGAGTCAGTCAGTATGTGACACAAATCCAGTCTGACATGATTTCCACCGGTAAGAACAAGAAATAGTTGTGGGGGGATTTCGAGGTGAACTGCAGCATTTGCCCGACACATGTTGAGCAGACAGCTCCTCTGTAATACAGCTGTAATTCTGCCGCCCTGACCAATTTTGTCATTCAAGGCTCGGGAGCGCAGGGCGTATTTTCACGAGCCATCCCTCAATTTATTTTCAAAGCGTGATTTCCTGAAGCCGTCTGGCAAACGGTGTGCTGCTGGTACAGAACATGCTGCAATACCCACCCGTGCCAAGAATGTGAAGGAATCATCCTGAAGAAATATATTTTCCAAGGGAAAGGAAGAGATTGCAACATATGTGGTTCAATCGTGTTGAAATCCTTTCAGTCTGTCACTCATCTGATTATTAGGGGCCTCAAAATATGTGGAGTAAATCTATTGTGCACCTGTGTGTGGTGCAGGAATGAGTCCCCAAAGCCCAGAAACAAGTTAGCATTTCTGCGCTTTCCTTGTTTTTCAAATAGGTTGTAAAAGGTTTTAGGTAAGCTGCCTGAATTAATGTCTGTGGTCACAAAAGTTTGCCAGTATACTAAAAACATTAAACTTTTAAGTGTTTGAAACGAGGTGGTTACCAACAATGGGCTGAATGGACCACCGCGCTCGCTGCTCATCTGTTCATTGCTTAACTTTAGCTTTTTACCTCTGGCCATTGAACTTGCATTTCAAAAGTCAGAAAAGTGCTGTTCACGTTAAGATTATTAGACATGACATTTATTTGCAGTTTTTCCAACAATTATCTTGCTGAATATCATAAGGAATGTCTGCAGCCAAGCTTATTTTCTGGAATAACCCAAAAAGCAATGGAAAAATTCCATTGCTTTTTTCGTGAAGGGGATCAATGCAATGCTGACGTCAAGGTCGGCCTGCGAGGAAATAAATCAATGTCGGCTCTCATAAAATCATTAGTGTTGGCACTGTCAAAAGGTCAATAATAAAGCACACGAAGCCGCCATCAGTGGCACAAACTGCATTTTCTTTATTTACACACGCTGCCCCAAACAACAGCCTCCAAGCAAGATGAGCAGACTCATCACGAGCAGCAGCCGAGGGAACTACACACACAGCGCTCTATCTGTAGGCAGAACTGACGACCTAATGTGGAGCCGAAAATGAGCCCGGATTCATTTTTGAGTGAAATGCCTCGTAGACAAGATTATTCAAATGTCTTGACTTCCAAGGAGCTCTGCCTGAAAATAATAATACCCTTGTGACAACCACTCTATCCCTGGCATCCGCGCAGCTTGTAACCTCTGATAATTATATTGAAAGCCCAAAAGTAATGACAACCCTCCAATGCCGCAGAGAGAAAAGACTTTCCCCCTAAAGCAGCAGTGGTCAAACAGTAAATCCGCTGCTTTCTGAAACGCACACATGAGATAATGCTCTGGGAAGCATGCGGTTGCAGCAGGCTATATCAGCTTGGAAACGACAGCCTGTCCCTCCCTGAGGGCAATACCTAGAGAAATGTGACTCCGCCTTGTGGTTAGGTGCAGAGAGAGTAGGAAACTCAAACAAATAATAATACTATGCGATGTCCTGGTGAACACGCCATATTCAGTTTACATTTTATGTAGACGGAAAAAGTATTGCTGGATTTTTCTAAACTCAGCAAACATAAACAGAAGTGCTGAGAATAGTATTATAAACAGCCTCTCCCTCCCCTTCTCTCTCACACACACGCTTGTGGATGTTGGCAGGGCTGCCACATCAAACAGTGCTGTGATAGTGGGGTTTGTACTTTATACCCTTGCAAACATGAGCAATGTGCTTCATCCACACAGAAAGTTCTACAATGGGACGAGCACGGGCGGCTATTTCCTTCTGGATTTTATTTGAACAGCTGCTAACACACTTTCTGTTCTCAAGTCAGGGGAAATACAATCCAGAACGTTAAATTTTTACAAATACGTAATAGGTGTGATTTGAACCGATTAAATCAAATTATATGCAATTGGTTTATTTTGAAGTTTGAAAAAAAATGTGGCAATAACTGCATGATGTCACTCGAATTCTGATTTGTTTTACAATGTGTGATCATTTCTCAGCCTGGTGCTGCACTTTGGCAAAAACTGGATTACACAGGCTAAACAAAATCACTACAGCCAGCCAAGTGGAAAGCATGTAAGGGAATTATGGAATCCAATGATGACGCTCAAACCCAACGTCACGCTGTCTGCATCTCAGTCCCTCTGCACGAGAAAAGTGTCCTTTCCCTCGAATTGTTTTACCTCTGAACGCATGTATGACAGATGGTGATCCTATATACACCTAATAATGTGTTGAATGTCAGCACGCACGTGTGCGGTGGAGACGAGACGAGGATGCCACATTTTCAGTTGCACATGTCAGCGTTGGCTGTATGCAAGATAATGAAAACAACTTGTATCCAAGCAAAATAAATGAGGCAAATATTTCAAAGCACACGGACAAGCAAAAATATACACCCCCCCCCCCCCCCCCCTCCCACACACGCACACACACACACACACAAAGAAACGTGAAATTATTATTATGAGCCCATAAATTGGTAACAATAGCCACCACGTCGGGCGAGTCGGTGTCCAGTGGGTCATTTGAAACTCTTACCTGAGGACAGTGATGAACCCGAGAGGCTTGAGTTGCTGGAAGCAGCCATCCCAGCCCTCGTTCCACGGCTCGGCTATTCCCGCTTGGCCACGGCGCGCTCACGACAGCCCGTGCCCGGCGGAGCTTCCATTTCCACCCAGGTCCCGATGTGCCTCGCCTCTGTCCGGGTGACTGTTTCGCGTCTCTCGGCACCCCCGTCTTGCCCGCGCGTCCACCGATCGTCCCCCCTCGCCTCAGCCGAGCTGCTGGCGCCGCCGCCGGCAGGAAGGGAAGCGGTCGGTCGCGCCAACGGGATAGACAGCGTGGATCGGTTTCTCCAAAGCATGCACTCGACAGAGTCGGTAGTCCTATGTGTGTGTGTGTGTGTGTGTCATGCAGAAATTAAGCCGTGGTTTCCATGTGCCACTTTGAGGACTGTATCAAACACACGTTTACGCCGCAGCAGTAGACGCGCCTTCTTAAAGTGAAAGTTTGGGAGCGGGTTTTGCAACACATGACACACGCATCAGACTGAAAACTCTCATGATCCACAAACAAGCGTTGCTTTATTGTGCTGAAGCAAAACGTTATACGGTCGTTATGCACGTTGTATCCTACAAAGGCTCAAACTATCTGAATAATGTTTTCATTAGATGGGTTGTGTTGAAACAGACAGAAGGGTTGTGAGTGTTTTAACGCCACCTGGTGGCCTCCTCGACGTTTTGTTCACACCGACTGAACAACTAAATTGAAAGCAACCGATCTAACCGAAATATGAAAATTATGTGATTAGCTTAGAAACTTAAAAGAACTGCTTCAAAACAAGCATAATCAGTTATTTTTTAAATTATACAGAATTAAGTAAAACCAACTATTTCTGCACAGCTTTGTAAGTAGTAGACACGGTCTCTGCAGTCTCTCATCATCTGCTCACTTGAGCTGTCACACTCCACACATCTTTCCAGCTGTGCATTTTAAAGTTATTACGCCCCCTGCCGGCCAAACACGATTGACTGCCGCTTTAAAATTCATTTTCACAATTCTAAAAAAAATACTTAAGGATTAATTCATTTTTATATTTAGCACCAGGCCTATTTAATTTAATTTGCATCGTGGGAAACTGACACTAATACTAAATTTTTCCATTTTCTTATGTCAAGAAACAATGTGTATGTCTGCCCCTTAAAATAGTCATTAGTATCAATCATTAGTATTGCTCAACCTCAAAACTTGCGAAATTATCAATGATAATTATACAGAGGTATAATATAACATAACGCTATAATCAGTCTTAGCCTGTTACTTTGTTGGCTTGATATCTCATTTGTTTGTCTTTTAACGGCAACTTAGTTTAAACAACGGCGTTTCCTGCAAGACCGCGCTGAGGTCCTCAAATGCAGAGCCAAACAACAACGACCACGTGACCTGACGCATCACATGACTTACGCAGAGCTGATCATGTGACTCAGTGGCAGTGGCTAGATAAGAGGGAAATAAACAACACCGTTATTGCAAGTGACAGTTTCTCAGCACTTTCAAGCATAGAATCTGGTAGATCATCTATCAGGACTGATATCATTAAATGACATATTCCTCATAATGTATAGGATGGAAATTAGAGGCAAAACCACACAATTCATCTGGGTTCCAGCTCATGTTGGTGTGGAGGGGAATGAACAGGTGGATACTCTAGCCAAACAAACACTTAGAATTAAGAATATAGGTTCACAAGCTGGTGGGGCTTACCTCTACGCACAGCCTCGGCTCTGGAACCACACTCCTGGATAGGGGATGGACTCTATTCTACTCCGGAGTGGCCCATGGTGTGAGGCGCCAGGCGGGTGTGGGGATACTCATAAGTCCCCGGCTGAGTGCTGCTACATTGGAGTTTACCCCGGTGGACAAAAGGGTCGCCTCCCTACGCCTTCGGGTGGTGGGGGGGAAAAGTCTGACTGTTGTCTGTGCATATGCACCAAACAGCAGCTCAGAGTATTCGGCCTTTTTGGAGACCCTGAATGGAGTCCTGCATGGGGCTCCAGTAGGGGACTCCATAGTCCTACTGGGAGACTTCAATGCGCACGTCGGCGACAATGGAGATAACTGGAGAGGCGTGATTGGGAGGAATGGCCTCCCTGATCTGAACCCGAGCGGGTGTTTGTTACTGGACTTCTGTGCCAGTCACGGATTGTCCATAACAAACACCATGTTCGAGCATAAGGATGTTCATAAGTGTACGTGGTACCAAAGCACCCTAGGCCAAAGATCAATGATCGATTTTGTAATCGTATCGTCTGATCTGAGGCTGCACTGACACTCGGGTAAAGAGAGGGGCAGAGCTGTCAACTGATCACCATCTGGTTGTGACCTGGGTCAGAGGATGGGACAGACCCGGTAAACCCAAGCGTGTAGTGAGGGTGAACTGGGAACGTCTGGAGGAGGCCCCGGTCCAAAAGATTTTCAACTCACACCTCTGGCGGATCTTCTCTCACATTCCTGTGGAGGTAGGGGACATTGAACCAGAGTGGTGTATGTTCAAAACCTCCATTGCTGAAGCCGCGGCAGTGAGTTGTGGCCTCAAGGTCTTAGGGGCGGTAACCCTCGAACCCCGTGGTGGACACCGGTGGTCAGGGAAGCCGTCCGACAGAAACACATTCAGTTAAACGAATCTAGATTTTCCATTTGTTTATTTATATATATATATAGTTATTTTATTATTATTATAATTATTATATTATTATTATTTTAAATATATTATTTTAAATATATTATTTATCTCTTCGTGTTCTGCATAAACTCCTGCTCCACACTCCAGTCCAGATGGTGGCGGTAATGCACCTCTAAGATGGTTTGCCGACTGCCAATAAACACTAAAAGACAAAGAAGTAGAAAACGATGTGACCAGGTGCATCACACCGCTGAATGACCACATTAGATACGTCCCTCTGACTGACGGCTGAAGTTGATCCAGTTGTAAGAGACACCGCAGTTAAAATGAAGTAAGTTTTAACAAACTAAAAAGCAGTTGCGGTTCTTTTGTTGTTGGAATGATTTTAAGCATTCCAAGTATTGTTTTTCTAAGCTTTTATTCCGCTCTTTATTCTTTTTCTTCCGTACGTATTTTGAACGTTTTCAACTGCTTCAAATTGTCAGCTATTAAAAACGTTCAAACTATTCGCTCCTTCAGGAGAAGGGTGCTATGATTTTTTTTTATCTTTCTAGCTCTTAAAATTGTCTTTTATATAAATCAAAATCATAAACTTTTTTTTTTTTTTTAAACCATGGTTTTCCAATGAAGTTCATTTTCAAATCCTCTTCAACTTCTTAAACTTTCAAATCCTTCTGTTTCGCCAATCTTTCAGCTACAGCCACCATTTCAATTTTAAAATGTTGACACAAGTCTAAACTATTTTATTTAAAAAAAAAAAACGCTTGGTCACTTTTCAGGCTTCATTGTTGGATCAAAATGATTGCATGCTTGTGCTGGTTGTACTCAGTTCTGTGTAAATCGCTGTCTGCTCTTTTGAGCAGCTCGTTAATGATCGCAGGTGCACCGTTACCAAGGTTTCTCAGACACGCGCTGCAGTCCTTCTGACACACAGCTGTTCCGTATTAGCTGCAGTCTGACAGGACCTGAAGGTATTCAGGTCTTACAGAGGACACTTTCGGAACTTCATCTGCACCCCCTCCCTTAAAAATAAAAGCCTCAATGATTATCTGTACCTTAACCATGAAGCTCAGGATAACAATATTTTGTTGACTACTTATTGCTCTTTCAAAAACTACAACCACTATTACCAGTACTACTGGTATTAATGCTAAAATGTCTTGCTTCTAGTAGTAGTAGTACTAAAAATACTATTCCTACCAGTAGTAGAGACACTGCAAGTGACTATCACTACTAGTATTTCTACTGCGAAGTATGACTACGGTTACCACAAATACTATGACTAATGGCATTGGTACTACAGCTGATAATACTAGTACTACTAACACTTTTTCTACTGAAACTACTACTGCTATTACTACCAGTACCACTATTATACCCAAAATACATTTAGAAAAATATCATTTCAGCTTTTGTAATTTCTGTATAGCAGTTTTTTAAAATTCATTTTTAGCTTCTGCATTTTCTGTATTCAGCAATTTCCTGAAATTCATTCCAGCTTTAAGCATTCCAACCACTTTTCACCAGGAAATGCATTTTCTAGTTTTGAAATGTGAGTGACTTGCAGCGGCGGAGATTCACACATGGCTGACCCGTGCGTGTATTCTGATATGTTCCTCGTTGTAAACGCAGGCTGCGGATGGAAACACTCGGTGTCCTCTTCCTCTGGGCCTGTCTGGACTCAGTTGTCGCCCACAGGTGCTCGTCTTCCTTCTTCTGCCGGAAGTCTCACCGTGTGAGCGCGGCGAGCGGCGTCAATCCCGGGTCTCCCCTCTTCCTCACTCCCTACGTGGAGAAGGGCGCCATAGATGAAGGTAGACGCGCACCCGCACACTGCTACACGGCCCGCAAGTGCACCACATGACACGGCAGACGTCTTTTGCTATTGATCCAGCCAGGGAGCGGAGTCTGGTCGGAGATCTGCCAGGCGCCAACGTCAAGAGTTACGCCGGGTACCTGACCGTCAACAAGAAGTACCAGAGCAACCTCTTCTTCTGGTTCTTCCCCGCGCTGATGGTAAAGTCAGAGTCCCGAGCCACACGACTACATCACTGTCAGTGCTGCAGCACGGGAGAACAAAGCAGACATGACGAGAAATACTCATTCTTGTCTTTGTTTGCTTTGGAAATTTAATTTCTCTTTTTTATGCTTGGTCACATGCCTACAGCGTGATGACCCTCAGCCTGACCCTATTGTAAGACGGTTAAACTGACTTTACCACTGGGTGGTGCTGAGATCTTACTCCTCCTGTGTGATGACCTAATGTGTGACAGGGAAACAAAGATAAAGCTCCGGTCCTGCTGTGGCTGCAGGGCGGCCCTGGTGCCACCTCTGTGTTTGGCCTCTTTGTGGAAAACGGACCATATGTGGTGTATAAGAACATGACTGGTAAGAACTGATGCGGCACTAAGACAACATGCGCTGAATTCTCCTTTAACCTGACGCACGTTGAGCCCCAAGTTTGTGTTTGAGCTGTTTTGTGTCTTTGCAGTTGGTTTGAGGGATTATGCTTGGACGTCCAGGTACTCAGTTTTGTACATTGACAATCCGGTACGTATATGTTGCACATTTAATTCAAGGTTTCTCAGCTCACGTGACTTTATTTTTATTTTCAATGTGCATGTGTATATTTTAGTCTTTGAGGAAGCACTTTTTTGTTGTTGTTCTAGGTTGGAACGGGTTTCAGCTTCACCAATGATGACAAAGGTTTTGCTCAAAACCAGGATGACGTTGGCAGAGATCTGTACAGGTAAAACACCTGCTATCCAACTCCGCAGGGATGTTGTCACTTGATCTAAAAGTCTGGGTTGATTACTAAATTATTTTTCATTCTCTTTTGTATAGTGCTTTAACACAGTTCTTCCAGATATTTCCTGAGTATCAATCCAATGATTTCTATGCAACTGGAGAGGTATGTTTTCTTTTCTATTTAAACTCTGCAAAGGAATTGTGTTAAAATGTATAATATGTTTTAAACTAGTACACATCACACATTTGTAGGAATTTCTACTCAGAAATCCATATGGAATGCAATTTAGATTTTAAGTTTCCTTAAAATACCACTGCAACAAGAACATCTGTATCTGGCGACAACATCCAAAAACATTCCACATGTTCAAAACAATGGCCCTGTTGCGCGTAACTCTTCTCCGTCCACATGCAGTCTTATGCAGGGAAGTATGTTCCTGCCATCTCCTACTACATCCATAAAAACAACCCCACGGCCAAAGTGAAAATAAACTTCACAGGAATGGTGATCGGGGACGGGCTCTGTGATCCAGAACTGGTGAGTATCTGACAAGTGTTTTTTTTTTTATTTTATTTTTATAATCATTAAACCCGGGACACCCACATCTGTGTTTTTCAGTGAATTAGTCTTCATCCTGGACCAATTGATTTCACATGTCTGTTTTCCAGCGTGGAGCTTTTCAACTTGCTCAGTTTCCCCGTCTGCTCTTGAAGTATTAGTGGTTTACAGTTCACCGTTTGCTGTCGTCAGAAAAATAACACTAGTATAGAATTTTATTTTTTTTAAAAGCCTTTTCTTTTCAATCCCAGATGGTGGGTGGTTACGGCGACTTCATGTTCCAAACCGGCCTGATAGACGAACACCAAAGACAGTACGTCGTCCAGCGGACAGACCTGATGGTCTCACTCATCCAGCAGCAGAAGTGGGTGGAGGCTTTACAGGTAGAACGTTCCTCCTTAATTTTGTCAGACCAAATTAGTTTTCAGTTGTCTAGATTTGCATCTTATTTCTAAATGAATTTCATTTTTTATTTTTTTTATTTAGCTGACAATGTTGTTACCGCATGACTTCAGGTTTTGGGCACCTTGCTGAATGGCGACATGGATCCGTATCCACCCTTCTTCCAAAACGCCACTGGCTGCACGAACTACTACAACTACATGACCTGCCAGGTGCTTAGAAGCAACGGCTCAACGCTGCCTGTGTGACTTCTACATACAAGCACACTACTTATTAGTTGAACCACCCCCACTTTTTGTTCTTCACGGCGCAACAGGAGCCTGAGGACCAGGAGTACTTCTCCCAGTTTGTGACCCTGCCAGCAGTGCGACGTGCCATCCATGTGGGGAACCTGACCTTCCATGACGGCTCGGAGGTGGAGAAGCACCTTGTGCAGGATGTGATGAAGAGCATCAAGCCGTGGCTCGGGGTGTTGATGGACAACTATCGGGTGATTGTCCAATGGGTTTTGTCTGTTAAACGGAGGTATAGTGCAAAGTCCCTCAATCTGACCAAAAAGTGTTTTCCTGTACTGTCCCTTTTTTTTTTTTCTACATACACTCAGGTCCTAATCTACAGCGGTCAGCTGGATGTTCTTGTAGCAGCGCCGCTGACCGAGAGGTTCCTGCCGACTGTCAACTGGAGCGGAGCGGCCGAGTACAAGACGACACCTCGTTACCACTGGAAGGTTCAGCCCAGCGACACAGAAGTGGCCGGTTACGTGAGACAAGTGGGGGAGTTTTACCAGGTGGGTTGTGAACAGTTACGCAAAGGGCACCTCTGAAGGGCTGTGTTTAAATTCTGTGATCCGCTACGCAGGTCATCGTCCGAGGAGGAGGACACATTCTGCCTTACGACCAGCCGGCGAGGTCCTTCGACATGATTGACAGATTCCTTTCAATGCGGGGCTGGATGTGAAGTGTTTTGGACCAAAACAAATAAATAAAAGCCCATGATTCAGCTGTCTTTTGTTTAACAAATTTAGTCTTCACTAAGTGCTGAATAAATGTATTAAATTCTATATTTTATGCTAAGCTGACTTTGGTCATCAGGTGTGCGGCAGATATAATGCACACAAAGTTGAAAATTCATTTTCGTTTTTGAAGACATTTAAGCTTGCATGTTCATGTTTGGTGGGCAGGTGTCCCAGTTTATCACAGACCCGAGGCCTTTACCTAACATGTTGTTCTCTTGTGGTTATAAAGTGTACAAAAGGCTACAAATGCTCAGTCAGCATTATTGCGGTAGAGTTCAAAGCAAACACTTTGCACAACAGGTAATGTAAAGAATGTGCTTGAATATAAAAACATCCCATGTAAATGTATTACGCAATTCTAACTGAAAATTACTTTTAAGGATTTATTTCTATTTGTTTTAGGAACTATCTCAAGCACTATAGACGAATTTAATTTCACATTAAAATCACATGCCTATTTGCATCATGGGACACTGAGACAATACTTAATTTTTATATTCTTTTAGGATTTGAGGCAAACTTTGACATTGTATCTTATCTTATTGCTCCCCCTCAACTCGCAAATTGTCAATGAAAAGTATACTAAGGTATAAAACATAACGCTATAATCGGTCTAAGCTTGTTACCATTTCCTGCAAGACCGCGCTCAGGTCCTCGAATGCAGAGCGCAACAACAACGACCACGTGACCCGGCGCGTTACACGACCTCCGCGGAGCTGATCATGTGACTCAGTGCACTGCTGACTGCCCAAGTGAAAGACGTCTCTTTGACTGACTGCTGAAGTTGATCCAGTTGTAAGAGACACCAGAGTTAAAATGAAGTAAGTTTTAACTAAAAATCAGTTTCGTTGTTTGTTTCTGAAATGTGAGTGACTTGCAGCGGCGGAGATTGACGCATGGCTGACCCGCGCGCGTATTCTGATATGTTCCTCGTTGTAAACGCAGGCTGCGGATGGAAACACTCGGTGTCCTCTTCCTCTGGGCCTGTCTGGACTCGGTTGTCTCCCGCAGGTGCTCGTCTTCCTTCTTCTGCCGGAAGTCTCACCGTGTGAGCGCCGCGAGCGGCGTCGACCCCGGGTCTCCCCTCTTCCTCACTCCCTACGTGGAGAAGGGCGCCATAGATGAAGGTAGACGCGCACCCGCACACTGCTACACGGCCCGCAAGTGCACCGCATGACACGGCAGACGTCTTTTGCTATTGATCCAGCCAGGGAGCGGAGTCTGGTCGGAGATCTGCCAGGCGCCAACGTCAAGAGTTACGCCGGGTACCTGACCGTCAACAAGAAGTACCAGAGCAACCTCTTCTTCTGGTTCTTCCCCGCGCTGATGGTAAAGTCAGAATCCTGAGCCACACGACTACATCACTGTCAGTGCTGCAGCACGGGAGAACAAAGCAGACATGACGAGAAATACTCATTCTTGTCTTTGTTTGCTTTGGAACTCAACTTTTTCTTCAGGCTATTCCTTGCGTGCTCCCTCGGCCACCTTTTGATAAGCACCTGTGTGTATTTGCTGAGTGTCCGTGTGGGAATGTCAGTTATGTTGGTCGACTTTTTGTGTTAAAAGACACGTTTCATTTCCCTTTTTTATGCTTGGTCACATGCCTACAGCGTGATGACCCTCAGCCTGACCCCATTGTAAGACGGTTAAACTGACTTTACCACTGGGTGGTGCTGAGATCTTACTCCTCCTGTGTGATGACCTAATGTGTGACAGGGAAACCAAGACAAAGCTCCGGTCCTGCTGTGGCTGCAGGGCGGCCCTGGTGGCACCTCCATGTTCGGCCTCTTTGTGGAAAACGGACCATATGTGGTGTATAAGAACATGACTGGTAAGAACTGATGCGGCACTACGACAACATGCGCTGAATTCTCCTTTAACCTGACGCACGTTGAGCCCCAAGTTTGTGTTTGAGCTGTTTTGTGTCTTTGCAGTTGGTTTGAGGGATTATGCTTGGACGTCCAGGTACTCAGTTTTGTACATTGACAATCCGGTACGTATATGTTGCACATTTAATTCAAGGTTTCTCAGCTCGCGTGACTTTATTTTTATTTTCAATGTGCATGTGTATATTTTAGTCTTTGAGGAAGCACTTTTTTGTTGTTGTTCTAGGTTGGAACGGGTTTCAGCTTCACCAATGATGACAAAGGTTTTGCTCAAAACCAGGATGACGTTGGCAGAGATCTGTACAGGTAAAACACCTGCTATCCAACTCCGCAGGGATGTTGTCACTTGATCTAAAAGTCTGGGTTGATTACTAAATTATTTTTCATTCTCTTTTGTATAGTGCTTTAACACAGTTCTTCCAGATATTTCCTGAGTATCAATCCAATGAGTTCTATGCTACTGGAGAGGTATGTTTTCTTTTCTATTCAAACTCTACAAAGGAATTGTGTTAAAATGTATGATAGCTTTTAAACTGGTACACATCACACATTTGTAGGAATTTCTACTCAGAAAATCCTATGGAATGCAATGTAGATACATTCAAGTTTGCCTTTAAATACCACTGCAACAAGAACATTTGTATCTGGCGACAACAGCCAAAAGCATTCTACATTTTCAACATATGGTCCTGTTGTGCGTAACTCTTCTCCGTCCGCATGCAGTCTTATGCAGGGAAGTATGTTCCTGCCATCTCCTACTACATCCATAAAAACAACCCCACGGCCAAAGTGAAAATAAACTTCATGGGGATGGCTATTGGGGACGGGCTCTGTGATCCTGAACTGGTGAGTATCTGACAAGTGGTTTTTATAATCACTTTTAAACACGACACAAGTATAGTATTTTTAAAAGCCTTTTCTTTTCCATCACAGATGCTGGGTGGTTACGGCGACTTCATGTACCAAACCGGCATGATAGACGAACACCAAAGACAGTACGTCGTCCAGCAAACAGACCTGGGGGTCACACTCATCCAGCAGCAGAAGTGGATCGAGGCTTTTCAGGTAGAAAATTTAAAAAGTTTTTTATAGTGCTGTCAAACAATTAAAATATTTAATCGTGATTAATCACATTTATGTCAGTTAACTCGAAATGAATCCCAATTAATCGCAAATTTGTATCTATTCCAAATGTCCCCCATTTTCCCCATCATTTTTTCCTTTGTTTTAATGGTAAATGGTAAATGGCCTGTACTTGTATAGCGCTTTTCTAGTCTTCTGACCACTCAAAGCGCTTTAACACTTGGGATCGAACCCACAACCCTCTGATTGGAGGACGACCGTGCTCCCCACTCACCCACAGTCGCCCTGTGCTCTGTGGGTGTGGGTTAATGCTCTTTATCAACATGTAAAAGTGGATTGGCTTGCTTTATGAAAATATTTTATTGAAAAACAGGGCGGTATAAAATTATAAAAATATTTCAGATGAAGGGTTAGGGTTTTGTATGTATGATTTGCCTGAAAAAAGCGACTACAAGATGAAGCAGGGGTGCTGGATTTGTTTTTTCTACATGTTTTGTGAGTGACATTTGTAGGACTGTCCCTCAAACAGGATCAAGTAGCCGGGTCACAATGTTTAGCAAAAAAAAGTTAATCTCGTGAGAAAGAAATTGACGCCATTTAAAATGGATTTGCAATAACTTGTTTAACTGACCGCACTATTTTTTTAAGTTTAGATTTCCGTCTCTTATTTGTCAATGAATTTAATTTTTTTCATTCAGGTTTTTGACAGCTTGCTGAATGGCGACATGGATCCGTATCCCTCCTTCTTCCAAAACGCAACCGGCTGCACGAACTACTACAACTACATGACCTGCCGGGTGCGTAGAAGCAACGGCTCAACGCTGCCTGTGTGAATTCTGCAACTCTAAATACAAGCACGCTACTTATTAGTTGAACCCCCACTTTTTGTTCTTCACGGCGCAACAGGAGCCTGAGGACCAGGAGTACTTCTCCCCGTTTGTGACCCTGCCAGCAGTGCGACGTGCCATCCATGTGGGGAACCTGACCTTCCATGACGGCTCGGAGGTGGAGAAGCACCTTGTGCAGGATGTGATGAAGAGCATCAAGCCGTGGCTCGGGGTGTTGATGGACAACTATCGGGTGATTGTCCAATGGGTTTTGTCTGTTTAACGGAGGTATGGCGCTTAAGAAGTTTCAATCCTCAATCGTTCTCTTAACAGTGTTTTCCTGTGCTGTCCCTTTTTTTTCTACACACACCCAGGTCCTAATCTACAGCGGTCAGCTGGATGTCATTGTAGCAGCGCCGCTGACCGAGAGGTTCCTGCCGACTGTCAACTGGAGCGGAGCGGCCGAGTACAAGACGACACCTCGTTACCACTGGAAGGTTCAGCCCAGCGACACAGAAGTGGCCGGTTACGTGAGACAAGTGGGGGAGTTTTACCAGGTGGGTTGTGAACAGTTACGCAAAGGGCACCTCTGAAGGGCTGTGTTTAAATTCTGTGATCCGCTACGCAGGTCATCATCCGAGGAGGAGGACACATTCTGCCTTACGACCAGCCGGCGAGGTCCTTCGACATGATTGACAGATTTCTTTCAACGCGGGGCTGGATGTGAAGTGTTTCAGTCTCACAAGACTGACCAAGGCACCTCCACTTCAAAGAGCATATTTTTAATTCGAGATCAGCACATTGTTGAATTTTTACACATTTAAGTATTTTAGCAGGTGAATTTTGCTTTGAAAATTCAATAAGTTGTTTTAATGTGGAGCCAACTCTGTCCCATTTATGAGAACAAACATTGCAGGTTTATAATTGTATGAGGTGAATATAATCTGTGGCATTCAATCAGAACATGCTTCCTGATGAAGAGAACCCACTTAATTAGCTTTGAAATAGTTCTGAGTGCACTGATAATTGTAGAAGGCCGGCCAGTGAGTTTTAAAGTGTTTTAATGATTTGACATCTGTTGCATTGTTCAGCTGATGATGCATTTTTTAAATGTTTTTTTGTCCCCTCAAATGTTTGGTTGGTCTAGAAAATGTCCACCAGGGGTCACTGTGCCTAAAGTCATGGTAAAGCCAGAAATAAAACCATATAATTTTACTAAACTTCTGTGGGTGTCAATGTATCTTTAATTCCTCACTATCGGTATCAAAGTTCTGAAAAATACAAAATGAATCTCTGAAAGATCAAGGCCACTTTGCATGCAACAATACACAACGCTTTCTGATTCCTATATATGCGGCTTTTGTAAGTAGTTTTAAATGTATTTGGCTGCAATGTTGTTTGGTTTTAGTAGTTTATTTTGTGACAACTGTGTTTGTGTGATTACGTTACCTGCCAAGTTATTTCATCAGGCAACTATCAAGATGTCTAGACGGTTCAATAATGAATGAGTATTCTAAACCGTTAAAGCTTCTAACTATTTAATGACCAATTGTGTCTCAAGGACAGGCATCAGGGGAAAAGTATTGATCGTTTCATGTTTATTTTCCTTCTATAGCATTTTTCCAATGTTATCCTGAAAGATTCAATGCATTCTTTGTTCGGTTTTTCACTGGTTACTAGAAAATATGTCACCATATTTTGATTTTGGAGGGACATTAAATTATGTTAGTTAGTTGTTACAGAACAAGTGCTTTATTTTCATACCGTAATGTAATTGCAGTGATACTTTAACATCTGTACAAATGCAAACCAAAATGGATACTGTCATTACAGACACACAACAAATGTACAAAGTTATGCAGGCCAGAATGGATTCATCAGTTCATTACATTTAAACAATGTATTTATGCGCTGAAATGAGCCTTGACGTACAACAAAAGGCAACAAGTGCTATGAAAACATTATTTACAAACATGTACCACACATTTACTCCCTTCAACAAGAAAGGTGGTTGCATTACATGTACAATATTACAGAAATGAATGGAATTATGTACAATATTTATAGTTTTGGATTTCAAATAATACATTTTTAATACGTAGGAATTGTTCACCTCTCTCAACTCCACACGGACAAACTCACACTGCACTTTCATCTGTCTTTTTTTTTTCCTGTGCAGTAACAAATGTCTTTTTATGAACCTGGACCAACTGTCAAAAATGAGACTAGAGACTTTCATATCGAACTCTAAAACAGCAACGTTCTTCAAATGATTCCAGTTGAAGGTTTTCTGAGGTCATGGACATATTTTTTACATGCGAGAGATTAATTTGGAATGATCTAAAATATGGATTCAACAAACACCTTTAAAAAGGCAAGCTTCATTTCAAAGGGTTGCACGACAAAGCCCTTTTAATGAGAATCGGTTTCTCTCATTGACACAAACACCAAAATGCGCACACTGAAGAAGAGTTAACACACAACATAAACAGTCCAAATTGTTCAACAAAACTTGAATGTAGCCCATTATGAGGACAAAGGTTCCCATCCATCTACATTATTCCAGGATTTAAAAAAAGGAACCTTTTTCTTAAGCGTGCAGGGTCTCTACAACGTGAGCTTAGGTTCGCTTTCTTCATCTACAAACATGATGCATACCAGGCACAGTCTCTTCATAAAGCCAAACGCGGCTACGTTTTGCGCTGGTGTGTGAAAAAGGGGAGGATCACTGAGAATTACTCTGACCTTAATATGGCTATTCTACACTCTGGCATGGCAGAGGACAAAGTGCATAGACAGCTCTGCTATCGCTCCACCTGTCAGTGGAATGTATTTCATCCATCCTACTGTAAAACACAGTGCATTGTGGTCATCATGCTAATGAGTCGACATTCCTGGTCATAGGAAAGAGGGAAAGAGGAGTTGTGGTGAACGTGAGAAGGCGCGAAGTTTCAAGGCTGCAAGGGAGATAAAAAACAAAGGTCACTATAAGCACATCCATGGCGCTGCAGAGGAGGCCTGAGGAAGAGAGGAGGATACATTGACGAAGAGGTCAGAGGTTACATGGGAAACGGTACTTTTTATCCTTGGTCAGCTGGTTTCGGGCTTACATGCAGCAGACATCAATGAAAAATATGACAGAGGAAACTCCTTAATAATACACAGATAATGAAAGGCTTTTGATTATTTGAAGAAAAAGAGTTGCTGTCTACAGAAAGCCAAAAAAAAAGATTTGAAGAAAGATTTAGGCACATTGTGACATTTTGAAAGCAAAGGCATCAACTGCTCCTCTTTAGAAACCGTACAGCACTTAACCAGTTGCGTTACAATAATTTTCTCGCACACATTTGTCTTTCCTTACACAACTGCTGAACTTTGTTCTGCAGAAGAAAGAAGCCAAAAACACATTATACAGAACTAACTTGCATACTGAAAACGATGGATTCACAAAATCCAGACGCACAAACACACACAAAAGGTACCCCAATAATTAAAGCTTCAGTTGGTCCTGGAGACGGAGGAGTTTGTTTCAGCTGCCTCACTGGTATCACAGTGTGCAGTTCTATAGCTGTAACAGCATGCAATGTCCTCGGACCAGAGTGGCTTGGCCATACCGATCCTGCTGTGGACATTTAGTAGAGAAGGTGATCAATACTGTGATGTATTGCTTCCAATTGATCATGTTTTCGCCGTCACGCTGTATTTTTCACGACACTCTTTGAGAATTCCGCTGGCATGGAAAAAAAGGTTAACAGTCATATTTGTTTCTGGGAAACAAAAGCATCATTACACGTGCCTCTTGCATATTCCTGTCTTCATGACACCATAGGGACAGTTTGACTTGGCTTGAAAGGCAGCGACGTCTCACTCGTGTAGTGTCTGCTGCACACACTCAACATAACCGACCAGTAAGTGGTATTCAGAGAATTCACTTACTCGTGTTTCAGTCCATCAGGCTTACAGAGATATAAAGCCCGCTGATAGATAGTCTGAGGCTTACAGTGTGTCTTTGTCCTCTGGTTCAATGACCACCATGGTCCTTTTTGTACCACTAAACGACGTAAACCACTAAAACGTACTCAAACGCTGCATGAGATTAGCAAAACTCACACCAAAAAAAGAGGCAACAAACTAAAGAACATTTATGGGTTAATAGGGTTGGTTTATAAAAATACATACTGTAGCTACTGTATAAAGAACAGCCTTACAGGCCTTTGAGGTTTTTCTTGATGGAGGGAACGAGGGGGCTCAGCATGTGCAGCTGATAACCCTCAGAAAGCAAGGTCGTGGGTGAGGTGGGGGTGGGTGGGTGCTGGGGTACAGTCTCTCTTGTCCCTAGTGAATGGGGTTAATGTCTGTGCGGTGATTGGATTGCCCGTGCACACTGCTGCCCCCTACAGTTGTGGTGGAGGTGGTGATGGTGTTGTGCTGAATGACCTGCTGCTGGGAGCACTCTGGCGCTGGACTGCCCGCCGGACTGCTTTCTGGACCTACGGCGACAGCAGAGACAGTCATTAGAGATGGATTGTATTTACTGTGCCCCTTCAAGCGTCAACAAAATGTCGCAGTAAAACAAATGATAATGAATTACATTAAAATAAACACAGACCACATTATTGTAAAAAAGAGCTTTATTATCACAAACATATAAATATCAGATGACAGACTAGATACACACCCAAAGTCTCCCCTGTCATCCCAAAATAGACCCAACATGGAGAGCATAAAAATGACTCCATAAACAAGTGATGAAGTTGATGAAGTATAAACACATTGAAGGTGACATCTGTACACAAGTTGGACCCATCGTTGAACGTCTCTCCCCGCCCAGTCTGGGAGTTGGCTCTCTTCTGTATAAAAGAACCATTCAGCAAGGGGGGGATGTTAGCCATATTTTCCTGCGCCAAATTCTCACAGGGCGGGGCCTCATCCTAATTGCGTGGAAATGTCCGTATCAAAGGGTGGGGCCCTGATGTCATGACTGAGCCGAGGCACAGTCTGGTAATCAATGAGATCTTGTGGCATCCGCGGGAGTTTGGATGCCAACGTGTGGCCTGTGACGTCTGTCTCACATTGAGTCTCGGCTGCCTCTGCACAGAGGTGGTGTCGGATTGGAAAAACAGCGCTCATACGGGATTCAGACTACCAACTCCCAGACCCGGCTGGCTACCAGAGTGTGCAACACCCATATGTGAAAGGAAGAGTCCTGCCATGAGCGTGGGAGCTGGATAGCAGCACATAGGGGCGAAGAGCCTTGGCAGTCGCTGTGTGTCCATCACAGTTCAGTCCGTACAGTTTAAATCTTTCCCCTGGCACGACAATCAACATCTTCCCGCAGTGCTCTCTGCACATGGTGTGCTATAAGGCACACAGATGAAGGTGTGTTTTTGGTCTGTATGTCTGTGTTTATGTCTGAGCTACTCACTGAGGTAACCTTGGGACTCTTTCTGCATAGTGGTGATGGGACAGTCCTTGTGTGTGAGGAGGAGCTGCTTGAGTTGGGTCACCTCGCTCTTGAGCATGGTCACTTCGTTCTGAAAGGTGGGAAAAACGCAGAAGCATTTTAAGGCCATCATCCAGCGAATCAATAACAGTGTATTCCAGCTTGTTTTGGTCAAACACTTTTGAACAGGGAGGGTCTAACAAGAGATGCGATTCTGTGGCTGACGAATTTGTAGGATTTCTTATTTGGAGCTCATAAGCTTTGATTTTTAGCAACTAACCGATGGACATTGTTGCACAAATACACCACCTGAAGTCTATCGTGTACCTGAAGCTGCATGTTGGTCTGAGTGAGCTCCTCTGCTTTCTTCTCTAACGACATCACCCACACTTTTCTCTTCTGTCTGCATCTCGTGGCTGCCGCTCTGTTCCTTTCCAGGAACTTCCGCCGACGTTCGTCCGGATCTTCGTCCACCACTCGCCGGCGCCGTCCACTGCTGGGTGGTGGAGACTGCAGTGTCTGCGTGGGATGCATCTGCTGAGTGGCAGGTGACATCTGCAACATGGGGAGAAAGGTATCAGCCCTCTCCGTCCGCCGGTCACCGTCCAACCAGACGGCCAGAAAACCTCTTAACAACCTTCATCTAGGCCTATCTAACCTCCTGCACCTATTCCCAATCTGGCAACTTCCCCAAAAAACAACATCTGGTTGAGCAACGTGCCCTGTGAGCTGGGCCGTGGGCGTCAGGGTGACAAGAGTGAGTGAGTGACTGGGCTGATTCACCAGCCTGCCCACCTTGTTAAAGAGGTGTCAGGAGGCCGTTTTCCACCGCCCACTTCCACTCAGACTAACACCACCACAGTCTCATTTCTAAAAACAAGCGTGCACTGACAGATCTGGACATGTACTTGGCAAGGTCAAGTGTTTTCAGTCTTCAGATCATTACCATTTTTATGAGAAGCATGGAAGGTAAAAGCTGCTTTAATGGTCTCCGTGCTTACGGAGTGTTGTTTCAATGCCTCAATGATACATTTGGAACATACGGGGAATTGCATTTCTTGATGCCGGACTGCGGTTCATCCAAAATGCTTGGCCCTGCTGAGGCCATGAGACAATGCGGAGGACATGTTGTTTTTCATGCTGCGAGCAATATTTTCAAACGCTCATTAGAGTTAAACCAAATTTATTCTCGGCTAAGATGTTTCAAGACTGTCAGCAAAGGCCGTCTAGTCATTATCAAGACCAGCGTTTATAAAACTGATTTGGCACCCGGGGAAGGTTGTGGCCACTGAACTGCCGCTTGGCAGTGCAGGATGGCATGGCGCTTTATATTCAAATAACACTACTGAGCATCCTTTACTATGGCTACTCGGAGGCCTCTTAGTGACCCTTTTCTTTCCACGGCAGGAGTCAGATGCTGACCTGAAACCAACCCAGCTCAAAGAAATAAATTCTGTTTTACAGCTAATTTAAAGCTTAATTTCAGCTATACTAACTGTTATTTACAAATCCAAAATTTGACTGCTCAAACGACCATCAAAGTGTTGCGATACACACATATTATATACAGTATGAGAGGTTTTAATGTTCAGTGCAGTTAATGTGTTATTGAACTGAACTGTTAGTGAATCTGCAATGGGATTGTCTAAAAGCTTCGGCTCTCCCGGGAATCTTTGCTTTGCTTACATGCGAAGCAGAGTGCATCGGAGGGTGCGGTGAGGTCTGGTGTGGGTGCCCGGGATGGAGGTGGGGATTGTGGGAGTTGTGATGGGGGTTGTGTCCCTGCGGGTGATGGTGTCCACCCTGGCCGTGGCTCTGGCTGTGGTGGTGGTGGTGGCCGTGGTGCTGGTAGGCGTGGGGAGGTGCTTGCAGGTGCTGGTGCGGGTGTGAGTGCATGTGATGGTGGGTGCCTTGGTCCTGCCGCGATGACATCATCTCCATCATGTGGCCCATGGAGTTCATGTTGCCGTTTGCGATGGCACCCGGATGGTGTGAAAGTGCAGCCTTCAGCCTCTGATTAGACAAAATGGAAACCGAACACAACGTTTAACATCATTTTCCATTAAAAACATTCATTTAAAGTCGGTGCATCCACTCACTGACCAGTGTGCTGATTACCAACAGTTACAAAGCGGGTTCATGAGCCGACTAGGAGATAATGAATGGCTCATTTGTCAGGAGAACAAATCAAGACACTCAGGCTGCCCTCTGTCTCTCCTTCAGTCTTGTCATTGTCCCACTTTGCCTTCCGTGGTTGCCGTCCTACTAGCCTCCACCTTCTCGTATTTATAATAGCCTCTCCCTCCTCTGCACATCTGTGTGTGTGTGTGTGTGTGTGTGTGTGTGTGTGTCTGGAGATGGGCTTGCTGGTAAGGTGTGAGGCTCAGACTGCTCCCTCGCTGTTGACCCAGCAGGAGGTTTGTTGCTTTAACCGTGTGGTCTACTTAGCCACGGCTGGACCAGTGGTCCTCTAAAGGTGCGCCTGTGTTCCCAGTGTTTACCGAATGCACCTCTCCTCAGGACTCTGGTTTTCTTGGCATCACATAAAGACAACCGCAAGACCAGATTTTTTTTCCCTTTTCAACCCAATTAGTGCCAAGGTAATGTCATCAGGCTTCATGTGTTGTGTGCAAGCCTTGACAGGTAAAAAAAAAAAAAAAACATGTTTCATAATGAATGCTGAGAGACTGTGGAGACGGTTGATTTTGATTAATGCCATTTGCAGTGCTGACGTGAATTTGTTATTTATAATGTTAAATAAATGCTTAGGTCCAGTCCTATATATACTGTCAACAATTAGTCCATTCGTCACGTGTAGCAAAATAATAGCAACAAAACTGAACTGTCGTGAATTTGACCAAGTTTTCTATTCTCTTTCTCCGTGCTCTGATTCCTCCCTTGTCTCCCTTCCCCCTTCTCGCAGCTGCTGTCAGTGAGTCCACGCTGTGTCCAGGGCTCCATATCTTTTAACAACTTTCACATTCATGATTCCCATAGGGAATGGCATCCAGCTGGTCTGGATCACAACGCTAAGACACGAGCAGAGCACAACATTGGCCCACTACTCCTCCCTCACGCTATTCATGAGTGGAAAGCATTTAACAGTAGGGAGGAGACACAGTTAAATAAATCTCTTTACAAGTGAGGCATCCATAAAAGCGTGTACCCTTCTGGTTTGTATTATATTTACATATTGCATATATGTGTTTCCAAAAGGACATATTTAGCAGCCTACCTGCCTTTACTAGGTTGTGCATGCGCAGCTCGTGTGATACAACAGCCCCTGAAACCAGCACAGTTAAAGTAAGAACTTGCTTAGCCTGTTTCGGTTGACTATAGTTTCTCTTTGTCCAACCAATGGATGCCCCGACGCGGCAAAGCGGCGCTACGTCCTCGCAATTTTATCTGTATCCCCTCGTGATGATGGAGGTATGTCTACATTTTCTCTTTTGATTTTCGTACACATGTGATAGGACACTAACCCCTGCTAACCGCCTTCACCACAGCCTCAGCAGCGCAACTCTCGGGGGGGCCACAACCATCCGGTTTTTTTCGCGACTAGTGGGACAGGGGTTAAAATACCACAGAGTGTACACCAACACACGGCGGCGGGGGGGGCGGGGGGGGGGGGTCACACGCCTGCAGCTGTCTCCACAGCGTCACAGTCGTCCTGAGACTCAGCGAGGGGTAACAAGTGGCAGTAAGAAAGCGCTGACTTACTGTAACACATCGGTTACTATCAACAGTATTAGTTAAGCTTTCGACGTTTGAACATAAACATGCAGGAATAAAATACCAGCTACAGTCGACGTGCAACTTAAACAGAAAATGGATTTAAACAAGCTTACAGATATCAATCAGTCACCAGTGTCGACAAGGACATCTTCCGTGTATCACAGGATGAATTCTGAAGCTGACAGCCCTCACTAAACAACTTCCCTTCAGCCCGTCAGTCAGCACCAGAGAGGTGAGGCCCTCCCCTCTTGTGAAAGAAAAAAAAAATCTCCTGCCACTTAATCACAGAGCAGGCAATCACCGGAATGGACGGAAGCCAAAAGAATCAGCTGGCAGCCTGTAAACCTCTCTGTGGTATGTTGCTCATCCTGAGCTGCCTGACTCCATGTCAACGAGGCTCCGCGAGAGAAGGACAGAAAGGGTAAAAGGGATGTAAAGGGGGGCAGTGCGAGATAGAGAGAGAGACCAAGTGTGTGTGTGTGTGGGGGGGGGGGGATTAGATGGCTTCTAGTGTCTCCTTCCCACACACATCAGCCCAACACGGCCAGGTCCCATTTATCAGTGTCTCTGAGAGCTGTCCAGCTGGCAATGCAGCGCTATCTGTTTATTAATTCAATTAGCCTGCATCTGAAGAGGCCCGGGAGTGTCTGCGTACGGCGGGCAGGTCGGAGAGCAGAGGGGCCAACTCCAGAAGCTACGGTGGGGATGGTCCCGAGCCAGATTGAGACAAAACAAAGGCACCATACATGGTAAGAAAAGAAGGAGGAGATAACTTCAATGGTATTACAGTGTAACACTTAAAAGTTGTAAGACCAAAAAACACGTTTCACGAATTGTCCAAATAGAAAAAGCCTTACCGTGAAATAAACGTATTCCTTAGGCTACCTCTGCACAAGTGCCTGCTACTGCTCCATCTGGAGTTGAGACTCGTGCTCGGTTAAACCCACCTTCTGCCAAAACTTAAGTCTTCGTATCCAGAACCACAGTGACGCAGCTATGGGACGTTAGCAGAGCGATGATGAGCAGGCTGTGATTCTTAAACACCTTCATCAGCTCCCTAATGACTCTCTAACACACGTTTGCATTTCCCCAGACTGCACTAAGCACAAGAAGTTAACCACCACGTGCATTCTACTCTAATAACACACACACACACACACACACGTATACATTTCTCTTGCAGCAACATGGCCGCTGCAGAAAACAGTCATTAAATCAGCGCAGGTGTTAGCCTGTGGCGGGCACAGGCCGCTCACAGATGGGATGGCGAACAGTCTGTCCTACCACTGTCTGCCCTGCTGTTGTTGAAAACCGGGGAATAAACGACACCAACAAGAGGATGGGCAGCCCCACGACACCATGAAGACATGACAGCTTCTAGCGGGATTCCTCTAGAAACCAGCAGTCTATCTAATCACATGCATTTGCCACATTATTTCAAGCGTTGTGTAAGTAAGCCTATTGATTTTCCATTGTTAAAGCACCGCTCCTGGTTCAGCCATCTTCAGCCAGACCTTTGCCCCCTGACCTCTCCACTCCCTCTCCTTTTTTAGGCTTTTCTCGTTAATGTGGCCAGGTGATCACCCATTAATGATATTTATTAATGGCTACTTCCTCCGTGTCACAGGGTGCTTTGAGTGATGTCGCTCTGAGTGCTCGGGGCGCATCCTGAGAACACCCTCAGGTTTCTCCTCGCCAGATGACTTCATACCTATTAACCCCGGGATAAGGAAGCAAGAGCACGGAGCAGGTACAAAAGGAGAAGACCAAAACTGCCTCATGGACGGGTAAATCACATCCTGCGAGGTCAGGGTGAGCACTTTTATTCCCCTTAAAAGTGGAACAGTGTACTATCAGGGGACCTGTGGACCTGCGGCGCCGTACGGCACATTTAAACAGTCTGTGGAGTCATTGTTTAAGTGCAAAAAGATCACAGTTTGAAAAGGAGATCTTCCTTCACATTAAAGACTCCGCAGAGAAAGCTCAAAGCTTCCATCTGTCTCTGTCAGCCTTTTCTTTACACTATAAAGAGCACAGTGATCACCTCTAACAACACAATATTTCTAATTGAAGGATATATCATAGCTGTTACATTCCTGGCAGTATTTTTCGTGGGCCAAGCCCCCCCCCCCCCCCGACTCTTTAAACCCCACATGGGTTCACCATCTGCAGTTGAAAGCAGCCGTTTGGCTCTGCTCCTTTGCCAAGCACTCAGAAGATCTAATTCCGTCCTCCTCATCTCCACCACCACCACCACCACCACCACCACCACAACCCACCCATGCCTTTCTGCAAAACCCACCCTCTGTGCCCTAAAACTCCACGCCCCCATTAGTTCAATTTTATTAGATTTCCCTCTTGCCCAGAGAGGCAGTAACGTTCCCCCCTCCCTCTTTCTCTCTCTCTCTCTCAGACACACACACACACACTCCCACAATCCCACACACACACACGCGCACACTCCCACAATCCCACACACACACACACACACGCACCTCTTCCCTGTTCCTCCCCCCTTCTTCCTCCGCTTGCCAAGAGCTGGGGACTGTTAAACTGATTTCCTCAGGGAACGGAGAGGCAGACAGTCTGATGGGAGGGCCGGTATGTCGCCCCCTCTCTCCTCTCACGGGTTCCGGGCCGAGCTGATCTGAGCCGGGGTCGAACAGACCCTCCCCGTGGTTCCAGACGCAGACTGGGAGATGGAGATGGTCCGGGTGTTCTGACATGGCCCCCCCGACGCCCAGGGGACACATGGCGGTACGGGCACAAGAAGTAACACGCCCACTGAGGAGCCTGCTCCAAACCATGCACTCAAACTCTTGGCAGCTTGTCTCCACCCTGTCAAGTTAATGGATGGGCCTCTGCCTCCAGTCTGCGTATCCCCACTGTTCCCTCTCTTGTAAAGTCCTGCTCTGGTGCAGCCTACATGGTTATCACTACACCCACTGACACAATCTTGAATACGGAAGAATGCCGCAGAGCATGCAAGAAAGACGGAGCATGAATACAATAATAAACATGCAACATATGTCTTAATTTGTGGCAGCAAAAGCAATGTATCATCCTATCATGCTAAAAAGAATAACTTGAAATGTTAATATCAATTTAATGATGCTTAAAATAACACAGCTAGAATATTTTGTGTATTTTGGCTGGAACTAACTTCCTATTTGTATTTTGGTTACACATTTGCATTGGGAAAACCCCTTGATAAGACAAGATTTAAAATATGCCAAAGAAACGGCCATAAAGAAACAGAAGTCTAAGATGAGGTAATTAACTGTTCAATATTGACTTTTTTATCAGATGCAAAATCTCTGACATGACAGACATTTTTTTTCCAATCATCCCTCCAGTGTTTGGAAGGTCATTTTGGAGTCGCTCACTGCCTGGGCTCCAGGGGGGCTCATGGTGGCTGGAACAGTCCAGTCTGCCCCGTGTGGTGTTGGCAGCTGGTTTACCCAAGCTGGACTCTACCGGGGCCCGGTCCCATTCAGGGGCCCTGAACCATGACCAAAAGGCCTCCGCATACACCTCCCATCAGCACAGCTAAAACAACACGTAGTCATCCAAAGACAAACAGATGCGACACTCTGCGCCACAGCTGCCCCCCCCCCCCCTCCCTCCCACACACACACACACACACACACACACACACACACACAAACACTGTCACACAGATGCATACATGCATCCACACATGTAACTACTCAAATATAAATTCTCTAATATAAACAGACCTTAAAAGACCTGCTGGATTTACGATGTCAACCTTGAACCTTCAGCTGTAAAACTTTTTGTGCTTTTTATCAAATTTCAAATGAAGGAATCTTCTCACGCAGGAATAACTCTTTGTTCACATTTCAATGTAAGTTTGATGTGAATTTAGGCACTTAAATCTTCCTTTCAGATCAATGAGGGATGTCCGTCAGTTGACTTTCTCCTAAAACTCTGTTCCTAATAATGTGTTTTCACTAACTTCTTCCAATAAAAGTAATACAGTTTTATTACATATAAATGTTTAAATATATCCAGAGGCTAATTATATACTATATTTCAACAGCAGTTAAACACATTGCTCATTATAACAAAAATTGCGTTGGTGAGAGGCAATCTTTAAACACAGCCTGTCCGATTGCTTCTGATTTACTACAGTATGTAGGCGGTACACTCGTCTCGCTGTGAGGCAGTGAGAAAGGGGCCCCTCTCTGGTCTGTGTCCAACACTGATAAACTGGCAGACATTGATCCTGCAGCTCCTCAGACCTACACTCCACTCTGCTGAAACCACTCGCCTCCTCTGCAACACTGCATCTCAGCGGCTCTTGCCATGTGCCGTGTGTCCTGGTTCAACTGCTGTTTATCGCCCATCCACACACTTAACCACACATACAGTATGCACATAGCAGCTGCATCGAATACTATCGTCCAACTCGAACTTTATGGGTTGTTTTCTAGCCCACTTAGTCTACAGATGTGTTTTGACCCCGAGGGCAATGATTGCCAGAGAGGGTGCCAATCCACTGAAAGCAAGCACTTGCATGCGCGATTGTGAGCGCGCACACAAACATATGTAGAGTACACGTACACATAAGAGCTCAGTGAAGCAGCCTGCAGCTTCAGCTGTGCACTATGCTCACCGTCCCTCTCTAATGACCTCATACTCTGACAATGCCACCATTCATGCAGATGTTGCCTACAAAACCTGGAGTCAAACTCCTATTGTGTGCACTGCTCCTCCTCACAACAAGACGTTTAGCCAGAGGTGCTCCGCTACGGTGGAAGGAAATGAATGGAAAACGTAATTGGGGTTCCAGGTATACTGATAGTTTAACTGCTTCCTTCATGCTGGTCTAATTGTTCAATCAATCAATGCGTTGCAAAGTTTAAAACCTACAAATCACTTTTTCTTGGCATGAATTACAGTATATGCATGTGAAATGTTTCTCTTTGACACTTGAACACAGCCTACTAACCTAAATGCATGTTGTGATTCTTCGACCCACTCATTTTTTCTCATGAGAAAGTGGGTCCAAACCTTTGACTGGTACTGTATACTTAAACAAAAGCACAGTAAGGGTGGTGTAAGTGGAATGTAAAAAAAAAAACACGTTACTTTAGGCTGCTAGAAACACTTTGATTATTGGTTCTCCTGTGTCCCATGAAATGTTTCTTTAAGAGACGCAGTGTTTTTTCCCTCCTCAAGTAAAAAGGAGTACATTTAGAGCATGCCAGGAATTATGTCATCCACCAATCCTGTGCCAGCTCCACGGCCAAGAGAGCTGCAGTGAAGGAACATATAGTATTGTTTAGCTCATAAAAAAGTCAGCACCTAGCCTGATGCTTAGTGACAAATTTATTGTCCTTAGTAACAATGTAAACAATAGATAATTGGGAGATAATAAACCCCACATTTTCATACATCTGTTTCAAACTTTTTCTGCCTGAAATTAGCAGGCAAAGCAGGATGTGTGGAAAGCATGGAGCTGATTTAAAAAGGGACAAAAAAACAATGCCGACTTCGACCACGGACACGAGCTGAGTCGGCACTCACAGATGTTATTAGGCGTGTTTGGGGTTCCCTTGTTACGGGTGAGAAACGAGCGACTCTCTTTCATCATTCAAACAAAGGTGTCACACCAGCTGAGCGGGAGAGGCAGGAATTCACATTTGCTTGCATGTGTGTACATCTCACTTGATGTTGTTTTTAAGTACCTGACTGTCCATGGATGTGGAAGTCTGTAAAGAGGATGACACAGAGCTCGAGCAGTCAGTGTGTGCGTATGCGTGTCATCACGTGTGTGTGTGTTTGCGAGCCCCTTTGGAGAGCTGGCTCTGAGCGTTGACGTAATGCTTTGGCCGGCGTGCTGTGGAACTTGGCCTCCTCTCTGCAGCGCTTCCTCTACGCTGTGAGGGTCAACTATCCCACAACCTCCAGCACACAACACACGCACACACACACACACACCATTCTATTCCCTAACCCACAACAGAGCAGAACTCAACCACACCCGGCACCATGAGCACCCAGTCCTTCACAAGAATAAAAAAAGACACACACTTGAACTAAACTAATAAAACATTCCGAAACAATAAGCTAAAAGCAAAGGGGGGAAAACATAGAAATGCGTTAGTGCACCTTTGGGCTTTGCTGTACCACTTAAACGATGGCACTTAAGGAGAAAATCAGAGATGGAAGAGAAGAAAGATGGGCACTGATGCAGATAGAGTCTTTGGCCCAGAGAGCACAAACAGAAAGGTTAGAGCGAGATACGAGTCCCCAAGGGGCCACAGCAGTCCTTAGGCTCATTAACTATTTACACCAGAGACAGGCCTCCCTGCTGCTCTGGCCCACCACAAAATCAATTAGCCTTCATTAGCCGAAGCTCTGGGCATGCTCTCTCTGGCAGGGGAGGGTTAATCCTGCTACCAAGGCCTCCAGTTACTACAAGATATAAAAAAGAAACCTCAAAATGAGCACACGTGGATGCACACATACAGAGTGGCGGAGGAAACAGAAGTCCTTTCATGTCACAGCAAAGAATTCTTCCAATTTCTCACCCTCGCACCCAGTTTCCTGTCTCAAATTATCAATACCATCTCTCCACTTTCAACTCCCCTGCTCACTCTGCCTGTCTATCTATTTCCTTCATGTCTCTCAAAGTCCCACTCAATACCCTTCTCCGCTCGCACAATGTAAACGTTGAGCAGAAGGAGTGCATCCAGGTCCGGGCTTCGGGGGTGTGGGGTTACAGTGAGGAGATTTCCCATTGGCGGAAAGTCAACATGGTCGGGTTAATGCGATTAGAGCCGGATTGAGAACGTCGCAGGGGACACATGGGCCTGATCATGGCCCAGTTATCCGATAGCGAGGCCGTATTTATCGACCTGGCCCAGGCGCAGATATTACAGACATTAGAAACCCTGTCTATGCTTATGAAACCTATGCTGCAGATCGCACTCCGATAACAGAATTAGTCTCTCACTTTCTGTCCACAATCATGGAATTCCATCAGTTGTGTTCAGACATCAGGGAGCAGAATCTCAATTGATCCACATTTGGTTGCTGTGGCTCGTGTCTGAACGGCCAACTAACCAGAAAGTTGCACGGTCGCGGGGCCTGTAGCCATTTAGTGACTGCATATGTTTATGGGAGGACTAACAGAGCATTTACAATTCAATTACATAGATAGGAGGAGAAAAAAAGAGTAAGATCTGTCTGGATGATGGCCAGGGAAGAGATAAGCCTAATACACTAATATTGTGTTACCCCAGCGTGTTACCATAGGAACAGTTGAAGAGATTCAAAGGACTACAAAGACGATCAATCTTGAGAGAGCATGAGGAAGAGGGAGAATCAAATGCCCTGGGAATGCTCCCTCTCTACTCTATCAGAGCAATAACTCTTCTAATGACCTCTGCTACCTCCTCTCTCTCTCTCTCTCTCTCTCTCTCTCTCTCTCTCTCTCTCTCTCTCTCTCTCTCTCTCTCCACGAGATGTTTCTGTCCAGCAAATGCAGCTATCAGTGAACCTTCCCAAACACAAAGAGCGGCCAATGCTTTCCATTATGGCTTTTATTATGGCTTTTTTTAGGTTATCCACGTCATCACACTTGCTCTTATTTCAATGGCGCCATTTCACTTTTCAGAGTTATTTATTTTGAAAACAAAGATTGGCTGCTGCTCATGTTGCCAGAGGATTTATCAAGTCACATCACCCTGAGTGCAACTGTCAGTGCATTTGACATTAATCAGAAGTAAACCGTCAGTCATTGGCATCAGTATTAGCAGCGCTAACATGCACAGTTGAACCGCTTGGAAGGTTTCTTTTCTGTGCCTATTTCCTTCGTCAGTTGGTCTCCTGACACTTTCTATCTCTCTCCTCTCTTGGCCACATCTCATTCCCACAGCTCCAACTGCCCACTTTGTGAAGGATGAGGTCATTTGACTGCTGTTGTTAAACTAGTGCTAACAAGTTGCAGGACCTACAGAACATGTTCTGTACATTAAGATATACATGAGGCAGTCGGTGGGCAGCCCAGCCACAACCACATAAAGGGCCCTTTATCCCAGAGTCTCCGGTGCTGCACTGGCCGGCTCAGACACAGCTTTGGTTACACTCCAAATGATGAAATCCACGCAGACCTGAGAGCGCAGCGTTGCTGGTGCAGCCCGGTGGAAAAAGAACAGTTGCAACAAGTTGAGCTTGTTGGTGCATGCATGAATGTGGATGTACCGATGTGAATACGTGCATGCACTCACCAGTTTGGCTTCCGAGTGCATGGAGGGAATGTGAGCGGAGGAGCAGGAGTTACCGTGGCCAGGTCCTTGCATACCCATCATATTGGCGCCCATTGACATTTGTCTCTCCATCTGTCAATCACAATGGCAAAGGTCAAACTTTGAACCAGTACTATTCCTACACCACAAAACCTTTTTTCTCACGAGATGAATCATCAAAAAACTATTCATTTAGCGGTTATCAGAGCTTTTTATGTCTTAACAAGCATGCTCATGATCACTATATTCCCACAACAAGTGTTTCAAGCGTGAGACTCATCCTGCAGCGCGGGAGGCTGAGGGGATAAGGTGAGAGAGCACCGGAGCCTGATTTCTCATGACAGACCGCACTGTGCACAGCTCTGTGTGATGATAACTGGAGCTGACCCAAAACAGGAAGCCAGCACGGAGGGACTTAACACAGGAAGTCAGTGCAACAGGGGTGTGTTTCTGATAATAGTTTGGTGGGTGACAAGTCGGACTAACGCCTCAAACCCCGGCTCCGTGCCGGCACAGAATGTGTTAAAGGCGAACGAGATGTGTGTACATGTGCGTTATTAATATGAATGCATATATATATATATATATATATATATATATATATATATACCTGTCCTAGTGAGTGTGCTTAGTTACTGACGGCCACTTAGTGACCCTGGTCAGCGTGGCCATGTTGCACAGCTGAGAACTAATGTGAGGAAATCAGCTGGTTAAGCTGAGGGCTGAGCAGTACATGCAGGAAAGAAGAAAGTTTTGTGTGAGCGTCAGCATGCACACGTGTGTGAGCTGCTGTGGCCTCACAGCTGCTGAACTCTGGGTGGTGTGATGGTCTCCATGGGGAATGCCCCCCCCCCTCCCCGCTAGAACCTGACCCCCCCGCTTCTCTCCCCCTCCACGTCCACAGAGACTCAGGCCTAGAACCTGACACACAGCCTTAATTGCACTAAGTGTGTTTTGTGTAAAAATATCACCCAAACCTGCACCCCTTTCCTGAACCGTCAATCTTCCCCAAAATCGCTTAGCTCTTAATTTAATAAACATGGGAGTTTTTTTCCCCCTATACCATAAACACTGGCAGTCTTGTGTTACAATGAGAACATATGTTGTATCATTACAATCCTGATAGGAGGAGCTTTCTCCGGGTTGTTGTCATTCCCTGATTCTTTTTGGCTTAATTATAATAAAGTCTATATTCCAAACCGAAAACTAGACCCCTTCCTCACAAACTGTGCTAAATCATTTTAACGGTGACGGAAAACATCCCGATCTAATACGTGGCGCACGTGCAGTCTGAATGTCCACTGTCGTCATATATGGGTGAGTGACTCCGCCTGTGAGTGTGGCTGCACCAGTGAGTGATTGTGCTCTGTGCGCTGTTGTCGTACTCACAGGCATCAGCACGGCTGAGGAGCCGGGCATGGTCGGGTCTGGCAGAGTTCCAGGCATGGAGGCTGGCAGAGGCTGTCTCTGTCTGTTTCGTAGGTGCAGCAATGAGGACAGAGAGCCGGGGACGGGCCTGAGAACACACAGAACGACATTCAGACACCTTATGGTCTTGTTTTATTTTTGTCATTTGAAAACATCAAATCCATCTACGACTTCCTGTAAGTTAGAATGTGAACGCAGACATAACGGTGTGTAAACACACAGTGATTGCTTAATATTGGTAAATAACACAGATGTAATCACAACTTCAGAACAGAACTTAATTCAAGGTCCATTTTCTTGATTTATTCCAGAGATTTCAACATTAACAGAATTTAATTATTAAATAACTTTGTCGATACGTTTTGTCGATAAATAATAAAATGAACACTATTAAATACTCATACTGCAACAAAATATGAAGACCTATTTTAAATTATTCATTATTCTGTATCCATTGACACATTTATTATCTGTATTCACAGGAGGAGTTATAGTTCTTGACAAATACACTTATAAATAGCCCTTATATTTTCTGTATTTACTATGCACATACTACAGTATAATCTCATAGTAGTTGTATTAGACTGAAAATTAATCTAAAAGTATAATAATATAGTAATTTGTGAGACCCATAAACTTCTCTTTCATCTCAAAAATAATTCCACACATTCATTCTTTTCACATCTGTGCTATTTGAAAATGTTTTCCTCAACTTCTTTCATTTTTACTTTCCACTTGTTAGTTTCGACTTGTTAGTTTCTGCAGCTACAAAGTCAAACTGAAAAAAGGAGCATGTGGCTGTGTAGTCATACTGCAGTTGAAAGCTGAAGCATCTTGGGAGTTTTTGGACGCACTTAAAACGAGCACCCTTCATGTAGTACAATGGAAGCATAACGATGATGGCGATGACGAATGCATAATATTTGTCATAACAACCGCGGGGCGAGCATGATCGAGGACCCCTTTTAGAAACTGCTTACAGCGGTGGGAGTCCAGTGGGGGGGAAAAAAACTCTTGGCGACCACAAAAGTGTGCACGGACCAGCAGGCCTATCCGCACTCACGGCCACATCAATAAATCACTGGCGCAGATGACGCCCGGGCTAAGCTTAAACTATTGACAGCAGTCTTGTCACTGGCAGAGCCCCCCCAGCCATCAAAACAGCCAGACCACTCCATCTGCACGCGGTGACATCACTCATCCAACTGCCACCAAATCCCTGCTTGTAAGAACCACAGATTCCCTGCTGCAGGGATCCTCGTGCATGTAGTAACTATTCAGTCGGCACTACTACTTGTCGTAGGAGAATCAACAAGTGTCCACATTCTCGATAACATGCGGGTGAATGGAGGCTCAATTTCTTCTCTGCAAACAAGGAGCATTTGGGTGCGCTGCATCTGACGGGTTAATATAATCAATTGACCAAATCATAGCCTGGATTAGCGTAAGAGTGAGTAGTGAAGGCGTGACGGCAATTTAAGCGGGGGTGGAGGTGCGCAGGGGTGCACCAGAGCAACGCTCCCCCACCTGAATAAATAACTGTATTTTTCCAGTCCTAAATATGTGCATTTACGCTCCAGACATTTAAGATTGCTCCACACACAGCATCATTACCATCCCCGACTATGTGTCATTCCTGTCTAACATCCCAATTTATCACAATCACACTCATTTAACAGCACATATGACATCTGAGCAAGACTGCAAATCCAAACATTTCCACATGGGAAAAGTCCTGAATGTAGAATTAGGTGTGCAGTATGTGCACTACACCAACACAGTTTCCCTCTGCGTTAAGACTCTGCCATCGTCTAAGAGGAGGAGATAACAGTCACAAAGCAGCGGCTGATCACTGTAACTGTTTTGTGGGATTTGCATTCCTTATGATGCCCCCCTGATGAAATGATTATGAGTTTTATTTTATTTTACTATGTTGAAAAATCTTTGCTCACATCTCTATGACAACTTAAAATTGGCTCGTTCACGTTAGCTTTGAGTAGCTAATTTTATTTGAGAAGTTCTTTATGTATTGCTATTACTATTTATTTCAAATGCATTACAATGTTATGTTAGCTATACACAGATACTTTCACTGCTTAATATGCATACGTCATAACCTTGTGCATTCTACACATTTATTATGCTGATTCAATTTACATTTACAGTTAGTATTCTCAGATGGTTTTGTTTAGACTGATTGCCACAGCAACTTTGATGGAAAATCTGTTATTTTCAACCATAAAAATGAAGAGTAAAGGTTCTGGAAGTGATTGAAAGAAACTTCAGAACGTCCAGTGTGTGCCAGAACCAAACACTTCTCAAAACTCTACAACACCTGATAAATGAAAAGCTTTCAGGTTCTGATATTGACACGAAGAAAGTTTAATCACACTGCAGTCAGGACGTGGCACAGGCAGGTCGGCTCGTTTTTCGCAGGTCAGGCTCCTGCTTTGGAGAGAAGAAAGGCTTCTTTGAAGCTTGTACAGGTTGTGTTGCTGCGCTTGTCACCTGCAGCAGAGCAGGAGGGATGGGGGGGCGGGGGGGGGGGGGGGGGGGGGGGCAGCATGTCCGACACCACCACTCACACCAAAACACAACCTGCTTGTCCAATGGGCGGAAAAACAACCCTAACGTCTGACACGCTTCCTCTGGATTAACTCAGCTAAATGCTGACACTGCTAATAAATAAATCATTTTTGACTGGCCGGAGTTAAAAAGCTTCTATTGACGAAAATAAGAATAATATTCCTTATTGATGTGTGTGTGTGTGTGTGTGTGTGTGTGTGTGTGTGTGTGTGTGTGTGTGTGTGTGTGTGTGTGTTTGTTGCATTGCAGCCTCAACAGAGCTGAAACACAAGTCCATTATTTGAAAGTTAGTTTCAATAATCTTCCAGATTGGCTGCTACGGGCCTCTCAAACGTAATCATTTCCTGCTTTAGTTTATCCTCTCGTAATGAATTGCATATTTTTCTCTGGAAACTGGAGACCATTATTGTCAGATATTTAACGGAGCAAAAACCTTTTTCTTCTTGTCTATTTCCCTGAGAGCAGACAGAATGAATGGTCTTTGCTGTGCTTGAGAGTGCCTGACGAACTATCTTCTCTGTGACTTTTTTGAGTTTATCAGTGTTCAGCAGAAGTAAACAAAACAAAAGTTAGATGCAACCCTTAGTATTAACATACTTTTACCAGCATTCTAGCTTGAGGTGTCTTCCCTTTAGTTCCCTCCCTCTCTCAGTGTTTACATCGGATTGACTGTTCATGCATTATGCGCCAGACGGTACAGTGGATTAGTGGGATCACGTTCAGAGTGTTTGTGTGTGAATGGGTGCAAGTTTCACTGTGTGCACGTGAGTGCGCGCATGAGAGTGAATAATGACGGGCTGCGGCTCCACTGAGGGGATTGATAATAGCCCGGGCCGCGGGCCCCAGGGGAGGGCAGGTAGACGCTCTGCAGTCCCGACCCGCACTCTCACATTACTGAGTGCCTCGCTCTCAAGCCCAGCTCTCCTCCACAGACCCCGCCCAAGACCCACCCGCCTTCCCTCCACTATGACATCACTGCGAGGCCTTCTTCTATCCCACAGTACCCCTCTTCTGCGCTTTCTTATCACTTGTACTCTATTTCTCTAAGTCATCCTGCTCATTTTCCCTCCATCCTCCTTAATGTTTCTGTTAAACCTCTATAACTCTCTTCAGGACCCCTCAGGGTGAACTCAAGCCCTCTGGATTGGCTTGCTCTAACCTACAAATCCTGAAGCCGGCACACATACACACACACTAAGCTTTACTGTCCCAATCCACACAGTCCCAGCTCCAACTCAAGCACTGGAGACTTAAACACAAGGGTTTGGCTGCCGCCCAAGAAGAGCAAGAGGGGGAGAGCGAGGGAGAGAGCGAGGTGCAGTCAGTCCACTGACTCATATCCTTCCCTTTCTGACTCTGCTCCAGCAATGATGTAATGCTCTTGGCTTTTCGCCCTCCCCCCACCCTGTGCCTGCCTACCCCCAGATTTCGTCCCTCCCCTCCCCTCCTCTCCTCTCCTCTCCTAGCTTCGGTTTTCGCTCTCTTTCCTTCCTTGACTCGTCCAACATCTCTGCGCTCACTCCTTACTGGGTGAAGTCGCCGTGAGCTCTGGGTAGACACAGCAGCTAAAAAACTTTAGAACGTAACCAAAACAGCCCAGGGCCAAGTTCCAGACGTTCGGGAGACGGTGGTGTAAGTCGCCACGGGAACGGAGGTAAACAGAGCGAGAAACAAGGGCCTCAAACAGCTTGCAGCTGCCTGGCTCTCTGAGTAAACACTACACAGGACCTGCCCTGATTTACTGCCTTTAATCACTGGTGGGAGGAGAGTGCCATGGGGTTTGGACTGAGGAAATAATAAGAATCTGATCAAATAAATCAGACCTAATGGGTTACGACACAGGCTGACTTTTGTTAGCGGGCTAGGAGGGATGGATGCCGGGAGGGTGCTGGGATGGGGTGTCCTCACGTCAGGGAGTCTCAAGCTGAGCTAAGCCGCGCCAAAGCACAGTTGAGAGATGTTTGCGTGTGATTCTCTGGAGTGAATTGGGGCTTACGTTGTGGTATTTGTCCCACCAAATTTGATGCTGTTTTTGATTCATTAGACGCCATTAGCTGAGCGAAGATGCGTTGTCTTTCGTTTTCATTTAAAGAAACACCAGTCAATCAGAATAAAACTTGTTTTTACAAGCTAATATTACAACATCAGGCAACACCTGCATGATGCTGTCATATTTGGCTTACATCACCTGTTTCATTTTGAATAATACTTCATGTTTCTCATTCTTCATCCAGTCAAACTTAATACTTAGCTCGTTTGTCCCACCCCTTGAATCCCATTCCTGATTTCCAGTCTCATTACACTGTATGTCATTTAGTTTTCCATCTTAATTTTCCTCTCATAACCTCAGCGCTTTTTCTCACACCGTATTTCATTCGGATCCCACTTCATCCACACTTCCATCCAAACATGATCTGTAATAATAATCTTTTCCTTTCCTATGTGCACGCGTCTTTTATCTTCTCCACGCGGCGGGACACCGTCCTGGGTGTCCTGATGTCTCCCTTCACTCTCTCTCCTGTCCTCCCTCCTGATCCTTCATTTCCTCCCCTACATCTACCCCCTATCATCCTCTTCCTCTCCTCCATCTACCTCTGATCCCTCTCTTCCTCCCCTCTGTCCACCTCTGATCCCCCTTTTCCACACCTCCCCACGTTGTGATCCCTGCTCCCCGGCGCTGGGAGGCATGTCCCAGTGTGTGAGTTGCTTGTGCAGGAGCCTGCATGTGTGGTGGCCCCGGGGCAGAGATGACACAGCCCCACTGGAATGAGAGGGAACAGAGTCTGGGCGTTCCTCTACAAATGCACTATTAAACCCACTGCAGTACACAATGAGCTCATCTTAATTCAGGTCAGATGTACATCCTGCATTCTCTTCCCTTTTTCTTTTTCCTTCCTCTTTTGTAATTGATTGCACCATATCTTTGTTTTTCTGTACCTTTGTTTATGCATTCTTCTTTTCTGCCTGCTGCTATTGTACGTGCATTAGCTACACAGGTTAAGTTGTTTGTGGGGCGAAGAGCATTTGTCAAATAGGCGCATGAGGGCACCGCTGGCATTTTGTGGACGTTGTGCGCTCCTGTACCGAGGGGCGAACCTCCCTGCTTATCACTGCTTTATGAATGCAATCTAATCATAAACAATAATAAAGGAAGTTGTATTTAAATTGTGAAGTTCATGAGGTCAACATGTGTCCATGGAAAGCCTATAACTCTCTGTGGAGGTGTGCAGATGTTTGCCTCTCCGACACAATGGGGGTTGAAAACAGCGCATGGGAAAATAGGATATGCAAAGCATCCTGGATTTCAAATCTTCAAAACCTTTAGCACCACTTCGCTGTCATTAATTAATGGGTGGGTAAGAGATGAAGAACTACATGAGGAAAACATGAGAAATCAAAATTAGTTGTATATGACGAATCGTGTACGGACTGTATTTTTAATAAGGTGCAAAACAGAATACAGAAATCATATCATCTGGATTGAGATGATGATCATCATCTACACAAAGAAAAAAGAAATGTCATGCGTTGAAATAGAGAGAATAGCAAGATATTTTAAAAAGGGGCTCTTAATAAACCACTAGCATAAGACCAAATCAACTTGAGAAAACAGGAAGTTCAAATGTGTACTACTACACTGCACTTGAGCTTTGCATGAAACGCTTCTGTTTAGAAGGCATGAAGACCAACACCTATATGTGCTACTTCCTTTATAGGCAGAAACCAGGAACCCAAGTGCCTCTGAAGTGTGACAAATATTGTGCATTTAAAGCAGCATGGTAAAAAAACACAGTAATGGTGATGTGACAGCCAAACTTAAACTTGCAAAGAGGACGCCCAGGGTGGGACATCACCAACAAGAGCCACACAACTGAAAACACAAATAACTCTTCAGATGAGTTATGGTAGATGGTAGATTGAAGAAAAATGTGTTTTATAACACATCAGAATTATTTTACTCTGAAGTCTTGATAGTAATGTGATGATGATGATAAACCAAAACTGACCAATACCAACAGTCGGTGGTGTTAGAGACGGCATCTGTTAGGCTCACAAGTTTTCAAAAGTCTAAAAAACTATTGCCCCCATGTGATAGAAGCAGCTGCTTTTACGCACAGTGATACATTGCGATGCGTAACTATATACCACATCATCGTAAATTGATCATTAGATATTTAACCACATCTGCACTGTGATCACTTAACCGGACACATTGGGCTATTTAATGGAAACGAGTTTCTTCGCTGAGCCAGCGGAGATAAATTAGTTTTTAAGTGCCTTGTGCCCACACCCGTACCAGCATATCTCCACCTTGGAGTCAAAAGGTTGAGGTTTCCACAGAACATTCTATCTCACATGGTTGACTTCTAACATCCAACGAATTTTACTCTGACATAACTCAGCACCAGATGTTTATAATTGAAGCATTCAAATCTGTTGGCCCGCGGCTTCCCTTTGTGTGATAATGATAGCCGTGACATTCAGATCTGCTGGTTCTTTCTTATGCCTGGTTTTAACACTGGTTTGTGTCAGTCCCGCTCCCCGAAGACCTTGTTTAGGGACTTTAGAGCAGAAGGGTAGAGAAAGAGAGAGAGCGAGAGAGAGAGGTCCTCATGTTTCACAGCTGCAGGCCCAGCTCAACCCTAAAGTAAATCGACTTGAGGAAAGCCAATCCTAATTGATTCCAAGCCTCAAAGCTCTTTAGTAAACATTGTGGGGCAATGAAAGTGACTTGTTATCCTAATTCATTGGACGCTCACGCCGCGCGTTCAGCAGAGCCGAGGACGAAAGAAGCAGATGGAGGCGAGATAAAACAGATTGCGGTCGGTGATTTCTTCTCATTTAGAGATGGATTCATCACCAAGATAAAAGGTTTATAGGCGCGGAGCGATCACATGCACAAGCGAGACCGACGAGGATAACTTCAGCCAATTGTCTGAGCTAAGAATGTAAATCCAAGCACAAACATGAACAGGAAAGACGTGTGGATTAACACGATTGTCTTTTCTTCAATACATTGTCGCACGCAGGTGACTTAACAGCAAACCGTCAGGCTCACTAAGTCCCAACAGCTGAGACTCATGTGCCACCCTGTGTTTGTGAACCCACTGCCACGCGGCATGCCGGCTGGCGTGGCTTTTTAACGACAGGTAAACTCAGGTGAGGCCGGCCCAGCAAAGTCTCTGTTACTGGCAGTGATTGCTGCTCCTCCACGGGGTTGAAATTTCATCCGCCTCCTCAACAAAGAGCCTGACGGCGTGTCAGTCAGGCTTAGTAATGAGCCTCCCATCCAATATTCACCAGCTTCTCCAGCAGTAGATCTACACAGGACAACCCGGGCACAGCACAGGCCTGACGCTGAGACCTTCTCAATGTCTCGCTGGCAACAGGTCTGGTTTACTGTAACAAAGCCCAGGCTCAAGTTTGAAGGTGGTTGGGGGTTAAAGGGATAAAGCAAAAAGGAGGTCAGGTGAATGGATCCATAAGTAAAAAAATGAAATGCTGAACTGCTGTGAAAAGCAGTCACCGCTAAGGCTTCAACAACAGCCTCGTCTTGTCCTCTGGGACCCTCTTTCTGGCACTGCTCTGCGACGATACCGAATAAACAGCAAAAACATGAATCGCCCCCCCCCCCCCCCCCCCACACACACACACACACACTGCTCCGAATGTAACAAAACCCGACATCACCTCGGAGTTTATGGAGGGGTGACACAAAAGGACCAGGCCGAGCCTGAGGTTGCCGCCGGAACGGGGGGCGCACTTGAGGTGAGAGGATGCACTCAGCGCTCCTTAGATTACGTTCACTCCGTCAGCAGTTTTCAAAAGTCGCTTCTACTACTCGATCACCAGGAAGGAACACAGAGTGAACAAGGATGCAAAGAGAAAAACACAACCAACTATCCCCACCTCGCTTTTCTCTTTCAAGTCAAACCACACTTTTTTAAAAATACATCTTTATAAAGTTGCTTCTCAGCCCGCTCGGCCTCCTCACCCTATCTGTCTGTTGGTGGAAGGAGCCTGAGTGATGACGGAGCTGGACTGAGGGGAGGGCAGGGCCTGCTGGATCACTATGCTGGTGTCATGGTTGCCCATCCGCGAGTGGGACTGCTGGTGCTGGCCTTGGCCCGCCTGGCCGTGCAGCGAGACGCTCTGCAGCGAGAAAAGCAAGCAGAGGATACAGTGTCAGGAATATGCCACATTCTTGCCTGCGCGTAGATTCGTCAGCACACTGTTTGAATGAGCAATGAGGAACTGTGCAATCTATCATCTACGGGCTTTTTTCGGAGTTGAGGAAGCATTGAGAGCCTAATAAAGACCAGGTTTCTTTATCGCACGTACATTCTGAAATAACCCCCGTACATGGTATATGCCAGAGCTGAACATACATATTTTGTGATACAACAAACGAGTGAAGTTATTTGCATCGAAGGCAAAATTGAAAAAGAGCTGCTGGCAAAGATTGTACAGTGAAAAAAAGGAAATAATAACACAGTCACAACTTTTTTGAAATATTTTAAAGAAACTAAATGACTTACTCTGCTACTAAAGTTGTAACTGATTATAATGCAACTATTTAATACCCCATTATCGGTTTTCGTCCAGTATGAAGCGTTTCTTTCGCGTATTATTGTGCTGTGCCGTCTGTCATGTCCAGAAAAAGATGTTAGTTAGGTTGTCTCGTGTCCGTCTCGTGAGTTCCTGTTTTATTTTGGAAAATGAACCTTCCCCTTGTTTCAGGCAACTTTCCCCTTCCTCTTGTGTCGGTGTGATTGTCGCCCCTCCCCTGATTGTCTCCACCTGTGCACTTCCCCTATGTGTGTGTATATATTGTCTGAGTCTCCCTCTGTCCTGTGCCAGTTCGTCTTGTCCCAAGCCACCGTGCCAGCGCTACGTATGTCCACAGTCTTGCCTGCTTTCAGTTTTTGTCTCTAGATCGGTTTTTTCCTCGCCCACGAGTGATTTTTATTTCAGCGGCCATGCCCTGTCCTTTTGTTAATAAACTTTGATTCTTTTTTCGCACCACGTTGTGTGAGTCGTGCATTTGGGTTCCCGTCCACCGTCCGGTCGTGACAGAACGAACTGGCCAGCATGAACCCAGCAGACTCGGATAACCTAAAGGCAGCCATTGGCGCTCAAGGTAACCGCCTTAAGCAGCAGGAGGATCAATTGTCCGCCCTGCAACATGGAGTGGAAGGGCTGGCAAGCGGGCAGGAGGACTTCAAGGCCGCCATGACGACCCAGGTGAATCTCCTATCTAACCAGATTCATCAGATGCTCACCCATCTGAACCAAGCACCATCAGCCTCGCCCGTGCTGGCGGCCGCCGACGCACCACCAGCTCCAGCTCCCCACAGTCAGGCAATTCGCCTTGCCCCACCCGAGAAGTTCTCCGGTGAGTCTAGGGAATGCAAGTCCTTCATAGTTAACTGTGAAATGCACTATGAACAATTGCCCTCAGCCTTCCCCACAGAAAGGGCCAAGGTGGCATTTATGATTTCCCATCTCACGGGGAGAGCGAAAGTATGGGCAACCACGGAATGGTCCAGAGCTTCGCCAAGCTGCCAATCACTCGCTCGGTTCACCGAGACATTGAGGAGGGTGTTTGACCCCACGACATCCGGCAGAGAGACAGCCCGGGAGCTGAACACTATCCGCCAAGGTATGGACTCTGTCTCAGACTATGCCATCCGCTTCCGCACACTAGCAGCAGATAGCGGATGGAATGCCACGGCATTGTATGATGCATTCATCTCAGGACTCTCGGATCCCATCCAAGACCTGTTAGTTCCCCTTGATTTGCCTGAGGACCTCGACGCAGTCATCGCATTGGCTGTTAGGACAGACCATCGTTTGAAGACACGAATGCAGGACCGAGGTCTCCCTTCAACAAACTCAAGGGTCGTTTCCCCCCTACCGTCGCCGGTCCAGTGGAGAGCTGTCTCTTCGCGTGATCCAGAGGAGCCCATGCAGCTGGGACAGGCTCGTTTGTCCGCTGAAGAACGACGACGCCGCCTGCAGGAAGGCAGGTGTTTCTACTGCGGGGAACAAGGACATCTAGTGGTAGGGTGTCCGGCGAGGAGGACAACCCACCAGGGGAAGAAGAGTCCCCTGTCGAACCGCTTCGCCTCATCGGGCAGTTCCTCCCGCTCCCTGATGAAGATCCAGGTAAGCCACCATGACACCACAGTTTCAATGGGAGTACTGGTTGACTCTGGGGCTGATGAAAGCCTCATGGACTGGGGTTTTGCCAACCAAATGGGAGTTAGGTCAGCTCCCTTGAACCAGCCGTTGAAAGCCAGCGCCTTGGATGGCAGCTTTCTTTTTAATGTAACACATGTGACTGAACCTGTGGCTATACGCATCGGGGACCACCACGAACTAGTGACGTTTCATCTGTTCCACTCGGCCCAACACCCCCTGATTTTGGGGTTCCCCTGGCTCAAAAAACACAACCCCCACATTGACTGGTGCTCTGGGAGGATCATAAGCTGGGGAGGGAAGCGGGGGGGGCTAGACAGGGTTCCTGGCCAAGAAGTGGAGATTGGAGTCATTGGGGACCTTGTATCGGCTTCAGCTCCGACCCACACACACAACTTGCGTGATGTGACCTCCGTTCCCAGTTGTTATCACGATCTTGAGGAGGTGTTCAGCAAGAGTAAGGCCACTTCCCTACCACCCCATCGTCCTTATGACTGTCCCATTGACCTTATCCCGGGTGCGCCCATTCCGAAGGGGAGACTTTATTCCATCTCCGGCCCTGAGAAAGTAGCCATGACTGAATACATCGAGGCTTCATTAAAAGCAGGACTCATACGTCCCTCTTCGTCTCCAGCAGGAGCAGGATTCTTTTTTGTGGGGAAGAAGGATGGTTCCCTGAGACCCTGCATTGACTATGGACCATTAAATGACATTACTATCAAGAATCGATACCCCCTGCCCCTCATGTCATCGGCCTTTGAACAGTTGCAACAAGCCAGAATCTTCACCAAACTAGACTTGCGCAATGCTTATCATCTCGTCCGTATTAGAGAGGGCGATGAGTGGAAGACCGGCTTTAACACCCCCTCGGGCCATTACGAATACCTCGTGATGCCATTTGGCCTGACCAATGCCCCGGCCGTATTTCAGGCGTTGATAAACGATGTTCTTAGGGAGTTCCTTAATCAGTTTGTATTTGTCTACTTAGATGACATTTTGATTTTCTCCCCTGACCGAGACACTCATGTTCGCCATGTTCGGCAGGTTCTCCAGCGTCTGCTGGAGAACCATCTTTATGTCAAAGCAGAAAAGAGTGAATTCCATGCCAACGTTGTGTCCTTCCTGGGCTTTGTCATAGCCCCTGGAAAGATACAAATGGATCCGGCTAAAGTCAGCGCTGTGGCCCAGTGGCCTACACCTGATAACCGTAAGAAGGTTCAGCAATTCCTGGGTTTTGCGAACTTTTACAGACGGTTTATCAGAAACTTCAGCGCCATAGCATCTCCTCTCCATGTTCTCACCTCTCCCCAAGCCCCGTTTCTATGGTCTCCCCAAGCAGAGGTGGCTTTCACCCGACTCAAGGAGATGTTCACCACGGCCCCCATCCTCACGGTTCCAGATCCCAGCCGACAGTTTGTGGTGGAGGTGGATGCCTCCAACGACGGTGTGGGGGCGGTCCTATCTCAACGATCGACAGAAGACCACAAACTACATCCATGCGCCTTCCTGTCCAGAAAACTTTCACCGGCGGAGCGGAATTACGATGTTGGTAATCGTGAGTTGCTCGCGGTAAAGCTGGCATTAGAGGAGTGGAGACATTGGCTGGAGGGGGCCCAACACCCGTTTATTGTCTGGACTGACCATAAAAATCTTGAGTACATCCGCAAGGCTAAGCGTTTGAACTCTCGCCAAGCCAGATGGACTCTGTTCTTTAACCGCTTTAACTTTGTTTTATCCTACAGGCCGGGGTCCCAGAACACCAAGCCGGACGCCCTGTCTCGTCTGTTCAACCCCGAGCCCACTGCCAAGAAACCAGAACCAATGCTGCCACCGCACCGTGTGGTAGGAGCGGTAACATGGCAGATAGAATCAGAGGTGAAGCGGTCTAATGGTGAGAACCCTACACCTAGTGGTTGTCCAGTTAATCGCCTGTTTGTTCCGGCAACTATGCGCCCACAGGTGATTCATTGGGCTCACACCTCAAAGCTCACCTGCCATCCAGGGATCAGGAGAACCATATATGCCATCAGACAAAGGTTCTGGTGGCCCGCCATGGAACGCGAGGTCCGGGAGTATGTTGGTGCGTGCCCCGTCTGTGCTAGGAACAAGACCTCCTCCCAGGCACGCACAGGGCTGCTGCAACCACTCCCGGTGCCCAGTCGACCCTGGGCTGAGATTTCGCTGGACTTCGTCACTGGTCTCCCGCTCTCTCAAGGTAACACCACTGTCCTCACAGTGGTGGATCGATTCTCAAAGATGGTTCATTTCATAGCCCTTCCTAAACTTCCGTCAGCCAAGGAGACTGCCGAAACCATGCTCAACCACGTTTTTCGCATTCATGGGTTCCCGAGGGACGTGGTGTCAGACCGGGGGCCCCAATTCGTATCCCGTTTTTGGACTGAATTCTGCAAACTGATCGGGGCCACGGTCAGTCTCACGTCCGGATACCACCCAGAGGCCAATGGACAGGCTGAGCGCCTTAACCAAGCATTGGAAACGAGTCTTCGTTGCCTGGTATCCCAGAAGCCGTCATCCTGGAGCAAACACCTAACCTGGGTTGAATTCGCCCATAACACGCTCCCCACAGCAGCCACGGGGCTGACCCCCTTCCAGTGCGCCTTCGGCTACCAACCGCCTCTGTTTCTAGATACTGAGAAGGAGGTCGTCGTCCCTTCCGCCCATGCCATGGTCCGGCGTTGCCGCCGAATCTGGGCAGCTGCCCGCAGCATCCTCCTTCGCAGCGCGGCGCGCATGAAGAAGGTCGCTGATCGGAGGCGCCAGCCAGCTCCGACATACCAGCCGGGCCAGAAAGTCTGGCTCTCCACACGGGACTTGCCACTCCATGTTGCCTCCCGGAAGCTAGCTCCTAGGTTTGTGGGTCCGTTTCCCGTGTCAAGAGTAATTAACCCTGTCTCTGTTCGTCTGCGCCTTCCCAGATCCCTGAGGGTGCACCCTACTTTTCACGTGGGGAAGCTGAAACCAGTTAGAGAGAGCCCTATGGTGCCCGGAGCCGCAACTCCGCCACTTCCCCGGATGGTTGATGGGGGACCGGTCTACCCAGTGAAGCGACTCTTGGGCGTACGCAAACGCGGAAGGGGACACCAATACTTGGTGGACTGGAAGGGCTATGGTCCGGAGCACCGTTCCTGGGTCCGGTCCAGCTTTATCATGGACCCGGCACTCATCAGGGACTTCAACAACCGCAAAAGTCCGTCAGGAGCCGTCCCTAAAGGGGGGGGTACTGTCATGTCCAGAAAAAGATGTTAGTTAGGTTGTCTCGTGTCCGTCTCGTGAGTTCCTGTTTTATTTTGGAAAATGAACCTTCCCCTTGTTTCAGGCAACTTTCCCCTTCCTCTTGTGTCGGTGTGATTGTCGCCCCTCCCCTGATTGTCTCCACCTGTGCACTTCCCCTATGTGTGTGTATATATTGTCTGAGTCTCCCTCTGTCCTGTGCCAGTTCGTCTTGTCCCAAGCCACCGTGCCAGCGCTACGTATGTCCACAGTCTTGCCTGCTTTCAGTTTTTGTCTCTAGATCGGTTTTTTCCTCGCCCACGAGTGATTTTTATTTCAGCGGCCATGCCCTGTCCTTTTGTTAATAAACTTTGATTCTTTTTTCGCACCACGTTGTGTGAGTCGTGCATTTGGGTTCCCGTCCACCGTCCGGTCGTGACACCGTCCCAGCGAGTCTTGCTGCTACTCGCCGCCTGCTGACTCGGCAGAGCCTCCCATCTTAAACCACACTGGCTGGGGAGGCCAGACGAGGCCAGACGAGGCCGACCTGAGCACAGACGGGCTGCGGAGCCAAACCACCCAGACAACAGCTTAGCTGCAGCGTGCACTGCACATCTTTCCAGACATTAGATAAGCAGTCTGTCTTGCGGTGGTTTGACTGGTCCCTGTGTGGAAGGTGAAGGTGCCCATAACGGATGAATGATCGCATCATGTGAACATTTCTGGTCGGGGCTTTTATTGCTTGTCCGTACGTCTGTGAGGAAGTAATACTCCTTGACAGAGAGCTGTGGAGCTGTTTGAAGTCACAGGTGACTGATCTCTTTGCTCCTCATCTGTTGTGTTTCAAATCTCCACCCGTCCGCCCCGTCCGTCAGTGCCAACAGGACGGATGGGCACCACTGGACTTAACTCGGAGGTGTTAAATATGGCAGAAATATAAGAGGTGGATTTTAACATGCAAGCGGCGAGTCGTGGAATGAGATCCTAGGTTTTTTAATCTATTAAAAGTTCCTCAGGTCGCAGTGTGCAAGCGGCCGTTGGTGACATGACTGATGCCAGCAGCAGACAGCAGTTCATATCCACGGGACACAACCCCCTTTGGGGGGGCTGTAGGTTCAACTGGGTTCTTTTTCAGCCGGAGGCGGTACCTGTTTATTGTCCTCTTCTTCCTGGGCCTTGCAAAACTCCTGCTCTATGGAGCAATCCAGTTCACTGAACAATCCCACCTCCTCACAGTTCTTCAGGAAGCGCGTCGGTGTGGGCGTCTGGCCTGGAAATCAAGGGAAGGTTTTTTTGAGTTTCAGCTATAAATTCTACATGCTGCACATGCACAGTGATGTTGTTGCAAAATATTTTCAAAAGAAAGACGGAAAATTATTATTATTATAGTCAGCTCACTTGATCCCATTTTTGTACAATTAGACTAAAAGCTCTTCCCAGAAGCCAGTGTAGATCTCCATGAAGATTAAAGTGTAAAGAATGTGCATTTCTGTAATGTTTTAGCTGACTGACTTTAAGAAAACATAACTTCCATGCTGTTATCGAGGGAGAGATACTGCGCTTGACAGCCCCATTTCAGCTGATAAAGTACAGATCCCACCTACCGAGTGGGGGTCTTATTTGTTGAGCTCAGTCAAGTATTCAACTTGACGTTGGGGGGGGCACGGAGATCAGGTTTCAGCTGAAGGTGATTTTGGGATCAGGCTTGTTTCAAAGGCTAAAAGCAAACTTCATGGTGTGTTTATACATTCTGGCTAGACCAGGGATTGACTTTCATCATGAGCTGTGTACCCAAAATACAGGTTTACTACAAATATAATATATTTTTTTTCAATTTGAACAACTTTGTTCTATTAATTAAAAAAAGAGTGTAGCTTCCATCTTTAGTTGAAGATAATAAGTCAATGGAGCACTAGGTTAACTTTAGGTCAACCATCATAGTACTAACATTTAAGGAGAAGTTACCATGTGTGGCTGAGCTGTAACTTGTGACTATTTATCCTGAGTTCTCAGTAAGAGAAACAGTCGGAGCTGTAACTCGGACAATAGGCGATAAGAACTGCCGGCCGAGAAAATCCAATCCTTCTGACCACTGGGCGTAAATAATAAAGAAGACACAATCTCGGCAGTGTAGTGTTGTCAGCTAGTGTGACCTGGCTGTTTCTAGCGAATAGAGATCAGTGCTTACGGATCAGCCGTGGGTTAACACTTCTGTACGTGGCACACTAGTTTGATATTTCTTTGAGTAATGAATGACAGGAAAGAGATTCTTAGTCAAATAACACTGATACTGACTGATCTGTACAATTGAGTTGTTCCACAAGGAATCGCAAAAATGCAAACTAATGACACATCTGAAGGGAAAATACAAAACGCACTAAACATGATGACTCATCCAGTTGTATGTCAGCGCCTCCCCTCAGTGTGCATAATGGGTACTATGCAGTGTTAAGGGCTGTTCTGCGAGGCAGCGTGCATCATATGTTTTACATTATTGTAAACAACTGCTGTAGACATGCCATGCATTTTTGTGATGACAGACAAGTGTGTCTGAGCATGAGTCACCGAAGAAAACACCTGCAAATGAACAGCGAGTTTGAACCCTCCTGAGGTTCCTGAGGTGGTGTGTGTGTGTGTGTGTGTGTGTGTGTGTGTGTGTGTGTGTGTGTGTGTGTGTGTGTGTGTGTCTGTAGTAATATAGCCGTAACTCACCTGATAACATGTTGTCGTTCTTTATGGAGGGGAACTTAAGGGTCATCTCATGTTTGTGTCTATGTATCATCAAATGGTCCTCCGTCTGGAATCGCTGTTGAGGTTTAAATAAATGGAATATTTTTAAACCTGCACGTTATTCAATTTGTGTTACACTTGGACCGTTGCCATTCTGTTTGTAAGTAGTAACCCCCTCTTAGGGCCGTCTCAAGACACAAACACACGCGTGCGCCGCGTTGTGTTGTTTTTGTTGATCTCACCTGAGAACAGCCAGGAGCGTTGCACACGTACGGCCTTTCCTGGTCCGAGTTCATCCCTCTGGCCACCTTCTCATAAAACTAGGAGGAGGAAAAGGGAAGAAAAAGAAAAAAGGAGGGAGAGGAAGTGAATTACATGAGTTTCCACCGCCGGCCTCCAAGAGGAAAAAAACACTCATTGTGTCACGCTAGACATGAAATTGCAATTGCACCTGAAACAGCTGTGTGGTTGTTTTCAGTAATAAACTGTTTTCTCACACTACAGTAATCAAGGATCCACTAAAACAACACCACGTTTCAGGGTTATAAAAAGGACTGCAATCAATGAGAGGGCATTTTAAAAGTCGCTGTCATGAATAAAACAATGTGTTATAAAACTCAATGAAACTTGCCATTACTGTAAAACTCATTCAATATTTATTCCTCCAGGACAAATTACATATACAGAGGTGCAGATACACGTCTGGGAGTTACTGCTTGTGAAATGTGTCAAACACCAACTCCACGTTGAAACCACAGCTTCAACAAGGCGTCTTCATGTGTTTGTTCTCACCGCAGAGTGAGAGAATCACTAATTCACTTACATACAGGGGAGATGAATTCAACTTTAAATGGAATGCTTTTTTTGAAAGTTGACACTATTTTCGTGTCTCAGCCGGCGGCCATTTAAGGATTCATTTAAATTCTTCAGTTAGTAAACATGTATAGTCAGAAGGAGAAAAGGGAGTGCCGGCAGAGCAGCATTGCATGAGGGATGGACACCTGTAGCCGTTTATTTCTTTAAAAAACATCTTTAAAGACATCTGTTTTTCACCTACTACCAAATCTGTGCTTTGTGGGTAATTGCTTAGTCGACTAAAGCAATAGCTGATCCTGTAAAAAGTGCAACGTTATCGCTTTAGATGCTTTAATAACTTGGATTGAACGATGGGACGCATTTTTCCAGAAAAGAGGAGAGCCTTTTATTCTTAAACCGTGATTAAAAAAGATACAAAAATGTACACCTAGAGAAACTAAATCATGCACACAAGGAAGCATTCTGAATGCAGCTTTAAAAATATATGAAAAACAGCACAGCTATATTTACGACAGGACGTCAGAGAGAAAAACAACGGAAATAACAGGTTCATTTTAACAGCTTCTCAAGATCAAACCAAGAGCATTGACATGAAATTTAAAGTGCACTTTAATCAATCATTGCATTTGATGCATGCGATGCCTCACACACATTCAATTATACCATTAACTTTTGCAGTCGTTCCTGCCAACATCACCCAGCGCTGCTGTTTTCTGTTGTCAGACAGGTGCAAATTGACATGTTTTTTATTGTGTCTCTAAAGATTATTTTAAGACAACACAACACACAACGCAACGCAAGTTTAAATTATCTAATTGAGTGAGAAGATATGTCATTATTTAAGTGTCATTGGGACTTACGCCTCGGTTCTTGCCTCAAACATCTTATTGTAATGACTGCTGGCTGCTGTATCATTATCACGTATTTCTCTTTTCAAGGTCTCACGATGCAGACGACCATCGCACACTAACAAACAACCTCTGAGTAGTCACCACATGCACAATAGACGTCTTTCACTTTCGGACAAATGTTTTAGAATGAAGGTTGTCTTCATTAATCCAGCACTCAGGCACCATCTCTGCCTTTGGGCCGGTGCTGGATCATTAACACGACGATACGAGCTGTGAACACGGGGGTTTGTTGGTGAAGCACAAACGGGGATTGAACCTTCTAACTCTTTACGGGAAGGTCGCAGTTTCCCCAAAGCTGCACCGAGAGCATGTGAACGTCCGGAGTTCCCCTCACGCAGACCCATTTGTACTCAAACAAGTGACAAACTATTTGAATAGTGCCCGGGTGAATGAGGATAGCTGGTAGGTGTTAAAAACAACTGATGCATCTCTACGTGGCCATAAACAAAAGTGAAGCTGAATGAATACAAGGAACTGTCAGCAAGCCACGCAAGTATACTTTTGAATGTTGTGTTCTTCGGTCTAAATGTCAATGCTTTAAACGAACAATTAAAAGGGGTCTGCAAAGAAGCCAATAATTTAATCATCCCCACTGGCCTTTTTTTAAATCATTTACAGTCTGGATAATGAGTGGAACCTCCACACTATTTACAGTATTTACAGCAGCAATACTGCACCCATCATTTTGAATGTACAACACAACTACAATCAAAGTTCATTACTCTACCTTTACCGACCACCATCATCAGCTCCCGAGAACAATTCCCAGATTCAAGTCACCGCCACACGTCGCGAGTCGAGCATGAATACCTTCATACACTATGTACATGTGTGTCTTTTTCACGGGTTCAGACTATTTCCTTAAGCACAGTCAAAACACTCAAATGTTGTGTTATGCTAAGCAGTGTTGTTTACCTAACAAGCTGTACTTCACGAGCGAGCCTGCAGAACAGCATCTGGACAGGGTCTCTCTGTCAGGCCGCAATGAGCCCCGGCCTCTCTTTCTGTCACCAGCTCGCTCCGTCTCTACGACAGGGCCCCTCTAAAGTCACCTGGTTTCCTTTGACACAACAAACACGACTAACTATGACCATCCGAACCGTGAACACATACTAGATCCAGGACACTGGCAAGTCCGCCTACGTGACATGCTGTGAGTCAACATTTTAGGGTGCATTATATATAAAATACAGTAACACAGAACGTTAGCTGTTGGTACAAATTACGTCTGTACGTGAAAATGCTGCTGTGGTCTCAAGATTTTTCCTACAAAATTATTTATATATTTTTTTTAGTGCATCCTCCCCCCAACCTCGATATTAAGAAACTAGAGGACTTTTAAAACAGATGCAAAAATGTGACTTCCACCCATTCCTCTTTCTAGAATGAGATGTGTTCATTTCATCACATCTACCAGGAAATTCAAGCCATATGCTTTCATCATTAATTCTATGAATTCCTGTGAATTATCCAATAGCTTTCACACACTTAAAATTACCAGTATCTCAACCACCCTCCTTTTCCCTGTAAGCGGCACTTGGCTCTCATTTGATATATATGTTTTAGTTTAGCAGAGGAAATTTGGTTACACTTTACATTAACTATATCCTGATGTGTGCGAGGGGAAGGATTAGGGTCGGGCGTTCGATTTCAAGAGGAGCTGGGAAGGAATTCTCCAGGTAGACCGCATATTAGAATTTAAACAATATGTTGAGGAAAAGAGGGGTTGGGGTGCATATGGGGTTAAAGCAAGCACAAACATGCACAGCAATTCAAATCTCCAGCTCCCCGTAGCCTGGGCCTTTGACAGCACAAGTTCAAGGTGGGATCACTGCAAACCCCGGGGCAAGGAACATGGCCCTCTGCCCTGAACTCCAGCTCTTGAAGTGAATGCATGACAAAATGACTGCTGCGGCGTAAACTTCAAGACCTACCAATTACTCTCCTCCACAACATGTGCCCTTATAACAAATGCAAAGAAAGTCAGACGGACTCAGAGGGCTGCCGTGTCGCTCGCACTATTCTTATTTTTTAAATATTTGGTTTACCGTTACTGAAAGAGAGGAAAGATTCCCAGGGTAATTAGAAATGTGCAAGTTAACATCTGCACAAGTTTCTTTTCAGTGCAGTAAGACGTCTGTTGCCAAACTGGAGATTTATGATGTAAATCATGTTATTCAACCCCTATAGAGTTATTATGAGAGGAATGCTTCACCTTGAGCACATGCAACAAGCATCAACAAACAAAGGTCACATTTTATTACTGCAATGAGCCGCTGCAATCAAGCTGAACGTTGTGTACAATATGCAAAGAATTGCATCAAGGTCACTAAATAACTTATGCTATCCAGTAAGTTATTTGACAGTTTTATCTGTTTTGCATTCATTCTTGCAACTCATATTTTAAGGTTTACTTTGTTATATTTACTTCAGTAGATCATTACTAAAAGTTAGATTTAGATACAAATAAAAACGGATTTATCATTTATTATTATTATACAATTATTGCCTCTTTTTCCATCAATATATCAAATGATTTTTCCCCACAATATTTGCTGCAAAGACATACAAAATGGGAAGTGAGCTTTTAATTTTTATCAGACTGTTGCTTTCACAAAAACATAACTTTCTAGCAGTAAAAACGTCAGTATGTATAAAGGACAAACATTACCAACATTATCATCATATTTAATTTAGGTGCTAATATTAAATAAAAAGGGATGCCTGCACATGAATCTAAAGCAGCGTGCATGGTGAACAAGTGGTTATTGATGGCGTTGTCAATAAACATAATGACAGCGGGGTGTAATCAAATGATTAAAACATCTTTCCTCTTTTCAAGCCGTAACGTATACAGGCACAAAGCGGCCTCGTCAGCACAACCTTCCTGAAAGTAACCCTCAACATCTCATCAAATATCGACTGGTCTGCAGAATGACGTAATGTGGCGCACGTTGCTCTCAAAAGGAAAAACGGGGAACGGAACATTTCTCGGTAGCAGCCTCATCATCACTCTTTTCTTTTAATTGGCGAGACCACCGAAACCACCAGCGATCATTATCCACACGATCACCGGTGCACCGCGCGTGCAGGCGGCGGTCGGGACCAACGCCGGTATCCGTATCCCGAGATGGGACGGGCACGGCAGTGATGCGGGGCTCCAGCTCTGAGCTATGTGGAGCAAGCAGAACATTTGGGAAGGGAATCGGCGTGAACTGCAATGGCAAATCATCCTTTGCAATGATCACTTCTGTAGTTCTGAGTCGGGTTCGAGATGATTTCCTGCAGACTTGTCTCCGACGGACCGATGAGCGGCACTTGACTCCAGCGTTCAACTCCAACAGTCAACAGATTAGGCCACCGCACGGACACCGGACAGCGATGACAATGCGCGTTACTTCATAAACCAGCGCGATCTATTTTCTCATTCATTGGCATACAAAAATTAGGAGATGATGAAGAAGAAGAAGAAAAACAAAACATGACATCTCGACACCGTGTAGGGACAACAAAGCAAGCTGTTGCATGAAAAAAAGAGAGGAGAAAAAAAGTCAAAAGGATCTCTTTTAACAAACAACAAACCTGCAGCGGCGCGTGCACGGTCCTCTGCATGGTGGGGTAAGGTTTTCAACTTACCAAACAAGTGTAGAAAATGCGAAGCAGTCTCTGAGAAGAAACCACGTTGGACTGAGAAAAGATTACAATACGATCTATTTAGAGAAGCATAACGTCATCCCCCGGGTGACGTCACGTGGGATTCCTGAACTTCTAAATCATTGCGGTCCGGGGCGGAGTTTACGAAGGCGACACCCACAGGCACGGCTCGGCTCCGCTGCTGGACCGGGAGTGGGTGTGGTCCAGAGCGCGGTCTCCAGTGGTGACCAATTAGGCATGCAAATGAGGGCACGTCCCGCCTCCTCTTAATTGACTTTGTCACTCGTCCCAGCGGAGTAGACATCTCTTAAGTATGAATGGTCAATATTTAAGCACACATGTTAACACATGAAGAGAACACTTGCTGCTGCTGGAGGAAAAAAATTAAAAACTTTAAAAACTTCAAGTAGTGGAAGTAATAGACATTTTGTGTCCTGCTAACTTAAGGCACTTTTTTTGGTTTATTAATGATGATAAAGGAAACAGCTTGAGTAGGCAGAAAAAAGCCACTATATCAAAGTAATTTAGATTGTCGAATTGTCACTGTGGAAAAAGCGCAAGTTCAACATGAATAGCAGCTAAATGACAGATGTGCCACCGTTGATTTGATTCTGTATACTGGTGCTTTATACTGTGAACTGTCCAAATGTTTCAACAGTCCTTACTGGATTCATTAGTTGCAAGTTTGTAAAGTATTTGCAGGACGAAAGTCGAAACGAAGCCTTTATATTAGATTTGAACTTGTTCATGTCGAGGGGGCCTTTTGTGCAATATGAAGCCATGATGACGAGCCACCGCCAGATGTGTCCAGAACTCTGTCATGTGATGCCAGGATTAACCTGCTAGCCCTGAGGCCAAAATCAGCTCATTCCTCCATTTCCCTTTGTGAAATAGAAATATTGTTTCAGACATATTGGCTGGTAATTTGATGATCACAGCTTTGATTTGGACACGTTTTAATTATGAGCACAAAACTACAATAAAGAAGGTGCTTGAACTAGATTTTGGCCACAGGTGCCTTTTAAGACAAATGATCCCACCTGTAATTTAATGAATCATTTCAATTGGATTGTCACAAACCAGTAAATCTGGCATCCCTTTTAATTATTGAGTCCTGGGCAGCATTGGTAACTGTTTTGATATTTCAAACAAAGCATAAATATCATTATTTGACTTTGTTGTCAAAGAATGAAAGGTTGTTTTTCCTTTCTACCGGCTGCTTTTCTGATAAGCAAATCAAACATATTATTACCTTTTTTTGTACATTTAACAAAACAAATGTCATTAATAGGACCACAAATTGGCAGAACTTACATGCGTCATTAAGCTTCACTTGCAAATGCCCTGAACATGCAGAACCCATTATTGTTCCCGCTGCCTTTCTTGAATTGTCTGCCTTCGCCACGGCACATTAGCAGAGATTTAAACAGCTTTTGAGTACAAAAGCATTTATGTTGGAGCTCTGTGTGACCTGCTGGTGCCAACTGGCCGTGATTTCTCGGCCCACAGACACCAGTAGTGAAGACGTCCTCGGCTTCAGGGATTAATGACTCCTCGCGCGTTGAGAAATGTTTACCACTCGCCTGCGACCACTCCACGAGACGCACTAAGAGCTCTGTCACTGAAACAATAACGCAGTCTGAAAAGCCCCCATAACTCAGAGCTTCTCCGCCTCTGTCTTTTAACCAGAGCTTTAATCAACGTTTATGACATCCTTTTGTCTCTTTATTGCCGATATATTTCCCAACCAATCCAAACATTATGCTCCCAGAGGAGCAGACTATTAAGGTTGGAAAGAGCTGATACAGTTTGGGTCAGTGACCCACGCTAAAGCGGATTTGATCTATATTATACTAAACCTTTTATTATTATGCCTTTGTGATATGGGTTTGAGTAGAGATCACCTTGGGAAGATTAGCACCAGAGAGGATGCGTTGTTGCAGCCGGTGCAAAAGGGAAAAGGATGCAAAAGGGAAAAGGATGCAAAATAATAATAATAATAGGTGTTGTGTACAGGCTTGCAATTTGTAAACGAAATATAAAACGTCTTCAAGAATATTTCACTTTTGTGCCACAATCAAAGATGGAAATTAGGCGTTCAAATGGATGGGATGTTACTTTAAAACTGGGGGTCATGCTTTGCACACCTTAAGCAGAGATGATTCTGCCTATCTTTGATTCAAACAAACAGTTTTTTTTCTTAAAAAGGTGAAGAACCTCCCTTTAGTCATTTGTCATGCTCTGCTCTAATCCTGTGTCAAAGTCAACGCCTGTAGAAAACCCGCTTCTCTGCACTTGAAAAAAGCCATGCAGTAAATGCAATGCTGAATAGGTCTGTGGGGACTTAACCGTACCGCATGGAACTGTGTGTACGCATACGTCTGATCACATTGGGTCTTCAGGTTAAAGCTTTTTGACCAAAGGTTTGAAAACCACCTCAGCGAGGTCAGTCCTCGGGGTCCCGGGACGGCAAACGTTACTCCTGGAACCGAGTGCCTTGTTCAACAAAACATACGTGCTGGGAGGTTCCCAGTAGATAACCCCAGTGACATTCACGCACTCAAACACTCAACCCTGTAACATTTACATTAGGTGGCTGGTGAATGGTCCTGCCTGCGAGGGGACTCTTTAGATTTATGACCGCGCATGCAATGTCCTCCGTGCTCAGCATTCGTGGGTGAGTTCATCAATCTTTTGACAGCTGAATTGGGCTTCTGTATTTGCTCATTCTGGGTTATTAAAGTCATTAGTAAAAATGTTCCCGGGCTAGCGTTTAGAAAGTGTCATATTAATGGATGATAAAACAATAACTTTCTATATTTCATTTTGGAAGATTTGATTGATATGATATCATAACATAGTTTCAAATAAGATGTTGGATTCATTCGTAGAGTATCACTTCTACAAAAAACACCTCTGAACTTCAATACATTTCTCAAGGATGTTTTTGGAGCTGAAAAGGTGTTTCTGTTACACTTCAAGACAGTTGTTATGTTGTAAAAATTCATTAAAAAGCATGAAGGTTGGAGTGCGTCTCGGCTGGTGCAATTTTGTTAAGGGGGGGTCCGTATCTAACCGAGCTAACTAAGCACAAACAATTAGACAATAACAAACAAGAGACTAGGTTGGATGTAATGCTTTAAAAGTGATATTTCTGTGGTCTCAAGTAAACCACAAGAAATAGTATAACCATTACGGCAGCGGCTGATCTGGAAATGGGCAGCTCTCAATGATGACGCACTAAAACAACCTCAAGTCACTGCACAGTCAATCAATGCAAGCAAGAAGGTCATTGGAGAAAGTTAAAGGGAGTAAATCACAATTTAAAAATGGATTCCCTGCCAATTTGCAGTAGATCTTCGTTCCAATGCAAACATGATTAATATGCACTGTCTGCATACCAGTGAGAGATCGGACAGACATTTGTTTTTGTTTTGCAAGGGATTGCGTCATTCTACCTCAACCACTGACAACAGACGGGGTAAAACAACAACAAAGACCTGAGGGGGCTTCAAGGGAAATGTGCAAGTTGATTGTTTACTTTCTGTGTGAGCACTTAATTTATAGAAATGGCAAAAGGTGATTTCCTAGCTTGTCCATATAACTAAACATGAAGTGACCATTATTGGTGCTTAACTAATGTAGTTATATCATCAGACTGAAGTTTTTAATCAACTTTTACTGAGAAATATATTCTATATTGAGTAGTAAATAGCATCATGTACGCAACAACAAAAAGAAGTCCCTTAAATTACTGAACACAAAGAACAAACCTGACTTACATGTAACATCTGACCAACACTGCCACCTCGTGTTCCAGTAATGTACACCAGAAAAATAATTATTGATCATGGAATAATTCAATCAATAAGACCGATATTAGATCATTTTGTGCTGATATAAGTGGTAACACATCTAGATTAAGATGAGAAATGGAGACAAACAGAGTTCTTCAAAGCGGTTCGCACTTTTAGAGGAGACGCTGCATTGGGGACAACTTATGGTTGCATTTTCTCCTCAGTGTGTATGAACTACACAAACATGTATCAAGTTAGATATCATCTGAAAACACACAACTTCCCCTAAAAATGTACAAATCCAACTTATAAGTGCTTCAGGGATATGCCAGTTTTTTTTGTTGAAGAACTGCTGGAATTGAATCTATTTGATCACGGACCACAACATAATTAAATAGATTGTGTAGTTGATTAGCACGTTCATTATTCTAATAAATCAAAACATTTAACAAAGAATCACTTACTCAAATACAATGCTAGATCAAGATGAACCTGAAAATGAATGAACTTCTAATAGGTTAATTGAATGTACAACAAAAAATGATTTCTTTTTTACAGCACTTATTATTTATTGATCACTGCTTTGCGATCGAATGGCCACATTTCACAACTAGCGGATCAAATATGTGTGCATTTCTTTTCTAATGAAAACCAAACCGCCTTCCTTCCGGTCTCGTTGTCTCTCCTCCTCTCTCTCTCTCTCTCTCTCCAGCTGGTTTGATGCGGAACGCAGGAGAGGTCCCCGCGCCGCCCCCGCCGCTCCAGCTGTTCCCACCGCTGTCCGCCCGCCGCCTCCCCAGCCGCCCCCTCGTTTTTCCCGATGCAGCAACGACCATGACAGGCATCGCCGCGGCTTCTTTCTTCTCCAACGCGTGCAGGTTCGGCGGCTGCGGGCTCCACTTCGACTCGCTGGCGGAGCTCATCGTGCACATCGAGGACAACCACATCGGTAAGAGGCGACGAGCGCCGCGCGGCCCGGCGGGCAATGGCCGAGCTGCGCGGCTAGCAGAGGCGGCTAAAGGCAGCGAGCTATTAGCGGGCGACTTCCTGCGTCCTGGCAACGCAGCCTGTTGCTGGGCGTGGTGGTTTGCTGGCGTTCGGTGCGTAACGCATCGCGCTTCCTGTTCACCGCTCGCACATCCTGCATCGGGGCGGCGATCGCTGATTAGATGCCCGCCGGGGCCGCGGTGACTCTCCGGCCGGGAGGAGAGCTCCGTCGTGCCGCATCGTTACGGAGGGGGGGGGGGGGGGGGGGGGGTCGCGCGTGCAGCTGCCCGCGAGGCGCAGAGACGCCGATCGGTCATCGGCGTGTTTTCAGGTGTCAGGCGACAACATTGTGCAGGTTTTGTTGAGAGCAAGTGAGGACGCGCTCATGAGCCGAGTCACACGTGTAGATAGTGATAGTTCAGGGTAGGATTTTTACATTTTCTATTCATTGCAGGTATTTTTAATATTATATTTCCGTTATTACATATCTGACATGGTAGTTTTCAGAGACATGTCTGCCCATATCATATTTTTAAATGAAACTTTAGTCTATGTGTAGTGTTGACTTACTGCCAATGTTTGGCCTCATCGGTTTTGAAAGAAACAAGAACAAATGTTGTATTCCAGTTGTTACCATTTAAAGGTTTTCTCATTATCACTTACTCATTACAAACAGACATCATTATTTGTGTATACACATTAGTTTTAGCCTTGTGTCAGATCTCATTGGTGAAAATACGTGTGTATCATAATGAAACAATTTCAAAATAGCTTAAAATTACGTTCAACTGTTTTGTTTTGTCACTAATCACTGACTAAATTAAAGTAGTTGGACAACAGTTGCGGTATTCATTTGCTAAAATATCTCCGGATAGCGTACGATTACATCCGAGTTAATCAGGGCCATCACAGCAAATCCTCCTGCAAACAACTTCAATCCATTCTCAACAATCAGTTTTCCTCAATCTGATTCAAAGGAGGTATAACACACAATGACTTGTGTCTCATAATGGTGATGTCAAGATTTTGACTTTGCTGCATGACCACGATTACAACAACTGTATCGCAGTCCGAACAATCACATTTATAGTGCATTTAAATCATTTCCAATCCCACACGAGTGTTCGTCTATATACAGTATACTGCTAAACATTGCAAACAGTGAGCTCAACACTGCTGCTCCCCTGACTGCACATCAAGGCCCACCACACGAAACGCATCAACAGCGCCACCTCCAGTTCACGTGGTGCAAAACAATAACAAGAACTCCCTGTGTGAGGAGATACGGATGTCATGTAGATCAAGCTACGACACTCGATGGCAACATTTCACACTTTGTGCCCATTCAAATCAAGGGTGAGTGAAGTAATACAAAATGAACTGTATATTGTTGGTTATGTGAAATGCAGTTATAAGCTGTGGACCAGTTTACTTAAAAAGCCTAAGACACGTCTTTGTTTCGTTTAATTCATTTCTTTATTAGTTATTTGGTTTGCTTCTCCAGGCCATTCTGTGTATATATATGTCTATAATAGAAATGCAAGTGTTATATAAACATGTCAGAAATGACAAATTAATCGTGTTCTTACACATTTTATGTTCTATTATGAACTTTTTTCTTTTTCATAAGTAAGCCTATAGCTACAAGGTGAATTCCACTCCTCATAGTTTAGTTGCTATACATCTGTTTCCTGACCTAATATTTTAGTCCGGTACAAGGCCCAGCTGTCTGCGTTGTTCTTGTTGGTAGCTTGACTGCCCTACGATGGTGTGCCGTGCATGTGTCCGAGGTGTTAGCCGTAGAAAGAAATGCTTCCAAATGACTTATTGGGGAATAATGAGCCAATTAGTTGGCTCACAGTGGAAAAACGTTGCTGCCCCCCCCCCCCCCCCACCCTTTGTCCGCTGGCCTGTGCCTACTCTGAGAAGTGCGAAATCTTGCGTGTTGTGCCAAGTGCCTGTGAAGCATAATTACAGAGAGAGAGTGCTTGATTTGGCCTGTCTTCCTCCTCATCTGGTGGCCGGCTGCTTAAAGCACATTCTCCTTTATAATTAGGCGCCTGGAAAACAAGCACGCATTCTTGTCCCCATTTCCCTCGGCCGGCCTGCTGCTCGTGTCTGTGAACAACAGGTGGCGCTGCTCTGCTGTTGGTTGAGGGGCCTTTTGAGATGCTGATGTGTAACGTAAAAAAAACCATTCTGGATATTATGCCAAAATGTACTTTCTGTTCATTTAATTACCACATGTATTGTCTCATACAGTAAACAGAAGGGATCAAGCATCAGTAAATAAAACATGTTAAGAAAAGAAATAGCGAGTTTCGAATTTAATTGGTCTCTTTACTGTTTATTACAGTTACTTTGAATCGTAAGGACCCTCAACACTGGTCGTGGGTGATGATCTAAACATTTGAAAGTTAATATAACATGTAGATGAGAAAGGTTTGTGCTTTTCCTCAAAAAAAAACAAATTAAAATCTCATTGATCAAATATAAAATTAAATTACGATTGTGATGAAACCAACTAAAATAGATCTGCTATTGCTTGTTCACCTACTTGACAGCAGATTCGAGGTATATGCGCATTGGGTGGTCCACTTAGACCTTTGTGAACAAATTGAGCTGACTTTAAGAGAGACGTTTCCTAACGAGCCCCAGAAAACACCAGCAAGGCCAGAGGGAGGGGTTTTTTTTACACAGAGACTAACTCTAAATGTTAACGCTTGAAAGATCTCCTCAATGGTCTAAGGCATGAAAAAAAGAGCACGCACGGAGCGAGTGTTTACCTTGTCACCGAGCGACCAGAAGCAAATATAGCGACCGTGTTATTCGTGTGTGTGTGTGCTGCTGGGGCCCGGCTCGCTGATGGCCCAAAGTGTCCAGGGTTTGTAACAGTGAGTCTGTGTGTTGCCAAATCACACTGACGGCTCATTTAGTGGATTTTTGTATGCAACCCCCCAAAAATCTGTTGCGGAAGTAATAAATTTAGATCTGTGCACCTGGTTGGCCTAATTACATTTCCCCATCCCCCAACACCAGTGCTCCTGTTCCTGTGCGGTGACTGCGACGCGAGGGGCTCCTGTACTCGACAAAGCAGTTGTCATAGCGATGATGCACAGCCTGTATTGACATCGCAAAACACGCGTGTGCACGCGAGGACTCCTCTTTCACCACGGCGACACAGATTAGACTGTGAAAGCAAAATGAAACCTGGAACTTCATTGTCCATTTACATCATCTTGCATTCAGTTCATCCCTGAAATTCAGTGTGGTCTGATTATATCCGTCCTACTACGGATTTAAACAAAAGGGTTTGGGTCACTCGGCTTTTTCAGTTTTCAAAAAATGCTTCGGGTCGATTTTACAGCTCTTTCAATGCAACGTTTTCTATTATTGTGAGCAAAATGTTTGGGACATTTTGGACACATAATTGCCAGATTTAACAGAAATGGAAATGATCATTAGTTGCAGCACTAATGTTTATTGCAAATCAATTATGTCTGCAATGAGCACAAATAAATCTGCGTTTTCACACTGGGTTTTGCGCCTATATGTTTAAGTTGCTGTCTCTTCTAAACATATTTATAATGGATCATTTTAGCTTGAACCCTTTAATGATTTTTCTTTCAGTAAGTCGCCATGGCAGATTACACATGGAACTGGACTCTGTTTCATTTCCTCCTCAGAGGTCACATGGTAATGAATTACCTGTGCCACCACTCCTGGTAATGTTCCCCGCTGCTCACAGCCGCCATAAACATGTCACCATAATGCTCACCACGCCGCTCGACCCCACCGTGCATTTGGCCATGAGGCTGGATGGGAGAGCCAGACACTGGTGGAAATGAAAGAGGGGGCTGTGCGTCTGGTGTGTGTGTGTGTGTGTGTGTGTGTGTGTGTGTGTGTGTGTGTGTGTGTGTGTGTGTGTGTGTGTGTGTGTGTGTGTGTGTGTGTGTGTGTGTGTGTGTGTGTGTGTGTGTGTGTGTGTGTGTGTGTGTGAGGGAGAGGGTCGTGGAGGGCATTATGAGAGGGCAGCAGGCGTCACTTCCTCCGTTGCCTTAGGAAGGCTTGTTGTGTGATCGTCCCCTGGTTTCCTGTTGTGGCTCTAATGAGAACATGTTATTGCATCATGTTTTCTGCACTCATGGACTACTATACAATTAACACACGGACATTAAAAACAGGCCCAGTCAGTCATTATGAAGCCAGTGAGACGTGTGTGAACTCTTTCATTAAGGCTAATCATGTTAGTTTCGGGCAGATGTATCAGAAAAGGGAAAATAGTTACAAACTGTGGATGGAAACATGATGCATTTCTAACACTGAGAATTGTTTCACAAAAGGTTTTTTGGATTGTTTGAAAAAAGAATTCTCTTCTGCAGCAAATCAGCCTCTTTCTTACATTTGTCTGGATTTTAGGTACCTAAAAAAAATCAGATGTGTAATCAGTATAAATCAATAATGTGCCTCATTAGACATTAATTTCACATATTTCAGATCTGTTCTTGTCTTCTTCTTTATCGCGCCTGACTTTTGTAAACAATCACTGAGGTTTATCGGAACTCATTGTTTGCCTTTTGGATTAGTGGCGCTGAATAAATGTTTTTTCTTTTTTTTTGTTTCCTCCAAGACTTCTAATAGTCGCCCACCAAAGTGGACCACCTGGGTGGTTTGATTAGAGGGCTTTCTCCTCACCGCTTCAGGCGCCGTTGTCCTTCTCGCCGACTGCTGGTGGCCCAAAAGGAATAGCAGAGTCTGTGGGGGGGAAACTGGCCCCCGGAGGCCTCCCTCGCCCCGGTCCCCACCTGAGGTGTGCGTGATTTACGGCGTGTGGAAACGGATTGATCCGCTGCTGTTAGAGGCTGCCATTCCGCTCTTTGACTCTCATTAGCAATCTCTCGTGCCCTCACGCAAACGCACATAGCGGCCTCTGCTCGGCCTCCGGCCTTTAGTGCTGTTGTCATCGGGCCTTTCCTACTCTGTGACGTCGGCTGGAGAGCTGAGAGAGGTGCGCTGTCCTTCTCCTCGGGGACAAACCCACCTAATGAAACACTGGCCCACGACTGAGGTTGACGCTGTTACAGAGCCTACCTGCCGGTAACATGAAGGTACTTCATAGTGAACCAAGCGGCTTGGCGGGAACCACCGAGACGTGAGTCTTTCACGCAATCGCATCTACTTTTCAGTAAGACGGACATTGGTTTGTTGACTTAGATTCCCGCTGGACCTCAAACATGTGAGCTTCCTCGTTCATGCTAAAGATGTGGTTTGGGTTGAGCTCCACTGGTCAACGTCAACTTTCCCCTCGCTCGTGCCAGTAGTTTACTCCGTTTCCTTTCTTAGATGATTGTGTGAATGGTTGTAATTTTGGAATTAATAAAACCATTTTGTCCATTGTTTGCATGCATAGATGTCTTGTCATGGCCTGTAGAGGACAATATGTGTTTATGATTAGCGGAGAAGTTGAAAAAAAATTCCAAAGCTAATTTGGAGTGATGACCAGAAAACAGTGACTTTTTAATGAAATATTAGAACTGAAAGTAAGAATGCCAACTAATATTAAATCATAATTAATTTCTAACTATCCATAAACATTCTCACTTGTGGTACAAGTCTAAAATCAGGAAAGTTAAATCCCAAATGATGTATTTATAACTTATAATTTATAAGACGCAGATCTCACTTGGAATTGACGTCTAGCGTCCAGTATTTTCCCCTCAGACACCTTGAGAGTTTGTAGTCGACTTTGTGTCCTCGTTGCAGTGAAAGTCTTATGCGCTCTTCTTTTGGCACAACGTCTGTGTCCGGTAGATATTTAATGGAAGTCTGTTTTAGGTGTTTTTGTTCTAGGCAAACACACAAACAAACAAAAAGGAGGAACAGCCCAACACTGCCGGAAGCAATAATTGAGTATGACTCAGAGTTTTACTATAGTCTTAATAAGGTGTTACATATCCCTTTTAACCAAGACAACTTTAATTGCATTATTTCCATAAGTTTGCCACAGTCCTTTTAAAATCGTATCAACCACCTCCGTGTCTCTCTTCTCCTTTTTCTTGCTGAATATACAGATCATATTAAAGCCGCACTTCACCTTACCAAAGCGTCATCTGAAAGTTTGAAAATGGCCTTAGGTGTTGCGTATAAACGAGCTGGTGGATGGAAACGAGCAATAGATTTAACCACATGGGGTGGCGGTCTTTCACAGCTCTGTCAGAGGCAGACAGGGAGGCTCAGCTGGCAAGTGGCAGACGCTGTTGTTTTATGGGGCATCTCCCTTCTCCCACATGGACGCCAGTGGGGAGAGCGTTTGAAGTCAGACCCGCTTCACCTCAGGGTGTGGAGATTGGCTATTGTTGTGCATTTAGCACTGCTGAGCAAGATGAATGTCTGGAGCACAGCATGGGGAAACGCAGTGTGCGTCAAGTGTGGTCATGTATGAGCAATGTGGCGTCTACTTTCAAAGAGGCGGCCGTGGAAATTCATTGAGACGTTGTCCTTGTACATTTTATGCAAAGGTAAAGTTCACAAGCGGTCTAATTATGCAGTAAAGTGCACACATTTTAATTAATCCAGCTTAGGAAAAAAAGTATACGTACGAAGGCCTTAGGGGAATAAGTCAAGAAACCAGCATTAGCTTGGAAACTGTGGCTCTTCTCCAGCAATTCTCAACTAAACAGTGACGGCAGTCCAGACAGTGGTGCACGACATCATGTTCTAACCAGCTGTACTGCACATTCATTGCAAAATATCCTGCGTTTTGATTATTTTCTAGAAATATTTTTATTAGCCTTTATTTGTCACATCAGCTGAGTATGGACACAACTCCTTATGTTTATGCACACGCTTCAATCACTGATGTAGGTTATTTTAAGGTAGGACAGACAGCAAAGTGTCACATCAAACATCTCTCGTTTTCAACAACATTTAGAAGATGTAAAAGATGTTCAGTCATACTGAAAAGTTTAATTTAACAGAGTAAATGTGTCTATTTTCTGTAAATATTCCTGAGGTTAGCAGTGATTTTATATAATTGTAATTCTGGATTGTAATTGCACTCTTTTCCATATTTAGTCAATGAAAATCTATTGTACTCCGTCCCTGCACCATTAATTTGTGCCAGGGCAGTGCAAATACATACACAAGGTAGTACACAAAGTGAAGCTGCAGTGCCAAACATAAAAAAGCAAAAATGAAGCACGCTGTGCGTTCTCTGTCTCTCTCGCCTGCTCAGATACAGACCCCCGACTTCTGGAGAAGCAGGAGCAGCAGCAGCCAACATATGTTGCCCTCAGCTACATCAACAGGTAAAGAAATCTTTGAACTCCAATCGAGAAAGAAAAAGAAAACAGTTAGATTCCCACTCATTTGTGCAAAAAGTCAATCATCTACTTTATCATCAACCCAGTCATCATCTACTTTAGGAATTACATGGTATTAGTCTTTGGCATTATCAAAATGTAGCTACAAAAGACCTCTGAAGTCCCACCAGCATTTTCATCTGGCGGATCGCTTAGATGAATTGCTTCAGTATTTAGTAGCAGTTATTTTCCTGGTTTTTTATTGCTTTGGGTTCATCCCAGTCTTCTTTGATATAGCGCTCCAGTGGTGCTTTAAAACGATCAAGTGTGCGAGAAGGTCTGCCGCTCTGTCTCCATGCCCTCACCAACACATCTTGATGTGGTTATCGCTTAATTTGTTAATTCCACTTTTGCTTTAACAATGTCTGTGTTAACATTTTGTTTTTATGATATGCATTTACCAAAGACTACTTTACTATCCATCATAAACCCTGCTGTAAGGGTTTCTTTTAACGGGAATAGAGCCAATTTTATATATTTCTTTCCAAACACGTGCTCTGCAGTAGCAAACCGTCAGTATCTGAACCGCAGGCCGCTCGTCGCGTAAACGCTGCGCCGTCTCCTCTCCCGCCACGCCAGGTTCATGACGGACGCTGCGCGGCGAGAACACGAGACTCTGAAGAAGAAGGCGCAGCCCAAGTTGTCTCTGTCTCTGACGGGCAGCCTGTCCCGCAGCAGCGTTTCCACTCCGCCCCGCCACACCAGCGGGAGTCTCACCCCTCCGGTCACCCCACCCATCACCCCTTCCTCCTCCTTTCGCAGCAGCACGCCCACAGGTACACGCTCAGCTCTCCGCTCAGAGGTCCAGCATGTAGTGACGCAACCCGCCTGCATTGCATTTAATGTCAAGATACTGTCACAGGACACGTGTCCATGTTTACCCCCATTTATTTATACGTCTGAATAGAAATTGTCAGTTGCAATGACTTGAATGATAAAACTGAAATGATATGATTGGATGTTGCGTGTTTGATATTTCCCTTTTTTAAATTGTTGGTTGCAAGTGTTTTTTGTTACGTGGTGGATGAACTCAACGGCTCCAATGCAGGTTGGAGGTTTGGTGCTTTATGAATGAATTATTGTGTAAATTAAAGCACACGCATGAGCTTTGGAGAAATGATGTGAATAAAACTTGTAGGAAGGAAGACGGGAGCTTTCATAGTGCAGCTAATCAGTGACATTTCTTACATGACGTGACAGTGACAAACTTTAGATAATAGAAAACAGTTGCGTATCTTTCCCTTCTCATGTTTTCCCATGTACTTGTTTTATAAAGTAAGCAGACTTGAATGCTCTGTCTTGTTTTTAGCTCTTGTGGTCTTTTAGATTGTCCTCTGGTAATGACGTCCTCAATTATTTGAGAAAATAATTTCTGACCGCATGCGCTCAAAGAAATACATTCATTCTTTCCCACGATTGGCAAATATCTGGAAACTTTGTCATCCCGGGAAAACTGCACCAAGCATATGTTGAGAACGGCCCTTGCTTGTAACCATGAAGGCTCAAAGGCCACGATATCAATGTTCCGGATTAGTCACGAAGCAAGAAAGGAAACGCAGCTCTTGGGAAAACGTGTTTTGTGTGTTTTAATGACGATGTGACTCAATTGCTGTTTGACATCCTGCCCAACGCGCCCCCCCCCCCCACAGGGAGTGAGTGTGATGAGGAGGAGGTAGACTTCGAGGAGTCCGACAGTGATGAGTCGTGGACCACAGAGAGCGCCATCAGCTCCGAGTCCATCCTCAGTTCTATGTGCATGAACGGAGGGGACGAGAAGCCTTTCGCTTGCCCCGTGCCTGGCTGCAAAAAAAGATACAAGGTAGGTTTCACGCCGCAAACTCCTCGCACAATTCAGTTCAGCATTGCATGTCAACATGCACGCGTGCATCCAGTCCACTTCAGGGCTGTGGGGTTTTACGGCACTTTCCGTTCACATCTGGTGTGTGCGGTTGGGATAAATGATGTGCAGCTTGAGAAAATTGCATTGCTGACGTGAATGACAGGGTTATGGGCGATAACTGAGTCGGAGGCAGCAGGCAGTATTAGGCCTCTGACATAAGACATTTCACTTCCTCTCTCCGTAGTCTATCACCAGCGAGCAGCGAGCCTCATTACGCAGTACATGCAAGATCTAATTGTGGGATGGCTCCATTGCACATGCTAATGCATGAGTGTACCTGTATGTTGTCATGGTGTCATCAGTGTGTGTTCCTTGCTTCATTACAGAATGTGAACGGGATCAAGTATCATGCCAAGAACGGCCACCGAACCCAGATTAGGGTGCGCAAACCCTTCAAGTGCCGGTGTGGGAAGAGCTACAAAACGTCTCAGGGTCTCCGCCACCACACCATCAACTTTCACCCACCCGTCTCCACCGACATCATCCGCAAGATGCAGCAGTAGAGGCGGAGTGATCGAGCAGCGCTCTCCCTCGGGCCACTTCCCGACCATCTGAACACCACCATCACCAGCATTGGCTGTTTCCCATTCCACCCCCTTCACCCACAACCCTCCCCCCTCTTCCTTATCCCACTTTGCTATGACGCTAGATTTGACCGCATGGTATAAATGTATTATTATTCATCCTTAACTTTTATTCGAAATGTTGATTTTTTTTTATGTAGTTCACGTTTTCTGTGTTTTGCACATTTAAGCAATCATTTATACAGTTGACTATACTATTCTTTGTGTTCAACATATGGTGCTTGTTGATGATGACGGCTCGTTGTAGTCTAAAGAACTGCCAGAACACGTCTCGAGTAGCCTTGCATGTACAGTAAGCTGCTTGTTAAGGTAGCGTGGCGTCAAGAGGAAACAGGGAAGATTTGAGTGTTTTCTTTTTTGTAGAGAAAGGAGGCAAAGTTCCCTGGTCTCTGTTGTATTTGAACCTAATTTGACAGAATCTGAATGTGTGTGATATATATTAAGTTTCATTTCCTAGCAGACTTAAATGTTAATGATCCATTTTTTTTATTTAGTTACTCTTCTGTTCATATCACAAGTTCCAAACCTCTGTTTTTTACTGCAAACACTTGTGTGTGAGCACCAAAGGCTGATCTCAGGTGACGTTTGCAAGCTTTTCAGCTCCACGTTGCCACATCGTTACCTAACGGTGACTTTTGCAGTTTTACGGCGACGGATTGAAGCACTTTTTAATAACAAGTTGCCAACAAGTCAGCATTTCTTTTTTCCAATGTTTCTCGTTTCTGGTGTACGTGCTGTAGCTACCAAAACGAGGCGAAAGGCCTTCAGAGCAGAAGTTTGCAAGTTGTACATTTCTCCAGGGGATAATGTACACCAAACCTCCAGGGTTCCCAGTATTGTCAGACTTCTGTATCTACAGTAGTTGCCTTGAAATGTAAATCATTCCAATCAGTACAGATCTTTGTATTTGACAAATTCAGCTAAGTGCAGACAAAACACAGACAGCCGCTTACCCCAAACGGTTTGCTGTTCGCCGACTACGGTCTTATGAAACTATCACGGAGTGAAGTTGTGGCTCGTCATGTATTTTGCTAGTTTATGTTGAGCTGTGAGAAGAAAAACCATGCAGTTTTCTATTGTGTGCCATAAAAACGCTCAGTTGAGGGTATGTACAACACCATTCAGAACCTTGAGATAATGAACCGCAGCTCATGAAATGCAACAAGATGGTTGATTTATCAACTTTAAGCCATTGGGTAACACTGCATGGACATTAATGTTAGTGAGCAACGGTGCATTCGAGATATGGGACAGTACTGTACTGCCGGTATGGAGGAAAGTCTTTGATATAGTGTACAGTGAATGTATTGTTACGTGTTAAGTGCATTAAATTATATTTTCATATTGTGTATGAAAAAGGCAACACCAGAGGTTGTTTGGAGAAATAATGTTGTGCTGCATTTCTTCAAAAAGCTGCTTCATGTCAACTTTTGTTACATTTAGAATAAAAATTCCTCTGACGTGTGCCTTAAGATGTCCATGTCATTCACTGAGACGCGATTGAGATTCAAACAGACTTTATTAGCTATTAGATACATAAGAATTGCTTCACAATGAAACATGAAATACATTATTATTTTAAAAGAGAACAAAAGAAGGAAAGTCAACAAAAGCTCTGCATGCAATGATTAGCTGATGCTATGAAGGATGAGACACAAAACCCAAGAAACATATTCTAAACCAAAACGTGAAAACAATCTATATCATAAACAAAGTATCAATGTTTTCACCATAGCTTTAATTATTCTAAAATAGATGATCTGATGATATACTGTATTATCTTGTCTAGATGTAGTCACTGGAGATTTCTCCCTGACTGCATATTGTGCAACAAGGCTGCTTTCTACAAAGAATGAGTAAATGACTTGAACAGTGATGTTTAAGGGGGGAATCATTTGGTTGAGTGTTTTAAATGTAAGTTTGGTAAACACGCATCTCTTTCCCTGATTCATTACGTCCTGGAGTCTGATAGAACCATGTGAGTCAATTTAAAGTCAGCATGTATGCACGTACAACAGTCATATTCCGCTAAACGATTCTTCGAATCCAAACGAAGGGAACCCTTTCACCTATAAAAGAAAATGTTAATTCCGTAGCCCCACCATATACTGAATTACAATGTTATTTCAAAATGTCCCATCACCTCAAGTGTTTCTCTAAATTGAAGTAACAAAGCGAAAGTCAGCATAGTCCTACAGAGTGGATCTTCACACCATTACATGCAGAAAACAGTGCAGAGTGATTAATGTCAGTGGCCATAGGAAGTAGGCGGACCGGATGTGCCGATTTCGGTTTTTCAATCCTAGTCGAAGTCGAGCGGCTGGCAGTCAAAGTGGGTCAGCACGTGGTTCTCAAACACCTTCTGGTCGCAGTCCAGCGGGAACTGCTCGCTGCACATGGGGCAGATTTTCCAGTGGCTCTCCACGTGCTCTTCAAACTTGCTCTGGTCGTAGTTGGGTGGGAAGATGACCTCGCACAGCGGACACCGCTTCATGTCCATGCTGCGCACAGAAGATAAATGCAGGGAGAAGGAAAGGCAGGTTAAAAAGCAGTCGAGTGATGCTGTGGGCAAACCGGGAGCGCTGGCTAGCAGAGAGCATCTGTCCGGGGGGGGGGGGGGGGGGCGGCCTACATAGGTAACAATGCACACGTATTTGGAAATGCAGAGTGCAGCAAATGTCTAAGGCATTTCTTGGAGCTTGAGCATGTGAGGGTGTGTTACCTGGGATCAAAGCAGAAGGCAGTTTGTCCGTCACTCACAAATGGGCTGCGAGTTTCAGCTGCCGCGGGCTGTTCGCTGGCATCACCCTGAGAGGCAATGTTTGTGAATGACAATCATTTAAAGGAGAAAACAAAATCAATCAGCACAATTCAACTGCATACTGCACATGAGAGACACTGCGGACAGTACAGTCTTAGCGTACGTTGTTGTTGTTGTTGTTTTGCTTTTCCTCGGACTCCTCGTGGCCTTCTGGACGGCTGTGGTTGCGGGCGGGTTGGATACACACCACATTACTGTCCCAGGAGGGCGGGCCCACGGGGGGCAGCCTAAGTAGCTGGTCATCTGAGAACTCCTCATCTCCCTCATCTGCAGGCACAGAATTCAGAGACATGCTGTAAGAACAAGTCCAAATTACTGCAGAATTTAAAAAGACAAAAAACTATGTGAATCTTTCTTAAAAAGAAACCAACCTTTTGAGTCTGGGATGGAGTAAGGGTTCCCAAAATGCAACTTGCTGGGGCTCTGAGAGACCAGCAGGGGGGTGGGGGCATCCTGGGTGTAAGGGACAGGGTACTGCAGGAATAAAGGCACAATGGACTGGATATTCTCCAAACTGGTTTTCTCACTGCCGCCCTGGTCTCCCTTGGTGCTGCTGTTGCTGCTGCTGCTGCTGCTGCTGTCGCCCTTCTGGAGCTCCTGAGCAGGAAGCAGAAGAATTATTATTGCTATTTTATTTTTACAACAACAACAGAGACGAATGTCAACGTTATTCATGTATTCCCTGTTACTCTTACATTCTGTTACACATACAGTGACACTTCACTAATCCCGCCTGTAAGGCAAGTGACACATTCCACCGCCCCTCCTCGGCTAGGACTTCTTTTGCTCACACAAACAGTTTAATTTGTCCCTTCATTAAAAAAGAAACTTCTCATTTTTTAAAACGGATTGGGAGGCTGAGTTTTATTGATGTTCGTTGCAGACACCAATTTAGTTTACAGTCTAAACCTCAAATTGGGTCACTCTGCTCCTCTTAGCTGTAGGAGCATTAACTCAGAACAATGTTTTAGGTCACTGAGGACTTTGCTGCGGTCCAAAGTAATGGAATGGAAAATAAGAACTCATTTACTCTGCTTCTACAATTAGATGCATATTAAACAAACCAGATTGGGAGGAGGGAAAATGGCTGGGGAAAGGCCGTTTTCATGGAATTTTTAAAGTGGAAGAAGTCTATAAAAGAGAAAATGAAAGCTGTCACTAACCCCCTCCACCTTTTCCTTCCTCTTTACAACAAGTGCTAGTGCGTCCTTCAGTTCCTTCAGCTCCCGGCCCTTCTCGGCTACCTGGCTCTGAAGTAAACAAAAAGACAAGAAGCATTTTCAATCCTCAAACATCTGACACGCCGCATGATGGAAATACTCTCAGACCTCAGTGCGGGATGCATGAATTGATGGCAGCCATAAAAGGCTTCCCTTCGCAGAGGAAGGATTTATGCACAATACCGGTCGAGGCAAAACGACCTGTATGAATTCCCCCGAGACACTAAGCAAATACCCGGCCGACCTGTGCCAAGCACAGCATTAGTCAGGCAACTGGAGAGGACTCCTCAGAGCCAAACTTCGCTTGTCTGCAGAGTTTGAAATAAACAGCAGTAAAATGTCGTCTCACAGATAGGCCTGCTTATAAACAACACTGTCAGAGAGGCTCCGCTCAAGGGGAGAGATAGCATCAAAGGCTCCGTCCCAGAGCTAAACCAGCCATACCTGCAGTAAAAACGCAGTAAGTGTCCAAAGGCAGACCTGATTTGAAAGCACCAGCACCAGCAGCGCATCGCTTGCAGCAAATGGCCCGGCCGCAGTGCTTTGGATCTAGACTGACCTTGTAGCGATCTTCCTCTGATGCCAACTGAAGTTTCATGTTCTCATTCATCTTCAGTTGTTCCTTAAATTTCAACTCCATCTTGGCGAGCTCATCGGCAAACATGCAGTTACGCTCCTTCTCCTCCTGAAGAGCAGTCAGACATTAACCAGTGCTCGTTCTTTAAATCATATTTCTTTATCCTACAGTGCCGGACCCACGCACTTACCTTCGGAGAGCTTTGGAGGTTTGAACATCTAGTTTCGGGAACATATGATCAATAAAGGGGCGTAAATAATGTTTCTTACCAGCAGCATCTGCTTGCATTTCCTGTATTTGTCATTCCGGTCAGTAGCCTCTCTGCTGAATCCTTTTAGCTTTTCTTGGATGATGGCTTCCAGCATCGGATCAGCGGAACCTGGACTCCCTGTCAAGACAACCAAGGCAAGTCAGGTGGTTGGGCAAAGCATGATCACAGTTTTAAGTTTTCATTCCACAAAACGTACCTGGCACTGATATGTCCGGACTCACTGAGACAGGTATTGTTGAGGCCTCTTGTGCTGTGCTTCTTTTCACATCCTACAGGACAGAGCAAGTTTTGAAAATGAGCTCTCAATGGAACTAGGAGACGTAAACAAAAGCGGGCCTGAGCTTGATACACTCGGGATCAGCAAATAACAACTTGAACACACAAACAAAAGTCAGCTCCTCAATGCAAATACAGAATGACACGGCATGTTATATTTTTGTGTATTGAATCATGTTGAGTACTCATTTTACAAAATAGACGTTAGAATGTGTTAAATGTCACATTATACTACAGGTAGATGAAATCCAGCATCACAGCTGTGTGCATTACTCAGCGATAATGTATAGCACCTGTTCACATTGACCCAAGCGTTCCGTATCACTGCGCACACAAAGTAACAGGTTAGATTTTGCGCGACCGTTAGTGAACATTTCAGCTTTAGCTCGGTGGCGATCGCCAAAAAAAGACCGGAAATCCCACATTGCTCGGTTTCCGGCAATGCGAACTCTCGCAACCAGACAATTAAGGTGGACGTCATGATGTGAATGAATGAGATGGTGCGAGATCTTGCAAGGAGACCCGATGCTGTTTACATGCACGTACTGGGACTATTTTTTTCTAGACTACACAACTATTTTGTGTTGAAAGGCAGCTATTTACTTACTATTCACATACCCCGCTGCGCGTCTAACATCACCTCCGAACTGTTACATTACTGGATGACAAAGTACAGCCTCTCGTACCTTATTGCTTAATTAAATGGTGACAGAATAATGTCATGAACTTTTTACCTCTGGGGGCATTTTGTTGGATGTGAAAGTCAGGCAACATATTACATAGATGTAATGCATGTATTTTAAGGATAAAGGATAAAGTAAGTCGTCTGGTGTCCGGTGGAACCTACCCCCTGCTGATCATTGAGCCTCAGCACATGTTTTTGCAGTCGTTGACATTCCTTGTATTTTTCCTTGTAGTGTTCGGCTGCCATGTGCAGCCGAAGCTTCAGATCCTCCACCTCCCTCTGCAGCTCTGCTAAGACGGCTGGGTCTTCGGCAGCTTCTTCTTCTTCTTCTTCTTTTTTTGCCTGGTGAAGACAAATAGTACAGTAATCCCATCTCATTAATTGGGCCAGCTGTAAGGACCCCCTGGGAAGTTTTATTAATAGAAAGAAAACCCCAACAGGCTTTGCAGATGATCAAGCATAAGCATTGAGGTACAATAAGGGGCTTTATTAATTACAGGGACGCTAGTAAATTATTCTTCAGTTAAAACATGGCGGTTGATGAAAAGTTGTGGTTATGTGGAGCTCTCAAGCTGCACAGACCACTGAGCCAATCAGGGGGAGAATGTTATCTTTTCTTTTTTGTTTCCACCTGGCTCGGCCCAACTTATGGAAATAATTACAGCCGCATTTAAAAGCCAAACCAATAAAACCCCTGTGAGACTTTTGGTTTCTGTTGAATTTATTTAGCTCATCCTCCCAGTACCTGACTTAGGGATGCTGTGCCAGGGTAGTCTCAGTTCAGTAACTACACAAAAAGGTTTGGACGATAATAATAACTTTTCAATAGAATTGCTCTATATTTACAGACATAATTATACATTTCAGTTTAGAACGTTTTTCTCCATGGCTACACATTGGTACACAGAATAGTAACAGGATTTATATGATCACATATCCCCTGCTCCTACCTATAATTATGTATCAGACAAGTCAATACATAAATGCAATGTTTCATCACGGAGGCCAGTTAGCAGACGGATTATCCTCCTTACCGCTTCAGTTTTGGCCTCTGCCTTCATCTGCTCCACCAGACGCTCCAGGCGGCCGCACTGGGCCTGAGCTTCAGCCTTAGCCTGGCGAAGGGCATCGGCCTCCAGCTTCATGTGGTAGAGTTCGGACATGGTGCGGTCGCGGGTGCTAGAGGCGTCCCGCAACTCAGCGGCCAGCAAGGAGGACTGCTGCTGGTTGGCCTGCAGCTGCTCCTCCTTCTGCCGCAGCTTCTCCTTCAGGGCCTTCACATCTCCCTGCCAGGAACAAGGACGGTTCAAGGGACAGGTTGTAACACCCGAAAGGTCACAATGAATGTGACATCCTTCTTATTCGTATTATTACTATATTGTGTTTAATTGTGAAGTCAGCATTATCATGTTATATACTGTTCAGTCTTGATGTTGTGACTTTCTTAAAGATTTCAAACCAAACAATATGTACCAGGGGGGGAACTTTGGCCAGGATCTCCCGGTTCTGTTTCTCCTTCTCCGTGAGGCACGCCTGCAGGCGCCCCACCTCCTCTTTGAACTGGGCAATTGTGTTTTCCTTGTTCACATCCACGGACTTCAGCATCTGCAGCTCTGCACTCAGCTTAGTGTTCTCCAGCTCTCGGTTTTTCAGGTGAATCTGGGGGGCGCACACACACACACACACACACGTTATAAAACATATATTATTTATACAACACCAATCATGATCATGTACCGTTGCATGACTTAAATGACAAAACAGAGATTGCGGAAGCCCCATAACATTTTTCTTGTGCAACGGCGCCAGTGTGAGGGTGCAAGTTAAATGCGGTATAGCAGCGTTTTTTTGCTTCATTTCCGTGGCGACACTAAAGTATGTGGTAGTCTCAGTTCCTGTGCGGTGCTGACCACAACAAACGTGACATAACAGCAGACGCACCAGAAGAAGACAGAATAAGGCAAGCCCTCTTTAGACGAAAGGCTTAGCCAAGACTATACAGAATAATCACAGTAGTAAAAAGGTGAAAAACGGGAAATGCTAATGAACTGGACCTCCAAATTTGGTAATGTAATATGACAGACAATATTGTTAACTGTACAGATTGTAAAACAGTCACAACCCTGCTAAGCCAACTAAATTTACATTGCGATCATGTGACATGAAAGCACAAAGCTGCCACCTACCTGAACAGTTCATTCTGTTGATAATGTTAATGTGAAGAAACATAATAATACTACCAGCGCCTTACCTTATAGAGCTCCTTCTCATCTTTCTCATTCTTGAGATGAGATTCGAGGGCCTCCTTCTCGGCTGTGAGTTTCTTCACTCTATCCTTGAGACTAAAGTAAAAGGTCATAAACATTGTTAGTCCCAAATGACTTCACCCATCACACGGTCTATGTACACATTCAGTGTAACTGACCATATTATAGATTATGCTCAATGCACTTAAAATGCACCGCTCATATAAAACAAAAAAAACACGAGAAAGTCAGCTAGTTGCCATCATCGGGGGATCAGTTATATGTAATACATGTGAAAAACGACACATGCGATGCATGTAATCAAAAGCTGCTGTTCAGAGAATCGGCTACAACCCCCCCACCTGTCCAGCTCGGTTTCCTTTTGAAGACCCTTCTGGGTGACTCCAATCAGATCCTCCTCCAGCTGTATAACTCTGGCTGTGGCCTCCTCCAGTCTGCTCTTTACTTCCATCTTCTCTTCTTGCAGGGCCTGGGAAGAATTCTGCAAATCCTGGGAGACAATGCAATGTAATGTTGGCAACAGCTGAATAAAAACAAATAGAAAGAGACTGAAGGCAATAAAATAATTTAAAAAGTATGAAAAAAAGTGTCTGTGTTAATTAATTTTTCAATGAATAAATAATTCTCAATTATAAAATGAATACCTATAATTATTAATATAATAACTTGTTACGAACCCTAAATAGATCAAGATGGGTTAAAAACTGTAAAGATAAAATAATGCTATCTTTGGGTGGGTTATAACTTTTCATCTTTCTTTTGGAAAACGTTTTTGTCTTAAGTCTACATCAAAATGAACATTACGCCTCGAGGCAGAGTTGTCAAACTTAAGAAGGGATCCAAAAAGGAAATTATTTTTTCAACAATTAGTTTAAAAGACAAATTGTTAAATCTTTATAGTCGCAACACATTAAAATCATATAAAAAGGTTTTGTCCTAAAATGAACTGCCCCAAAATATGTGATCATCTTCATCTGAAAAACGTTTTAAAGCTGCAGGACAGAAATATAAATTCATACTGACACCGCCTGTAAAAATGTAATGTTATACTATAAAAAACAGCATAATAACTTTTATAATTCAGACATTCATATATGTCATTGTGATTGATACTTTTACTGGATGACAAGTTTTAATAGCTTTGCATATTTGCAGTTGTTCGCTAGAGGGTGCTAAGAGACCTTTTGGCCAAATGTAAAACGGGGCTTCCTCGACCTACAAGAATTAGAAAAGAGCATCGGTTGTAAAATGTTGCACATTTATCCGCATTTGCTGCACACTCAAGAAGACAGAATAAAACACACAACAGAAAAGGAGGTAGACTTCTTGCTTCCCTAACAAAACTGTTACAACAGCAACAGACACGTTGCTCCTTCCTTCCTGCTGGCTCTGCTAGCTGCCCTCAGAAATGGAGTTTATGTTCAGCTTACTTGGCTCTCCCTTCTCAGCAGGGCACAGGATTCTTTCTCCTGCTCACACTCCTTGTGCAGGCTCTCCTTCTCCGCCTGCAGCTGCTCCTTCTCCTGCTGCAGGAGGCCCATGTTTTTGATCAGCTCCTCTTTCTCTCTCTGGGCTTCCTCCAACTTTTGCTGTAAAGACAAGAGACACGTTGGTCAAGATGTTCAGGCCACTCACATAGTAATAAATTACACTTACAAAGAAAAAGAAAATAGCACATAATGTGTTTCCCCACTGTGCGTCATTCCCAAAACAACCAATGATGTTGTGTGTGACAGCCTCATTAGATCGCGTAGGCATGCTATACCTCAAAGAAGCCCGCCTTGGTGGTGACCACCAGGATGTCAGAGTTGCATTCATCCTCCACAGTCAGCAGCTCATCCTCCGAAGGGCTGTTGGCACGAAACTGGAACGGCGTGCTGGCCCCCCTGATCTCGCCTTTGTGGGTCACGTAGCAGAACTGGTAGAACTCTGCATCATCGTTGGGCACATAATACCCTGAAGAGAGACATCCTGTCAGCAAACTCACAGCGCTGCGTTGAATCAGAGCAAATACGACCCTCAACTCGCCTCAGTCCTTCTCTTAAACTGCAAACTTAAAAGTTATTGCAAAGTGCAGTTACAACTTCAAATGTATGTTTAACTGAAAAGTGTCGGGCTCAACTCTGAAAGAGCAAATACGAATATTTATTCCCTTCCTGTCAATCTCCCATTACTTACTAAAAAAAAAAAGTATAGAAGATATTAAAAAACACATAAACGGAAATGTCTCTTACAGCAGAATAGAGAAAGCTTACAAAGTGTTTCTACCCACTGATTCAGTATTAAAGTTTTAACAATCCTCTGAACATCACTCACATATGCAGTTATGAAAAGGTGTCAAAGTTATATAAAACTACGGTATAATCTTACCCTGAAAGACCACTATTCGGTTGACTGCGGTGCCTTCCTCATAGTTCTCTGGGAGAGGCGACCACAAGAATGTGTAATAGTCCCTCGCTGTGCTCCAACCAACCTGTGAGACATTGTGGGGAATCCATTCAACCAGACGCTCTCACCACATCAGTGTCCGATAATAACAACGGAGGATTAACAAGGAAACTTCCTAGAATCCACACAGCACCACCAAAATATCTCACATTGGTTTATCCCGCGTGGGATTGACGGTGCTAGACTATGCCTAAAAAAGGGAAACTCTTCATTTCTGTAAAACACTGAAACACATGCATACGGTCCTGCTCGTTCGAACACTGCGGCAACAACTCACTTCCAACAGGAAGAGGAAAAGAGGTGAAAATTTTATACATAGGTGACTTGAAAATGAAAACCAAAATTTATTTCTACGTCTTTTATGTGTTGTTAACCGATGGCTGATGAGGTTGGACTACAGAAAATACATCCATAACCAGCCCGGTGCCGTAAAACTGTCAAACGAAATCAGAGTCACATGGAGCTGGCTGGCTCTCTGCGTGCACACCGCGGCACAAACGTGCATCTGCAACAAGGCCGGTCAAACCCGCCCACTACACCGCCTCTACAAGAGAACATGGATTAGAACGTGCGAGTTGACTTTTAGGGTTCAGGCAACATTATATTTCAGATAGTTATGTAGACAGATCTCACTTAAATGTCTGCAACAGATGTTTTCTTTGATGTGTACAGGCTTTTTTTTCCGGTGTATTTTCTCACCTGTGTACAAACAGCCTACAGCTACAATACTGAAAGTGTTCATCAGAGCCAGAGATAGAAAGCCCTGGTGCTCCAAAAACCCCCAATTGTTACCAGTGCAGTTCCAGCCTCCAGCAGTAAAGAACAGGAAGCAATTAAAACATGCACCTAGTTAGAGAGTGTCATTACTGAAGGCAACCCTTACCAGTCCACTCATTAGAGCAGCGGAGGTGGTGGCAGAATGTGAATTCTCGGAGAGCAACTCTTTCACTTGCAACAGACTGGTGTGCAATGCTTATAAATAGGAAGAGACGAGGTGCAGACAGTCTAGATACTCCATAAAAAATAAAAAATAAACTGGACTGGGGACTAATAACACAGGCAACCCTGCAAGCGTAAAGTCTGCTAACAAATAGACAAACACAAAACGTGATCATAGAGCTTCTGAGGGTATTTCGAACATGGCACTTCACCGGCAAAGTCCTATTTCTTAGAGAATTGGACACGAATCAAGCGGAGAGGTTGGTTAATAATAACAGCAGTGCTGCTGGGCTACAACGTCGCCCCACAGCATTCCTCCAGCTTGCAACGTGTCATCGTTAGCATATCTAGTTTGTTCTATCTAAAAGTGTGTGGGATTTAAACTGTTGGAAATTATTTTAGGTTGTCATGTTGAAAAATTGGATATTTGAAAATAAAGAAAGGGGGAACACTCCAGATAATTGGAGACAGAAGTTGCTTTGTTTGAACGGGAGCTATTAGCCACTAAATAATCGTTACGGAGTAAACACTGAGGCAACGTATGCAGGTTATCTCCATGCATACAAACGGAGGAACTTAGCAACAAACGCCTCATCTGTCAGCACTGCCAGAAACATTTACACAATTTACCACCCTGTCCTCGGCCCTTCCAGGATCGGTGCTTTAGAGGCTGAAGATAGTGTGGCTTTTAAGATAGTTGGTGTCAAGCTTGAGGACGAAGCACGATGTGATGAGGCGTTCAGCTACAACACAGTGCTTAATCCAGTAATTTAAGAGTCGGACATTACCCGATCAACCATCAGTAGCCCAACATTGTCTCATTCCTCAGTGAGGCTTGACAAAAACTTGTTTTTTCCAGACACAGAGCAAATAAATGGTTTTCATTGCCGTTCAATGTGAACCATTTCAATCTCCCGTGCTGAGCTCAACTGCAACAGTTGGTCTTTGCTGCATTAAAGCCACCGGAATAAATAAAAGGAATAAATGCATGATTTCTAATTCATAATACTAGCATTGCATTCAGGCAGAAGGCAACACAAAAAGAGAGAGCCATTAGTTAAATGTTGTTGGTGGTGCTGGTATGATTTAATTCCAACTTCCACCTCATCTCCGGAAGATAAAAAGCATGCTGGTCGAGGCCTCAAGCCATATGCTTCCGTGCACACCCACCATTCACTACAGATGAAGCTGAAACAAATGACTCCTTCGCTAACAAGATCCATGTGGGACACTGAGGTGTGTGAAGGACATGAAAATGCTCCAATGCCTCTTCAAAGTTATTTTTTCCAAATTAATATTTTGTTCCAACTTTTCAGTAGTCATAGCTACAAAGTGAAAAACCCAGAACATACCTTCTTTGATTTTAAGTCATTCTTCAAATTGCCACAATTGTTTACAGTAGTTAGAGGTTTACCTTTCAAGTTATGCAATATGCTATTGCCATAAGAACAAACTCTGTAATACTTTATAAGAAGTTGGAAAGTCCAATTAATGTTCAAATTTTTATTTTTTAGGCTTTTATTTACACTGAATAGGGCTATTCACCTTAAATATGCCGACCCAGTCCTTTGGATGTGGTTTGATGAACTGCGTCAGTGTAAAGTGACACTCCAGGGCAGCATGGGGCATGTAACTCTTCCCCACATTCTGGAAGATGACGTGGGCAAAGTTTGATGTGTCCATGTTGGTGCTTAATAAGGTCCCGTCCAGGAACAGTGCCATAAATCAATCAGCAGTGGCTACACGGGAAGAGACAAGAATATATGGGTTGGAAACAATAATGACCACAGAAACCACCAGAATGCTACTCTTTACAATACATAAGAAACTGCAAGCCATTTCTATAGAAAAAAAAACTGATTTAGCCCTGAGAATCCTACAATTTCTGTATACTGTCATTGAATAAAAAGTCATTGATAATCCTAGCAATTGTCTAGTACAGAGAAAAAGATAATTGAATTATACATTTCTAATGGAAACATCAGCATCATTTTACTTAGTTTAGACCATTTCCTGAAATTCAAAAAATATAGTGATCAATTTTCAGTAACAATAATCAATATTCAAAGAAATGGATTTACTTTTCAATTCAGGCCCATATAAAAGGTTTGTGCCATCTCAATCTGCCCCTCATCAGACCCAAATCCAGAGTGCCTATTCTGCAATGTTAAGCCTTCAATGAATATTGGCAAATTTGTGGCTTTTAGCCTACATTTTGAGACTTTTCATTAGTGTATAGGATTATTTTAAAGTATTTCCTTTAGACAGATATGTTACGGTACAAGCCATAATTGTGTACTACTAGAAGAGTTGGCCTGCTTTGACTTGACATTGAATATAATCTGTTTAAGCTTTTGATAGGCTTTAAAAAAAATATATAGGAGATAGGATATATCTCCTTGCGTGAGACAGATTAGAGACAGTTGGGAATTCCCTGTCAAGAGGTAGTCATGAAAATTCTTGCCACCATTAAGGTGCTCTGATATGAGGAGAAAAGCAGTCCACCTCCAGACAACCTTAACTTATCTGTAACACCGGGAGTAGTATTGGGTTTGTCTTAAGCTAAACATGCCCTTTCAGTGGCCTTTTATTGGTCCAATTCAGCTGACGTGATAAGCAGTAGTTACACTGATAACACCAAAAGGCATGCAAAGGATTATATAATTTATGAAACTTAAAAAAATGTACTTGATGGCTTTTTTCCTCAAATGCAAAAGTGAAACAACTGTAACCAAATAGAAAAATAATCTACAAATGAAGAAAAAATACTTTATCACTGCACTGGAGCTCTATATATATTAATGTGAAATAGTCAGATTATACCATCATGGTTAGAATTAAATTGCAGCTAGAAAAAAAAACCAGTTCGAGATACAAATTAACGCTAAAACATCGAATGATTAGCTCGAGTTCTACTTCAGGTTGGAGCTTCCTTTGCGGTCTCAGCTGATTTTAGTCCTACGTAATCGGGCCTGTGACAGTAGAAACTGCTGCTCGGAAACGGAAACACAACATTATTATCGTCAAACGTTGGGTAGATCACCGAACCTCTAATGTGTAACGCTGGCTTCGAATTTTGCGAAAGTCAACGTTAATAGTTGATCTTAACGGCTGGAAAATGGGAGATACGAAGGAAGGCCTAATGTGAAAACAGTGCTCTTGTGTGGCTAAGCTAACCTTGCAGCTAGCTAACGTTAGCTAACGTTTGTTAGCGTACTAGACGATATCACGCGTTAAAGGCCAGGGAAACTGTTACTTTATATTTGTTTCTAAGGCTCCAAAGAAACATATCTATTCAAACACTCAGCGTTACGCTAGAAAACATTACAACGCCCTCGGCGAAAACAGCAGCTAACTAGAGAGCACAGCTATCAAGGAGGACAAGGTTAGCCAACGTAAACAGTTAGCGACGCTGTCCCTAAAAACCCACGACAAGCGGACATCAACACCCTGTTGTATTAGTTGTATAAGAATAATTAAACGTACCTGGTTGCCATGTTGAAAAGCAGCTGAAATTCAAATGTATCATAAAACAATTGTTGACGCAGTTCAGTGCTTTCCCGTGCCCTCTTCCTGGAATAATAACAACATTGCGTCATTTCCGGAAATGATCTTACTGTGAAATTCCACCCGTCTAAAATATTTTAATAATGTAATAATAACCTCAGATAGTTAAAAAGAACTCACATCCTGATCAACGTGGGACAACTAATAACTAAATAATAGCATGAAAATAATGATGAGCATTCTTACCCTGCATTATTACTAACTTAGTTGTCGCACTATTGTGGATAACTAACCTGAGCTTCAGTGAGGCCTGTCAAATACATATAACCTATTTCAGTGAGTTTTAGAGATTTGTATTAAATAATATTCATTATTATTATTATTTATGTAGCACTTTTTATCCAAGCAATAATAGCATGTCAATCCAAACAGAACGTCCTAAATAATCTATAAAGTAAAATGTCCTTGTATGAATACCAAAAAATGATATACACAGTCTAGTAATATATAACATGAAAGTAAAAATAAACAAATCTTATCTGGTGACGTGAAAATACGTGTGAGCCTTAACCCCGCCCCTGCAGCTCATTGGCTGAGTTCGGGACTTTTTCTGAGGCCGTGCTGTGAATGTCTACTCTTTGATTGGACGCTGTGGACGCCGTTAACGTACGTAGTCTTACGTCACACGCAAGGGTCAAGAGAAAAGAAGCATGGCCGCCGTGTTAAGAGGGTCTCGGTACCTAGGTGGAACGTGTTTTAAACATGTTGACTTTGCATTCGGTAAGGAGAACAAACCTGTTTACGTTATTAGCACTTAGTTGGTTTCCCGCGCTTACTTTAGAAGACGCGGTTGTGTCACTAAGTCTCTTCGTGTCACTAAGACGATACTTCTGCGCAAAATGCTCGTATTAACAGTAGTTGTTATTTATTAACACTTAAGCTTGAATTGTCTTTTGGGTCGCAATGACGTTGCCGTCAGCGTGTGCACTCGTGTGCAACCTTTCAAAACGGTCTGCATGTTGTCCTGCTGGGTGCTGTCTCTTTAGTTTGGCCACATTATGTAATGTCAGTCACTGTACTACAGGGTCAGCTGAAGAAAGCTGAAGGTGACTTTTGTATACTGATGAGCCTCAGAGCAACCTGTGAATATTCTTTTATATTAGATAAAACAAGTAATTATTCATGCTTCCTTTGCGCATTTGCTTTAAACACCACAAAGCAGTGCCGCTGTCTTCTATTCTACAATCGTTTTTTGCTATCAATGAACAGAAAAACAAATATTGAAAATACGTGTGCCATTAGATGACTGCACTGCAGGGCAACTCACGTTACATTAGAGTTGCATAATCTACCCTCATTCAATTTAAACATGAACAACGGTTTAATTACTTGGTTTGGAGATAATTGTCATTATTTACTGAATTATAAAAACAATCCAAGTAATCCCATACTCTCTTTGTGGAAACCAGGCACCCATGCTAATGAGAAACTGCGGGGAAATTATTATGTCACTATTGATACGTTTTGCTGTTCCGTTTTAGTCTCCACTAGGTCCATGGCCTCGAAGACACCAGTGGGTTTCATTGGTCTGGGCAATATGGGAAATCCAATGGCGAAGAACCTGCTGCAGCACGGATACCCTGTCATCGCTACTGATGTGTTCCCGGAGTCCTGTAAGGAAGTGCAAGAGCTGGGCGCTCAGGTAGGAATCTAAAACATACACAAGCATTTTTCATGTCCCATACAGTTTTCAGCATCTTTGTTATTTTCTTACCTTGTCTTTCTGTGTTTTTGTTCCACAGATTGTGGATAACCCTGCTGAGGTAGCGGAGAAGGCTGACCGCATTGTCACCATGCTCCCCTCGAGTCCCAATGTCATCGATGCATACACTGGACCTAATGGCATTCTCAAGTAAGCTCAACGCTTAACACCAACTTTTATTACGTGCAAAATACCTCATAGATCTTAGTCAGTGTTCGTCGTGCACTTTCCTCATCAGAAAGGTGAAGAAAGGCTCCCTACTCATCGACTCCAGCACCATCGACCCAGCCGTTTCAAAAGATATGGCTGCAGCTGCTGAGAAGATGGGGGCAGTTTTTATGGATGCCCCTGTATCAGGAGGTACATTTTGCTCTTTTGTTCATAATGCAGGTGGCATATTGTCTATTACAATACCTTGAAATATGTATGCTTGCATATTTGGAGCTCTGAACTTTATTGCAGTGTTTGCTAATATCCAGTCAGGCTGTACTGTAATAAATAAGTGTGCGAAAAATACTAAAGCAGCATAACATGTACATAAAATGTTCAAAACGCAGCTGAGTGAGCCGCCTCGCTTCCTTCTCATTTCTGTAACAGAATTTATTTGTACTGCTTTTTATTGCAGAAGTTAATTCTTTCTTTAAAATAAAGATGATTCACGATTTAAGAGTTTTATGTTATAACCCAGATTAAATAAAGGATTTTTTTTTAAGTTAGAATTTTATTTTGTGCAAGAATATTTCTGACCCACCTGCCCGAGCTTTTAAATGGGAGGTGTGTGGAGGTTAAAATGGAAGAGGAGGAGCTTCTTCTGCCACCGCAAAGCTTTCAAGCGGCTTCGTGTGCACTCTGACTTTCTTGGGGGTCCACACAGAAACAGTTTGTTTGAACTTGGCCTCGTCAACGTCAAGACAGCCACTTTCTTTGAATTGATTTTGCTCCATTTAATAGCCCGGTCCTAAAGATTAGTGCTGATTTATATCCCTCCTTCCTGGCGTAGTGCACACGGATTAAAGTTGTCCCGCGCTCTGCCTTGAACTCGTGTGCGTGTGTGGCGCGGGCAGTTTGACTCCAGCGAACTGAGTGCTTTGATACATCGAGTCAATCGCGTTAATGAAACTGCGTCCTTCCGTACAGAAATCGCTAGAAATACTGTGACCGTTGAAATATTGTTAATATATTCCCTATTTTTTTTTTATTACTGTTTCTCTGTAGAATATTTTTGAATCCATTCGCCATGCTTTAGTTATTTCTCAGCTCTAAAGATGTAATTCCCTCCTGACTGCAGCGGCACAGTCGTTTTTGGTTCAAGTAAGAACAAAATGCTGCTGGCGGGACTCTGAGGGGGCAAACGTAATGTAACACCTCGCTTGGCCTCTCAATTGGCTTCCTGTAAACTTTAGGATTAATTATGTTTAATTTCTTGGCACCCATGTGGCCTGCACCTGGTTATTGTATATAACTGCTTTTATCCCTATGCAACCTGAACGCACCGTCAACCGTGAAAGTAGATTCAGAATTGCCTGCTTTTAAATCCACTTGATTGACCAAAGCTTCGGCCCCACTTGCCCCGAGAGAACAAGATGTCCAGATCCTTTTTAAATTACATACTTTCACTTGCTGTACATAAAATGGCTGAAATCCTTCCCCATTTCACTTCACATTGCTGTTTTTATTTTTTTTATGTTGAATTTAACCTTTACATGACATTTTTTGTTTTGTCTAAATTTAAATTGAGGTAGTTCCTCACTTCTACAGAATATAGAAATATCCATTTTTTTTTTATTTCACCTATTTCTGGCTGCCTATGCTCAGGCACCTTGTACTTTGCATGTTATTCCTTTTTATTAGAGAGTTGTTGTGCAGGAGATGTTGTTGTCTGTCTCTCTCAAACTATTCTGGTTGTACTGCTTGAAGAACTCTTGTCAGTAGAATGAAGAGTTCTGAGATGTGATCCAAAACCACTGACTCAAGTTTAGTGGACCCTTTCGTGTGGTTTTACTGTGAACTTCACTGGTCAAAAGAATTACAGTCTGTTGCCAGACATTGGTCATAAACGACAATTGCTGCTATTTCAGTTACGTTTTTATAGGGCTGCTAGAAGATAATGTCAAGCTCATTCATATGATTGTTTTACATTTTCATTTTGGTCACTGCGTTTAAATTGATGGTACAACCACCCCGGTAAATAAGCACCCTTCTGCGTCCGTAGGTGTCGGTGCAGCCAGTTCGGGTAAACTAACTTTCATGGTTGGCGGTGCAGAGGCAGAATTCACTGCCGCAAAAGAACTGCTGACCTGCATGGGAGCTAACGTGGTTTACTGCGGTCAGGTTGGAACTGGACAGGTAGGCCCCTTGTCCCCCTCCCCACCCTACCATGATGCATCTGGGATTCAGCTAATCAAGTGTTTCATGTGGAAATAAAGCATTTTGAGCTTGTTATAAATTCAAACAGAAAAAGTAGTCTTACAATTCTAGTAATCAACATGATCATTTTGTAGAATTCTAATATTCTGCCATCATGTTACAGGCTGCTAAAATCTGTAACAACATGCTTCTAGCCATTGGAATGATTGGAACTTCGGAAACCATGAACTTAGGAGTCAGGTGAACACGCTCGTGGTTACAAATGATGTTGTATGATTGACAATCGACGCAGCATCGAGACTTTTTGGTAACTAACGCAGAATTTGTCTTCACTCAGACTTGGTCTTGATCCTAAACTGTTGGCCAAGATCCTGAACATGAGTTCAGGCCGTTGCTGGTCCAGTGACACCTACAACCCCGTGCCTGGAGTCATGGAGGGAGTCCCGTCCGGGAACAACTACCAGGGAGGCTTCGGCACACAGCTGATGGCGAAGGTCCGTTTAGTGACCTCTACTAAAAGCCTAAAGTTTTGCATTGCACTGCTTACATTGACAGAAACCCAATGTGTTTGTTTTTTTATCAGATTTTGGATTGTTGCAGAAAATGAACACCACTGGAATGGTTTTTGAATCGGAAATAAGTTATCAGAAGTAAAATCCTAATGTCCGGCTACGAACTGCTTCACGGCTGCTCTCTGCTGCCTTATCTAGCTCTACTAGTTCAACCCTTTTTTTTCAAGACTGATAAAAGATAAACATTAGGCATACAATTTAAGTTCTTGCCGTATTGCACAAAAACGTGTTTCGAAAGCAAAAAAACATTCTTATAACAATCGACCTGGTGAGAAAGAAACCGGAAAATCCCAAATGCTGTGTTTTAGCAATCATTCCTGCAGCCCGCCATGTATGCATCACAGTTGGAGAGTTAGACAAGAGCTCATTTCTGGGTTTTATGCTGTGACGGGTGGGGGGGTTGGGGGGGAGGCGGCGTCATTTCTTGGATCACACCTAAAATGATGTAGGGAGCTACTCCGCAGTAGTTTTTCTTCAAATGCAATCAGGCCCATATTCTTACAACAGAAATGATCGTTGGTGTGGACTCATGGAGTTTGTTAAGAATAACGTTTTCTGCTTTTGTGGGGGGGTTTTCCCCTCTCTAACATATATATTTTTTTATTTTAGGATCTGGGCCTCGCACAGAACACGGCCACCAACACAAAGACTCCCGTCCCGCTCGGCTCCTTGGCCCATCAGATCTACCGTATGATGTGCGCTCGCGGTTACGCCAATAAAGATTTTTCCTCCGTGTTCCAGTTCCTGCGCGAGGAAGAGGGCGGCCAGTGATTTCCGCCTCCACCCGTCCACAACCTGGCCTGGTCGGGCCTGGCCATGCACGGGACCAACATAGCGTGGTTGCATTTCTCCCCCCGGGGCTTTCTTTTTTCAAAGTTGTGAAAGACATGAAATCAAGAGCTCCAATACAGCGTGAGCGATCGCGTGAGCACTTCTCATCCTATTGGAAATCATGTTTCCTGTGGGATCTATAGCCTACTTTAAAATGCAGCACTCCTCCTTTTTCAGTTTTAGAATAGTGAAGTGATGCACAGTGGATCCAAAGGATTAGTGGACTGTTTTTTTTAAAGAGTCTGTTGTGAATCTTTCTTAAGAAGTTAGCTGTGTTTGTTAAAGCTGGACAACTGCAAACTTGGTTTAGTCTCCACATATGTATCTATTGTTTATCATTTCTTTATGTTGCTTTTCTTTTTCTGGGGTTACTTATTTTGACAATGGAAAATGTTACTTTGGGGTAAGAGTTATAATATCATATCCTGATGGTAAATAAATACAAATTGAAATGTCTAACTGTGAACAATGATTTGACCACTTTAAAACAGATTTTTTCTTCTCCAGATCAGGATAACTTGAGCTTAAATATAAAATATGATTTTTATTAAAGATATGGAAACATTATATTTATTCTGTTGTTTCTGCCGAGTAGTGTAATAACACCTGACTTTAGTTCAGTTACAGTACTGATACATGGTGGAAAGCTTAGTATCTGAATGCGTTCACCTCCAGCGTCCAAATGCAGCCAAACCTCAGACATACGGAACACTTGTGATGGACACACTTAAATGTGTGTGTGTGTGTGTGTGTGTGTGTGTGTGTTCGGACTCTGATTCGGACCCCCACTGCAACAATGTTCGCGCACGTCTCCGAGCGCCGTGTTACGGCACCCAGATGTCCCGGTGAAGCGGCCAAAGTTGGCTACTGCAGACGCAGATAAATGTGTGTACACTTTGCCAAAACATGTGTACACTTTGTTCCAATTTTTTCAATTTTACAGCACAAATCCCCAATTGTCAAGGTTAGATTTTTATTTTATTTCATACTGCCTTTGACTAACAGTTGTAACTTACTGGTGCTTTGACGATTTTGTAATGCAGACTTGTTCTCTACCCCCACCTCGACCAGACCAGGAGGGCGGCATGTTTCTGATCTAGTTTGCCAAGAGCCACTGAGGGGCCCCGGCGCTCCAGGTCATGCGATCACAAGACAAACCCATAAAAAGTCCATTAAGCACAGTAGGCTGAGAGCTGTGTTGCCATCTATTTGATAGGTACCGCAAACTGAGGAGCACTTTGGATTTAGGCCTCCAACAAACTGACGCACACACACACACACACACACACGCGCGCGCGCGCACAGCCTGACATCATCTGCCACTGCTCACACGTCGTCCCTCGTGCGCAAAAGCTTCTTCAACACGTATACTTTGCATTCTGTCTGTTTTTGCCCACAAACCTCGTGATGACACAATTAATTTATTTTTCTTTGTATTTCGTTGCGTGCAATTTATTTTCTACGTCCAAATTTCTACGTAATTTAAAACGCAACAGGCGGTGGTGGTGGGTGTATTATTTTAAATGTTACATTCGAAACTGCTAAATTATTTTTTCAAATGGTGCAGTTCTAATCGCCTCCTTTCGGCCCGGTATTGTATTGTCAAAATCCAAATACACAATCAAGTTTATCCGTCAACCTTTTCTTATTTCATCACAACGCGTCAAAAGGATTTACTTAGTGTATTTGTATATTTTAGAAGTTGGAAAAAAATGGTAGGGTTTTAGTTATAATTGTGCGTCAACGTTTACGTGACATTTAGATCACCCCATCATTTGTCCGTTGTGTCCTCTGTCGACATTACTAATAACGTCCCAGTTAGGCTCTAAACTAACAACTAATCTTAATTATCATTGTCATTTCGTGTGTGTGTGTGTGTGTGTGTGTGTGTGTGTGTGTGTGTGTGTGTGTGTAACCATCCAAGTGGTGAGCGTGCGTCCTTGCTGAATTAAACATTAAAGAAGCCCATGAAGAGCTTGGAGGTCGTAACCTAAACCCTCTCTCGGACCACCGTGTGTCGGTCCGGTCCCGGCTGCTCTGTGCGGACAGCGGCCCGTTAGTTGAGGCAGACAGCCGCGCGCCGACGTGACAACAACGTGGGATCAGATCGTCCCTTTCGACCCAAAACTCACTTTTCGGTTTCATGCAAAAAAATCGAGGAAAGTCATAAGCTACGATCCACCTGAAATGCATTAAATAAGAAAGGCAATTTGTCCATCATCGGTCGGTTATCGTGACAACTCGTCAAATGTTTAATTCCGACGTGAAACTATTTCAACAACATGAAATATTACGCGTGTTGCCTGAGACCTCTTGCCTACAAGACTTGGCCCATAAAGATTTACAGCCTCAAAATGTGGGAAAACTCTATTAAAAATAAAAAGGTACTCGTATGTTTGCATTTCCCTGCGTCTGTGGTCTCACATTAGAAAGTAATACAAAGGTGAACTCACGATTTGGTTTGACACTTCTCGTAACCTTTGCAGTGGCACACATTTATAGCTGAATGTTTTCCTCGCGTACAGCGGAATCTTTCACCGTTAGATTTCCTTGTTGCCCTACAGACTCCTGAAGGATGCGTGGAGCGTTTGAGCCCGAGCCAAGAGACGCGTTTTACGCAAAGGCCCGTTGAAGAGCGGCGCCTCTTCCCCAACTCGCTTTCAGAACCTCAACAAAATAACATTTTTCTTGTATTTTGGCCATTTAATTCCAATGGATTTATTTGTATTGTCAACGCCCAAGTCTCAAAGGATTATAGAAATAATAAAAAAAATTTCATGGAATTTGTCATCAAAAACGAAATCTACAAAGTGTTTTAATAAAAGCTCCTCTTCCGCTCTGCGCTGTTTTCTTGTCGGGTGTCCTGGCGTGGAGAACCTATTGGGTCTCACTGCGACTTTCAACTTGACCTTGGCCTCCAGCCCGTCTAACCCTTATGAGCAAGACTGCAGCCAAATGCGGCGTGCTTTTAGTGTTTTAGTGCGCTAAATACGTGTCCCCGTTCCCCCGCTGCAATGCCAAATGCAAGCAAGATTCAAATGTAATTTATGTTGGTATAGTGCGCATTGGTATAGTAAATATAACACATCAATCTGTGGTTATTTAAGAATTATTTAATAAGATCATGGTACATTTAGTTAAATAGTTGAATGACGTGCCAACAAAGCTCCAGTCTTAAGACATGTAATTATAGAAAATCAGAATATCTGAAAGACTTGTTCCACTCTTCGAGTGCCTGTGAAAACGAAATGGCACGCGTAATTACGCATTAAGTTCTCCATAGATATATTATACATATTACTAGTTTTGTTGCGCCTTGTAAGACACATGCGTCAAATACGCTTCTTGGGATGTCACTTCATGACACGCAACATTGCCTCTGCATCAAAGTTTGAGATCCCAATAAACCTGTGTTTAGGAAAAATATATCCTCCGAAAAAAAACACAGATATGTACATCCTTACAAGTACACAGTTTGATCTAATGTCTAGATGTCTACCATCTCCTTTGCATATCACGTGCTTGGCCCTGGCCAATAACCTTGCGATCTTTATGGACTCAGGCGTGTTGGTATCGTTACTCTGCCCGAGTCCCTGTCTCTGTTCATTCGAAGGGGATTTTGAAAAAGAGTTAGTCGTCTCGATGTAGGTGCATGCTATGACCGCTTCATTACTCTTCCACTCGCACTGGATTGACCCGGTGATGTTTCTCTACGACAACGGCTTGGAGGACAGAAGCAAGAACATGGAAGGCTTCACTGGAGGCAATTTCGCAGCAAACCAGTGCAGGAATTTGTTAGCGCATCCAACCTCGCTGGCTCCGAGCACCACCTACGCTCCGAGTGAGGTGCCAGTCTCTGGCATGGGGGAGCCGGGCAAACAATGCAGCCCCTGTTCCGCCACTCAGAGCTCGCCCAATGCATCTTTGCCTTATGGATATTTTGGCAGCAGTTATTACCCGTGCAGGATGTCACACGGCAGCGTCAAGGCTTGCGCGCAGCCCTCCGGTTATGGCGATAAATACATGGACTCCTCGGTCACTGGCGAGGAGTTCTCCAGCAGGGCAAAGGAATTTGCGTTTTATCAGGGCTATTCGTCTGGTCCGTGCCAGCCCAGCTACTTGGACGTCCCCGTTGTACCTGCGCTAAGTGCTCCATCCGAGCCAAGACATGAGTCTCTGCTGCCCATGGAGCCCTACCAGCCATGGGCCATCACCAATGGTTGGAGTGGTCAAGTTTACTGCAGCAAGGAGCAGCCGCAGTCAAATCCTCTGTGGAAATCCTCGTTACAAGGTATTTATTTTATTGTGTTTTCTATACACACACACACACACACACACACATCCATTACACATGAACGTTGAAAAATATTTGCATGCAATGGTCAAATGTAAAACGCCTTTATTTCTCTGTTGATATTCAATAATACGCAAAAAGAAAAGAAAATAAAGACGACGGAACAAAACATTTTCGTTTTCTTTCTGATGCTTTCGAAAAGGTTTGAATCTGATTTTTTTCAATGTTTCTTTCACAGACAGTATATCTGGTGGAGACAGCTCTGTCCGGCGTGGGAGAAAGAAGCGTGTGCCATACACCAAGGTGCAACTCAAAGAACTGGAAAGGGAGTACTCCGCCAATAAATTCATCACCAAGGACAAAAGGAGGAGAATATCCGCGCAGACAAATTTAACAGAGAGACAAGTGACAATCTGGTTTCAAAACAGGCGCGTAAAGGAGAAGAAAGTCGTCACTAAATTCAAGAGCTCCAGTTAGCTCTGGAGTTACTGAAGCGGGGGGTGACGGACCTTCATCCAAAAAGCTGGCCTATAATTTATTACAATATCAACGGTTTCTTGGTTGCCAGAGCGGCTCTGTTTTTGAGCTACAATTTTCCTGCCTCACGTTTTAATTGAAACCAGTCGATGCAGCCTGTTGACAGAAGATCGGAAATGGGTTGCAACATATTGACCAAGGCGATTCTGCCCGGATCTCCTTCAAAACATTCACCATATAATAAAACTGTCGGTCTCAAAGGCACAAGTCACCCCGAGTAAGCCTGCGCTTTAATTTCATTTAAACCAGTCCGGAAATTATGTCTGGAATATTTAAAATGGTTTTTAGACATTGATCCTGTGACAAACCAATGCGGTTGAACTGGCGGATTCAGTTTACTAAACTTCTGATCTGAAAACAAGCTAAATTTAAGAAGTAATTGAATAATCCAAAATGAATTTCTAACATTAAATCAACGGGATACATCAGGTATATACATATATAGAGAGAGAGAGATGCGGATCTTGTCATTTTCATACATATTTTCACCGGATTACATTCAACACTAATAATAATGGCCTACAACACTTTACAAAAATTGTTTTTTGTGAACTCATTCATGAGCTCACAGTACATCCCAAGCCTTTCCGTTTGGAATGAGCCTCTATGTCAGTATCTGATTCAAACGTTATGAAACGTTAAACTAGTCTGAGCATTTATTGGTTATTCCCACACTTTGTCCATGTTACTGTCAGGTTTTTTTTTCAGAAAAAGACGGACCTTTGCTATTTCAATCTGTCAGTCAAAAAGAGTACTGGAAATGTAAGCATATTTAAATACTTTCTGACTGCAACTATCTATTCCCGATTTTTTGACTGCAATAGCCAACGTTTTTTTGACAATAAATGTTTGAGAGATGCTGCCCGATCTTGTCATTTTTATTCATATCATTGGACATAGGTGCTTGATCAGTCAACAATCTTTATAAAACCTGATTATCTTGAGGAGGGCGACAGGCCGGCAAGAACTCAGAGCCTCTGTGTGCTTCAGCACATCAAGAGTGAATGTCGCCATCTAGTGGCGGAGCCTTGTCAGCACAGTGCCCTACATGGGCCGCTTTAGGTTTGCCTCTTCTTCTTCAGACGCTGTGTGTGCGTGTGCGCGTGTGTGTGCATACATTTGTATGTGGAATAATTGCTTATTTATTGCTTACCAATTTACTCTACAAACCGTGTCATAGTACAACTTCGAGTTTTGAAAGAACACAAAATATAATTTCGTTTTTGAGATTCTATTCAAATATGTTTAAGATACGGAAAAAGGTATTAGCTCAGCTCAGATTGGAAAAAGAATATTAGATTAAACCTTGTCCTGGCACAAACCCCATGACAATGATGGCTCATTACTTCAACATCTAATTGTTAACTGAAAAAATATATATATGTTACATTCTGATTTATCAAAAAGCGTAAGTAAGTAAATGAGAGGCGTGAGAGAGTCGGTGTACAGGCCTTTTAATCCCCGGTCCAAACAAACCCGCTATTACGCACATCTCACCAGAATATCTATTTGTCTTTAACTAAAATTAATTATCTTATAATTTATTGTTGCGATACATGATCTTGTTGCATATCAATTCACATAATTTTCAGAAGCAACTAAAACAACAGAGAAAGATATTCTGAAATGTAATCTCAAATTAAAGATATTAAATACCACAACCACCGCATTGCACAGACCTTTTGCACAAACACCTTTTGGATTGCACAAACACAACAACAGAAAGGCATTTTGTCAACTTTTACTGGCTCGCCGGACTCGTGTTGATGAGATTATTCTTCAGGCTCGTTGACATTGAGTGCCTTTTTAAACCTTCTGGCCCCTCTGTTGTTCTGTGGCATTGCTCCCCCTAACAACCAAACAGATTAATGCAACTCACCGAAACGCGCCACTATCCATAGCGTAAAAGCGCTAGTAGCCAAGTAATTCATATTTAAAGTATCGAGTACCTTCACAATCTTGGTAAAAACTGGAGAGATTAAACCAGAAGATTTAAATAATCACTTTAGAGCTGAACGTTTTCTCTCTTTCTGTGTGTGTGTGTGTGTGTGTGTGTGTGTGTGTGTGTGTGTGTGTGTGTGTGTGTGTTTCTTTGATCGTTCTACAATGAACCTCTGACAGGAACTCGACGGTTTAAGACACATTTTAATTGAGGATGAAGTAAGACGCTACCTCTTGCAATGCTGCGTCTCCAGATGTGTGGATTAACGGAAGGATGAATTTGTGAATCCAGGTTTTTGGGTGCAGCAGCATTAGAGGGTGCACCACTTCCGGAAAAGTCCCCCATTGCCCCCCTCCCCCATAGAGCTGTCAAACTCCATCGTCTCTTCTGATGTGTGTTACTGAAATGTATTTCCCCTCTCATAATCCAACAGCTATGAATGAACCAGTTATCAGTTTCATTCATTTGTAAAAACATACTTTTTCATTCAGAGGGATTTTTACTAATGTAGTTGCAGAGCAGCCAACTTAAAGTCGTAAAAAAAGAAAACCCTTCCTTTTGAGTAAATGAGTTTGTAGGTCAACAACGTCCAAAGTCATCGTAATTATGAAATTGTGGTGGGATTTAGAAAGATTTTGCGCTTTATGATGGTGATCCAAAACCTGTTCTGTTTTATTGACAGCTGGATTCCCATTAATAGAGCTTTAATGCTTTTTTGTTTGCACCAGCAATGTTCACACATTGAAACTGGATGCATTTATCATCTGTTTTAAGCTCATAAACCCTTAAATTAGGTAACATAAATATAAGCTAGCTTTAGTTTATTTATTCAGCACGTATCTGACTAATTGGGCCATCACATTGTAAATCGTATACGGCAGATCTTACTTAAATATTATAAAATGGTCCCTTGTGAAATGGACTCGGTAAAGGCAGCAGGAGCACACTGATTTTCAGGCAATTAAATTACACCACAGCGCTCCTAAGGTGTCGAAGGAAAATTCTGAGCAACCAAAAAAAACATGCTTTTATTCTTAAAATTCCCTTTAGTGGGCTCTTAGCAGCAGTGGCCGCTCTAAACGTTTTTCATACCCTCAAATTTACGTTTGCTTTACTGGAATAAATAAGATATGTATGCTTCTGAGCTGCAGCCATGCGGCCACTGTTTTCGATCGCTTCACCTTCAGTGCACGTGAAACTTTTGAGGCGTCTCAAATTCAAGTGATTGTCACAAAAAGAAATCAACAAACTATACTTTGCTGTGTTAATGAACTATTTGTGTATGATTTAGCTCATTCTCGGAAATGTCCCATTTTGCTATATAAAGCGTATCAATGGGCATTATGAAAATAGAAATTGCACATTTATTTTCATTGATACAACAACCGGCTGGAGGTTGCGTTCTGCTTGTATACGCGATAGCAATGAAAACCTTCTCACCAATAGTGTGCACGTGCATCCACTGGCGCGGGTTAAACCGTGTTAACCCTATCGGGCTTAATTAAGTGTGGTTGAAATGGTTTGAAAACTGTAGTTAAAGGGGCTTTAATTTGACCAACGGGGCCACTCCTGTAGCCTTGGCCCGAAGGCTGGCCCACCGCACGAGCGGCTGAATAATTCGCTGTGAAACGAAAAAGGAATTGTCGTCAAGTTTACCGCGTAAAACTCTTTAAACCACCAAAGAGTTTAACATAATAACTCACCGTTGAAGTCGATCATCAAACCGTTGGCAGAATGAAATATCACAGTTTCCTAATGCGTCCCTGCACATGATAAATTCACGAGCTTTGATGTATGAAACGTGAATTTGGACTAAATCCTTAAATTGGCAGTATAACAGGATTAGTGATATGTGACACATGTGCCCACTTACTCAGCAGTGATGACAAATGAAAGTGCATTGGAGAGTGGGAAATAGCCCGTGTCCGAAGGTTTTGGGCGTTGCGGAGAACAGAAGATGCAAAGACTGGAGCCCCTTTTGGCGTATATGCCTTTATTATTTGTCACCAATAAACAGCATCATACGTTTATATGAGACGGTAAATACATGCGCGTATGTCGCCTGATTAGCCCCTGCATTCACTTCTGGACCTCTTATCAACCTTTACGCGCACACGCGGACGCGATGCGCGTGCACGCAGACAACACTTTGGACCCAGTGAGGTCGAGCTGGCTTGCTTCAACGATGCCGAAATGCTGGTCCGAACAACCGTACAGCAACCACAGATATATCAAGGCTGTCTTGTACAGGCCTTTGTATGCGTCCTCGGCGCCAAACTGGACTGATGCCTGACAAAAGTGCAGCACGACTCGCATTGCTCTATCACTTGGAGGACTAGAGGAGTCTATATATAGCCAGAGGAGCGATATTAAATTCACAAAGAGAGGCGTCGAAATCAAACCGCGCATCTGCTCCGATCGTTACATCATGTCGGTGTATTTTATGGATTTAACTTTGCCTCATAAATAGTTTCGGCATTTTCTTAAAAACAATACCTGTCATGTTGGATTCATGGGTTTCGCTGTTTTCGACTATTGAATATGTATTTTTGCCGTTGGGATTAAGTCTCACATGCGTAGCAGAGTGCCTCGCTTGTTCTAAAAATGTCCTGGTCTGGTTTCAGACGTGCCCTTCAGAGGTTACGCTTTGGGTTAAGGTGAAGGCTGTCTCCAAAAACGAACCTAAAGGTACAAACGGCAGGTACACTAGCTTGGCGTGATCTCGTCCATACACTTTTGTTTTGTTCTACCTTTACGTGGTAATTTAACGACAACAGTCCACAGAAGAATATCATTCACGGGCGTTCTTCATAGCCCGATTTTCAAAAGGCGTTTCAAAAAAGCCCAAATTGTGCAAGATTGTGCCAAATTCCTCTCAGTATTCCCCTTTCCCAAAGAGCCGCATGTCTGCTTCGCGGCCCCTTTGACTCATATAGACTACACATTGAGGCGTAGGCTATCTGTCATTTTGTGCCAGTGGTCACATGGCTTTTGGCCCTCAGGAATGGATAGAGATGGATCCCCACGTCAGCTTGTACGTCTAAGGATTTCTGCTCCTCCAGTCTGCCTCAAAGTGGCTGAGCGCAGCGCGGCGGAGGAACTATGCGAGGACCATTATAGGACCGTTTCCAACCGCCGAATATGGATTTTAATGAGCGGATTTCTAGCTCCAATATGTATTTACCAAGCTGCACTTACTATGTCTCCGGAGCGGACTTCTCGAGTCTCCCACATTATTTAACCCAGAGCCAGTCCTCGTGCCCCATGACCTACCCTTACCAGTCCTCAGCCCTGCCACAGGTCCCGTCCGTGAGAGAGGTGGCTTTCAGAGACTATGGGATTGACACGTCCAATAAATGGCACCACAGCAGGGGGAGCTTGTCGCACTGCTACCCGGAGGACCTCGTGCACAGGGACGGTTGGACGAGCCCAACTTCACGGGGGGGAGAGATCCTGGTGAAAGGCATCTCCGGCGGCAGCCACCCCGGCGCCTCCAACCCGCCGCCCGGCTTCCACGGCAGCATCGGGCGGAACGGCGTCCTGCCGCAGGCGTTCGACCAGTTCTTCGACACCGCTTACGGGAGCGCGGAGACCAGCGCGACGCCGACGGCCCCGGCGGCGGGCTCGGACAGACACGCCGCCAAAGCGAGTCCCGCTCCGGCTCATCCGTGCTCGGACATGGCGGAGAGCTGCAGCCCCAAGTCGTCCTCCGGCCACAGCGAGGACAAGCAGAGCAAAAGCAGCGGTGAGTAACCCCGCTGATCGCGAGGAGGAGGAAAATCCAAACGCGTTGCTCTTACAGCTTTTTTTTTTATATGCTGTTTTATAAGCACGTAAGGTTTATGGAGGGCCGTGCAGATTTGCCCTCTAACAAAACAATGTTATAAACTGCAAGATCACGTGCTTGGGAATGAAATTGGCCGTGAAGACTTTGGCGTTAAGCTCGTCTTCCAAGATTTTAAACAACCTTGCCACTTTTTTTTTCTTCTACACAAGCGCGTTTAAATATCCGTGTATAGTTGGGCTGTAGACTCGATGCACATGGCAAATAATACACAATAATATTTATGTCAATACCTGCAATACACGTGGCTTTAATTATTTATAACGTTACCTTTTTACGTATATATTTTGGATGTATAATTTGGTTTATCCTAGATTCTCCTGAGGCATTTAAATGGGGTTTTGGCCCAGATTAGGGTTTAAACTCTGCTCCTTATTCAAAGATAAATATTTACAGCTCAAAGGGATTTGTGGGGATTTCATTCAACAACTGCTTTTCCTATAATTTGCAATCACTAACACTAAAACCACAACGGCTCTCTGCGCAGAGGGGAAATCTAAAGCGGACAACATAAGCAGAGCAGATACATGATACTCAGGACTTTTTTCTTTGGCCCACGCGCTCAGTGTTAAAAGCCAGCCGGTGTGCTTTTATTGATTTCACAACTTCCGACGTGTAGTGCCTCTATGTCCGACATGTCCAGTCTTTGTTTACCAATCTCGGCCATGTTGGGCCTGAGAGGAGGGAAACACTTGAACTCTAAAGCTCCAGCAGACCACCACCAGAGCAGCAAATGGACACATGATTTCATGTTGTTTTAATGTCTCTGTATCTCATGTGGTGACCTTTTTCCTTTTTTGTTTTTGTTTTATTTATGTATCTCTCAGGTGGCCAGAGGACGCGCAAAAAGAGATGCCCGTATTCAAAGTATCAGATCAGAGAACTGGAGAGGGAATTCTTTTTCAGCGTTTACATCAACAAAGAGAAGCGCATGCAGCTCTCCCGCATGCTCAATCTGACAGATCGACAGGTCAAAATCTGGTTTCAGAACAGGAGGATGAAGGAGAAGAAACTGAACAGAGACCGTTTACAGTACTACACCACGAACCCCCTGCTATAAACACTGAACAAAGACTGTCACTGACGTGCAGCCATTCAGCCAGTCACCAAGACACTGCTGCATATTTTAAAGGATGGCGGATTTTTAACGTGGGCACTTCATATAAAATTGTATAGTATTTATACACTATTTTGTTATTACGCACCGTTGAAAGTATCATTATTATTAATTATAAAGAACATGGCTGTTATTCAGCCTGCCCAACAACCAACAGTTTTCTCATGGTTAAAATGACGTGGTTGCGTGGTGTGCTTAAGCGGAAAGCCTTATTGTGTCGGGATTCATTTTTGTTTAATTTAATAATAAACGGATATTACTGTGCCGTCATTTTTTATTTTCCATTTTCTTCAATTTTATGGATTCTGAATTCGTTCATATTTACGCACGGAGCTGTTCTCTTTACACCAAAACTACTGTCCGTGTATTTTTTCTTCAGTTTCTTGTAATATTTTAACTTTATTGTAAAAAATACAACTCCGGTGACTATAAACCTATTTTGTGTGTTCATGAATCAGATCTGACCTGCCACTATTGGCGAGAAACGTTGCCCCCTAAATGACCGCTCAATGTTTCAAAGTTGGAGAGTGAGTCCAATTATAAAATGTTATAGCAATTCATCTACTCCATTCGTTTCAAGCGTGGTGATCGTGGATATATAACATCTGCGCTTGATCCTTCGTTGCAGGCGTTTAGCTGAGCGATTGGCCGTAATTATTCCCCAACTTCACCCAAAGAGCCAACCGCTGATAAAAGAGCGAAACCCCCTAATGAAACACGATCCAATATTTTATTTCAGATGCCAGCACGTGCACCGTATCAGCTTCATGATGTGTAGGTTTGGTGCTTTTTATTTCCTCATGACTGGAAATGGGATCCTGTGCAGTTATTGTTTGATATCCATTACAAAGAGGTCAGTCATTTCTGGGGCGATGAGGAGAGACTGCTTTCTGACCTAACATGCCTGTTAGGCACAGAATCCTGACACTTGTTTGAATGCAGACATGTAACAGGCCGTGCTACTTTGCAGATCAAGAATGTATTTGTGTGATTATACCCTCATCAAAGTAGTTACACTTTATCAATTGCATACACCGCGAGTGCGAACCCATCAGGCAAATACCCATTAAGCATCCCTATCTGCTCATTAATTTATCACCTGGAGCACTTTAATCCAAATATGCATGTGTTTGATGCTATGCATTTAGACTACGGGGATTTATGTGATCTTACGGGGGAAGGTCAAATGAAGCCGTGCGCATAATGAGATGGGTAAAATTTGGCTCTAGGTGGCTTTGTATCCACCACCAGGCCCCTGAAAACAACTTCAATGGTCTACCATAATCTAATAATGGCCCTGATGCCTTCCTTATACTGTGCATCCTGTGAGACTCCCAGGAATTCGGCTTTGATTGCTGCACATCCTCCCAGTTGCTCCAGTAACTTGGCCATAAAAGGCGGATTCGTCTGGAGCATTTGGAGTGCAGTGCAATAAAGCGTCTGAGACCAAGGTTATTAACTGTGACTATAGGGGCTGAATACAACGGCCGGGAGCATTGGAGGCTTGTGTTCACGGACCTTTCCGGCGTCATTTCTTTCAGCATCGGACCGTCGTAGGATTATTCTGCGCTTGTGTCGTGCTGCATTGTGTTCCGTGTCCTGTTCATCCACTGGGTGGCGCTGCTCAGATCAATGTCATTGCCATGAATTGAGATATAAAAGACGTTTGACTCGCATCTCGGCTGCTTTAAAAAAAGGCACCATCGGAGGATTTCACCAATACGGTATGGCCTGAGATGTTAATGCTTCCACTGCCTAATGTTTGCTAATGTGATTCAAGGTGTTGGCTTCTGTTTTTCTATTTGGTCGCGCCTTCATCTGAAAACTGTACAGCGCTATTTTATCATTTTGAGCACCACAGATGCTACGATACCCTGAAAGCAAAACCACCTGAAGGAAATAGTGAACATCAAATCCAGATGTTATTGGCCCGAGTGACCAACGTGTATACTGACCAACAAGATCAGTACAGGGCCTACATTTTAAATATTGCGTTGCTCACTGAGCTTTGCAATTACAGTTTATAAAGTATAGTACAACTATATTTTGTTCAAACTTACATTGGACATGTGTCGTTTATTGTTTGTTAAACTTGCGTGTGTTTCTTCATATGGTTCGTTACTTTGTGTGTGTCATTGTGCGTGCCTGCATGGACACAAACAGAGAGACATTAAGACAAAAAACAGTCAGTTTGGGATTTTATCAATATGTCTAACAAATAACTTTTCTAACTTTTCATTTTTAATGAGTTAAAAACGTTTTATGGGAATAATGACACAATAGCTCAACGCATTATCCACGGGTTTAATGATTAGTATCATTCATTTCAGCGAGACATGCTGCAGAAATGATGTCAAATGAAATGGCTGATTTCTAGACTGCATGGCTCCAGACTTATAGGGAATGCAGTTAGCCAATTGTGAAGCTATTCCAACCACGTTTTCAGACATTTTTAGGCTGGTCTAAATCTGTAGGCCTGTGTTTTAAACTCCTGATAACACTGACGGTCTTTTCCACGATTGTGTGTGAGTATTTCCGTTTTTTATTTTATTTTGAATAAAGTCTAGAAATGTGTGTACACTCGTTGGTAACAAATATCCCCAGACTATGACGAAATTACAGTATGTCTAATTATTATTTTTATTTCAATTTCAAACTAAATTTTAAATTACAAACGTACTTTATTTTGCAGTCAGATTTGTTTGTGTTTTTCTTTATGTGTATCTTTCTCATTCACTTCGAATTCTGTTCATTTGTTCATAAAAGGACAAAACCAAAGGGATAAATGATAAAGATCTTTCAACAATACAACGAACGAATAATTAAAACAAAAAAAACGTTTAGATTGTGAATTTAGTATTTTATGCGTTGGTGTAATGGGTAATAGGAGTTGATTTGAAATAAAATTACAAAGGAATTGTGTGAAATAACTGTATGCTTCTTCATACATGACAGAATGGTTCTTTAAGAGGTAGAGTAAGAACACGATTTTAATGTTCTAGGAACATCTACGAGTTATAATGCCATCTCTGCTGTACCAAACTACATCACTTTCAATCCTGCCAATATTAAGGGGTCGTTAGGAATAGGGTAACTGCGGGACATTGTTCCACTGGCGCTTACTTCGCGTTCCTGCGTGTCACCTTTAATAAATGCTCAACAGAGCCTTTGTAGTATAAGGTGTCTGGGCGCAATCATGGCATGCACCCAAAACCTTCACACCCCAATCAGATAAGTTGGATGGCTCTAAAGGAAGTGACTTTGCGCTGGTTCAAATGGCGTGTTCGAAGGTGTCAAGATGAAACACTGCCTGCACAACTTTTGGAGAGTCCATGAGGTATTTAAAAAACAGCCTCATAATAGTCATCGGAGCAGGACCAGGAGGGTTAAAAGTCCCGCGACCAAAAGAGTCACGCAGGACCTTTCGGATCTTTGATGCACCCTGTGCTTCTCTCAGGGGCACCTCTGGAACCCTTCATTTTTACTGTGCTGTAAAACTGGCCATAAAGCTCTGCATTGTATATAATTGTTAGGGACAGCTTTCAATAACCGAGCTGTCATATGGGTTGTTGTTAAGTTCACACACGCAGCCCTGGACCTATAGATGCAGGAACGAGGGGTCATTATGCAAGATTCAATAAGGGATCTGAAGGTTTTACGTAACCCCCCCCCCCCCCCCCCCCCCTGCTGCATCACCTTCTTCTCTATTCTGGTCGCTTAAAAACTAAAACAAAATATACGACAGCCTGGTCGGACTGGGAGGAGTCTGGAGTTGCCTGGTGTTTTAATTGGCTGCAGGCTACAGAGAGAAGCGTGAGTATCAGTAATTATTCAGCAATGTTTTTGCACAAGAAATGTCCGCCAGAAAGGGCTATCTTCATCCTCCGTCGAATTATACCACAACGATGACATGCCCCAACAACCAAGCAGGGAATTCGTTTTTCGTGGACTCTCTAATAAACGTGAGGACCGACAGCGGTTCGTATTACCAAAGTAACGGGGTGTATTTGCCTCCTGCGTCGGAATATACCTATGGACTCTCCGGTGGCTCCTGTTTCCCGGGGATCGGTAAGCGCAACGAGCCGAGCACGCAGAGCGTGATCCCGTCCTCTGCTCCGTATGTCCAAGGGATGGAAACGTGGCTGGAAACGTCGAGATCTTGCCGGGTGGATCAACCCGGCGGGCACCACATGGGCCAGTGTTCATTCTCACCGAATATCAAAGAGGAGAGCGCGTACTGCCTTTACGAGTCTGACAAGTGCCCCAAAGGACGAACGGTGGAGGACCTTTCCTACTCGACTGCATCGTGCCCGGTTACCAGCAGCACGTTACCGGTCCCGGGCTACTTCCGCCTCTCTCAGACATACGCGTCCTCCAGGCTTTACCATGACGTCCAGCCCAACGTGAATCACTTTACCCTTCAACGACCTACCCACTTGGACAGCCAGCCCCAGACTGCTTCTGCTGATCTGGAGCGGAGGGAGAGCCGCCAGGAGGCGCCTGTCCCCGAGCCTTGCGCCCCGGGTAAAGAGGAGGACAGCCGCCCCTCCACGGAGCGCTCATCCTCCCCGGAGCCCGAAGAGACCTGCAGTGCGGAGTGTCCGGAGACGCCAGCCAAAGGTGAGGATTAAACGAATCGATGGAGACGTTGTAGAAGCATTGCCGACGGCGTAAAGGCGCATCAACTTCTTTGGGTTTCTATTGTTCTATTTCCACCAATGATTTCTAACCACAGATGAACGCGACAGCGTACGTTAGTCGAAATTGAACGTGATTTAACCAATCAGAGCCGAAGAACCAATCTTTTGTTCTTCAATAGCTGCATTTAAATGACGAATATGTTGCTATAGCTGCGCTTTATGACAATGCTTCAAACTGACCACGTTGTTTTATTTTAACAGGCAATTCAAAGCCCTTGTATTATCTTTATTAATATTTCATTTTTATGCTATTAGGGTAATTTTCCCCATATTCAAAGGGACACACCGTGCTATCATGTGCATGCTACATGTTTTATGTGATGATAATGGTGGACTTGGCACGCTGCTTTGTGAGAGAAATAGTTTCTGGTAAAATCTCAATTGCAGTTGATATTCACGCAGTTATGCAGTCGTGCGTAAAATCAAATAGAACATATAAATCAGTGTTTATAAGGGTTGTTTATAAGGGTATTTAGGCTATATAATTGCGTGGTATGTGTCACCTCAAGCTTAATAATGTATAAAATCACATCTTTATTGGTAAAACACACAATTGCATTCATTTGACATGACAGGTTTTCTTAATTATGTTTTTTTGTAATGTTATTAGACTCATTTTTCTCGGCGTTCTTCCAGATCCGAGGTTTGTGTATTTTTTTTCTCCACCTGTTGCACAATAAATTCTTTAATTTTTTGCAGGAGATGGAAAAACGGAAGGCACGGCCAACTGGCTCACAGCTAAGAGTGGTCGAAAGAAGCGCTGCCCCTACACCAAGCACCAGACTCTGGAGCTGGAGAAGGAGTTTCTCTTCAACATGTACTTGACTAGAGAGCGTCGTCTGGAGATCAGCCGCAGTGTGCACCTCACTGACAGGCAAGTCAAAATCTGGTTCCAAAACAGGAGGATGAAACTAAAAAAAATGAGCCGGGAGAATAGGATCCGAGAGCTCTCCGGTAACTTTAGTTTCTCATGAGACTGCTGCGACTTTGGCGCCCTCCTCCATCTCTGGAATGGGCGCCTGTGCAGAGCCCCCAAACCCAACTGTGAGAATATCCATGGGAAAAATGATCCCACTGCTAACTTATTGATTGTTGTTCTTTCATATTTTCAATTCCGTTTTTATTTAATCGTGAATGTGTATTTATAAATTGCTTCATTTGTAACGTTGATCCATTGTGTTTAATGGTGTGCATAATGTGACCACAATGTTTCAGACCTTCAGGCTTGTACATATTGTATAGTCACCCTGAGTGGACTTTGCATGCAGGACTAACTCTTGGGATACTTGTGTCACATGTGATAAATGTAATGTGACAGCAAAGGAGCCCGAGAGCTTTGAGGAATATTTGCACATTTTTCTGGTCAAAATAATAAAAGCATCCCTGCAACTGTATACTTCTTATTTCTTTCAGACAGATGGAGCTGCGTTTGAATTTTAAACCTGCACATCAGTGCAGGGTGTTAATGACTTTGTATTTTGGATGGGTCCGCTCTGAGCACTGTAAATAAGAACAGTGGATGTTCTTCATAGTTTATGTATCTGGCGGATTTGCACGCTATGCCGTTCGTCCTTGACATCATACTTAAATGCAAACCTCACAACGAGTGCAGCGATAGTGTGTTTTTTCTCGTTGTTTTTATTTAAAAATAATACATTTAATATGCCGTGGGTCCTTGCTGCAAAAATAAGTCAAACACTAATCATTATCTTAAATGATCAATTGTGATCTGGACAACCTTAACTAAAAAAGCCCAAAACTGTTTGAGAATACGGTCTGCCTGCGCATTGTCTTTTTTGCTTTTACAGTGTTAAATATATATATATATTTTCAGGGAAACCTGTAATACGAGAAATGGGATCCTTTCCACACTAAAACATCGAAATTGCCGGAGAGGAGAGCGGGCTGTTGCGTGGTTTAGGTAGTCTCATGTTGTTGGGCTATTATATTTCTCCCACAACACGAAACTGCCTTGATTACCTCAGTAAAACTCGTCGCATCATGAAAACTAAATTCCTATTCATTACTGGACAATTTTAATCATAATTTGGACCGCACTGCTTCACACACATACATATTATTATTGCGAAAATTGCAATAAAGTGTTTCATTGTTGTGCGTGAAATGTTATGTTTTTTTTTTGTCATGGGTGTTTCCATTATTCAACTACATATGCATATATGCATATACATATCCATTCTTATATGTACATACACATGTTCACGCATATATTTACAAATTCGTCTTTCTCAAGTGTTTTTAGCAACTCTAAAGTTGCTATATGATCCAAGCGAAAAAAAGAGAAGATGCAGGCTGGAAAAGGAGAGGATTAAGGCGTGTATGTGTCTGGGGGAGGAGAGGACAGACAAGGCCTCGGTTATGACCATTGCAGTCTGCCAGTTGTCTCGTCGTAGGAAATGCCGGATGCGTCTGCTTGCACCAGAGAAAGGACACAAAGGCTGAGCTTTATTGGTGATATTTAGCTTAGACAGCCAGGTTGTAACCTTAAGAAAAACAACCCAATTGCCCGTGATAAAAGGACCGTTATATAGCACCCAAATAACCTCGCCCCACTCTCCGTTTTTAGATTGCTTTCAAACCCACAAACCTGTAGACACTGGGTAGCACATGTTGGGAGCTGTTTTGATATTTTAATCCCCAGTAATGGTTTGGACACATTTCTGCACGTTTTACTTAATTTATAAAAACCTTGGTATTTTTAAACCAGCCGCTAAACCACCAAAAATGGGGTTGGACGATTATTAACGGACACCATTAAATTAGTCAATTAATTCATTAATAAAATAATCACATCCACCACACCTTTTTAGGATGTGACAATTTGACGTTGTAAAGTGTTTTAAAGTCGCCCCCACCCCTAACACAAACTCCACTCACACACACTCCTTTGTATCACACTATGTTCGATTACACTAATATGAGATCTATTGACAGAAGTTATAACTTTTATTGCTTATGAAACAAAATATTTCCCAATAAAGGCTTGAGGATTTCCCATTAAAATATGGTGGGGAAAATGGTGGCCATTTAGTTTAGCAGCAGGCTGATTTATTATTTATTGTTCTGTCCCACGGTCACGTGTTTGGGGCACCCTATCCAGTCTTGGGCAAGGTCCAATTTTCTGGACGCATTGAGCCCCTAGCTGATGCACGAAAGCAGTACATTTTATTCAATGAATCAGATTTTTCTAAACATTGCAACACAGTAACATATTCCATACATATTTTTGGGGCTTTTGCATTTTCGCAATGTCGACGATGGGGAGTTATTACGTTGAATCGCCTCTCATTTCCGAGCAAGAAGACATGGCACCGAGGTACTCGTCGTCTGCAGGGGTGGAGCAGGCGATGCTCTCCGGATATGGCGGTCAGGAATCTTTCCCTTTGCAGGCAAAATCTTCTATTTTTGGTGGATCTTGGAGTCCTATCCCGACACACCCTCCAAACACAACGGCTCCGACCTATATACACCACCACTACACCAGCGGGGACAACGATGGTATGTTTACGCGCTCCTGGGCGTTGGATCCGGTCTCTGCGTCGCTGTGTTTGACGGGATTACCATCGACAACCATGCATTATGACATAAAACCCGAGCCTATGATCGGGACTGCTGAATGTACGACGTTGGAGACGCACACACCTCTTTTGTCTGACATTGAAAATGGAGCGTCCCTTACGGAGATTTCCTGCGAAAGCACTTCTACATCTAAAGCCACTGAAGATAAACCGTCAGTAGAAGACAAGGAGGAGATAAATGCAAGTAAGACTATTCTTTTTATTCCAGTTACTCATTTGGATTAATGCAAATGACATGACATGGTTGAAGATGAGGGGGATTGTTCTTCAGGCTGTTCAGTGTGGAAATGGTCATACAATTGTAGTGTGCAAAGAAATCCGATAGTCTAATGGCACAGTGAAAGCATCTTCTGCAAAAAGATAACGTATGCATATCAAAGGTAATTACACAATCTATTTGTATAGATTGGTTTTAAGGAACTGTTGACTTTTACAAACATTTGGAATTTAGTCAGCTCTCAAATGCGCAGTGTAAATAAATCAAAAGCAATTTCTATTAAAACTATTTCTTTGCAGGCAAATTCCTTCCCACGTCATAAATCAACCAAAATCAAACCAACGGCTGTTTTTGAGTCTTATTCTGGTGGCATTAACTCCCCTGTATTATTGTTTTGCCCCCCCGTTTGTTTGCAGACGACCCATCGTCCAACTGGCTTCACGCGAAGCCCTCCAGAAAAAAGCGTTGTCCATATACAAAGCATCAAATCCTAGAACTGGAAAAGGAGTTTTTGTTCAACATGTATCTCCCCCGGGATCGTAGATACGAAGTGGCAAGAGTCCTGAGTTTGACCGAGAGACAGGTGAAAATCTGGTTTCAGAACCGCAGGATGAAGATGAAGAAAGAAAACAAACACCAGCGGAGAGACAGTTAGCGTGGCTTTGGACTGATGTGGGACCCCAGGATGAAGGAGGGGGGGGGGGGGGGGGGGGCACGGGAGAGCTGCCCGTCTTTAATGTTCCTGACCTGTTACGTTGTGTTGTTGAAAATGCTGGTTTCATGTTTGTGATATTGGACAAAGTGTCTCGTTAGAGTTTAGATGTGTAGTTTTTAGCACCGAAGTATTAAACTATTGGCCATTTGTTGTTTGCATGAAGTTATTGAATGTCTCAGCTACCTATTTTCATCGTTTAAGTTATTATTTTACAATGCAGATTGTTTCTTAACCATTTGTGGTTGGTATATTATTGCAAATATCTCGGCGTTCCTGTTACATCCCCAAATAAAGACTTACTTGTCTTTTCAGTTCATGAAAAAATGATGGCTTATTATTTGTAATCATTTTACCAAATATATATATACTTTATACATTGACATTGCACTGCTTTGCACTGCTTTGTTCACGTACAATTTATTCACACACAATTAATCTTCACTTTTGTCAAACGTGTTTATCTGCAAAACCGGTTTTATTTCCAGGAAGAAAAAGATTGACATTGTACACTTTCATTAGGTCTTCTGGGTTACAACTATTAAATTTAACAGCCCCAACAATCAAAACAAGCCACTGGAAAAACAATCCGGCCATCCAGATATTTGCCCAGAAGTTTTTTTTCCCATCGGGGGGAGCTTAAGGGGGCTTAATATTAATATTCGTAGACCCAAATAATAGGATTATTGAAATCAGGTTGGTTTTCATTTGAGTGAAGCGGGTAATTTTGGAAGCAGAGAACCAAACTGAAACACAAGGCAATACAACCACTTAAAACAGAACGTTTTAGGTACATTTAAAACAGCGAAACACAGCACTCATATTATTTTGCTCTTTAAAATGGTCTTAATCTCACATGCATTGCTTTTCATTACATGTTTGACATTTGGAAGTCCTGCAGACTGGATGCCCTCCTGCAATAAACAACGATCACGGCCTCAACTGTTTATAAGGTGCGAAAACGGCCACGCATGTAGGGGCTCTTTGACAGCAAAAAACCGCTAATAAGGCTCGAACAGACAGTCTAATATGTGAAATTACCTTAAAATGGGCCTAAAGCGCCGGGGTAAAACACGCGCGGACACGCACGCACGCACGCACGCACGCACGCACACACACACACACACACACACACACACACACACACGCACTTACAGACAGAATAGGAGTGAGGTGGCTTTGTCAGGACTGCAGATGGGTCAGTCTTAAAACGTCTAATTACTTTACAACCATAGTGACAATTCGTCTGTCTCTCAGAAACATCCGTCCCTGATTTTTTGGTCGCATTAGCAGAGCTCACAGAACAGGCACAACACCGCGTTTCACACACGGAAACCCGATCACAATATCTATATGTCGTTTTATTTGTGGAATAACTGTAACATTACACAAAGAAAGACAAGGACAGTCAACTATGTTGTGAGGTGGGTTTCAGAGGTGAGTGCTGCTGTGCTCTGACAGCCAGCAGGTGGAGGCAGCAGCTCATCTGAAGAACAAACCCTCAAACTGGATGATGCGTTCAAGGCACACAACAGACGAGTCCTCATTTCAGAAGTGCACAAGGTATCTTATTCTCACCATAAAACCTCATATGGCGTGCATTTCGGTCTAGATCCGTATTTATAAGCGCTCCTTCACGTTTGTGTTTCATAAAAACAGTTTTTCCATCGGCTAAATATCTGAATGCATCAAAATATCCTCACACATCAGAGATTCACGGTTACTGAAGAAAAAGGAAAATAAATAAATAAAATGTAAGTCCCTTACCACCAAAGGCCATCCACATATAGCTCATTAAGCTGCTCATTCCTTTTGGGGAACCTTGTGAGGATAAGCATAATAAAAAATGGCATAACATACTGTGTCTAAAAGCTAGAAATCGTTGGTAAAGTCTCTTCGGTCAATATTAAATTGCATTCCTGTCTGACCCACCATGGCAGTGAATGGATATCACCCGTGCAAACGCCCATTTGAGGAGAGATGCTGCAGGAAAACAGAAAGTGGCCTGGCTGCGGTTTGCCGTGACCTCTCTCGACCCCTATACATCAAACCTCATGACACTGCTGTTGACAGAGGAGGCCACGAGTGAACTCTGGAGAAGTTCAGCAGAGTAAAGTCATGAGCACATGTGAGTCTGTTTCACTTATTCCCAATAGTCATGTTATTCTGGATGAAAGTGTCCCTTTAGCAATTTGTGAGTGTGCCCTTGTACAAGCCTAACCCTGTTTGCAAATAATGTATTCAAAATAATTTACTTGCCAATTAAAGCTAGTCCTGCATTGTTATTACATTTGTCACTCTTAAATCACGCATATGTGTTCCTTAAAACGTATTCCTTTCCAGTTTTCCTTCAAAAGGCAACTCCTCAATGAGACTGAAACACGTTATAGCTTAAAATAGTGCATTTGTAGATGTTTTATTCCTTTTTTGTAACTTTTCATTGTTTTGTTTTCTTTGTTTTCCTGCTGGCAAACAAGTTATGGAGTGACCATATCTGAATTTCAATATCACGACATTTTCTGCACACATTTGATGTGCAAAACAGTCTGATTTGCGGCTCTTCTGCACGCGCCTCGAGTATCTTCCGAATCTTCTCATGCAGGGATTGATAAATAAAACTGTATTGTGGAAATGCTTTCGTGATCCATGATTTGTTGCCAGGACAAACACACACACACACACACACACACACACACACACACACACACACACACACACACACACACACACACACACACACACACACACACACACACAACCATTTCTCTACACGCAGAATATAATTTGATGACATTAATTGTAATGCAGCGTTATTTACGGACACAATGTGCAATCCAAACTGTTAGACAATTGGAAACTTATCATAACAAATAGAATGAAGGAAAGAGTTATAACCTCACGCAGGGTGAAGACAATTACGTTCTTCCGTGTTTTACACAGTGAAATACAAAGCCGATGTTCATTTGGTAGTGTTTTATCTCGAGTTCGGGTGTACATTTGCATCTCTCCGCCAGTCAATGGAAATACTTCTACGACAGTTGCGTTATAAATATTGTTGGTAGCAGGATCGGCCTGCGTGCTTTCCAGATGTCCGTCGTTGTCTCAGAACAGACGGGATACGCGCCGCTCCTCCAGACGTCATGGCACAGACCTAAATAAATAGGCACCACAAAATGCAGTGTTCAATGCGTTTAAGTCCAAGATCACAGTTTCTGTCAAATATTATAGAGGGCGATTTATCTTCTTCTTTCTTCACCTGTGTTTGTTTACATTAGCCGAAATCAAATGAAAATATTTGGCCAATTAATATGGTTACATTAGATATCATATTAAGACAAAGTTCCACAATACATTCGTAACAATTGCAACACATAATTGAAAGGAAATATATTTAATTTCTAAGTCAGTCATTTACGTTTCTTTATAGTCTGTAGCGTAAAGGCGTGAAAATATCCGTCGTTCACGAGGTCTTTACGATCCTTACAAACATTAATATGTCATAATACACATATGAAGTATAGATCAAACATTTCAAGCAAATCTCTCCGAAATGAATTGTTTTTTTAAATCGAACCGGCCGAAGAAAGACGTGTTCACATCTGAGAAGGGTATGAGGGTGAATGGGATTTCTGCTGAATCCCAACACCCACTCACCTCAAAGCTTCCCCGTTCGTTTCCCTGGTCCTTTCCACTCGTCAGTGATTTTTTTCTCAGCAGTATAGTCCATTTTGAAAACGAAAAGCGACCGGGTTTCGTCTTTACGTGTATTTCTGGTTCATTAATGAGCAAATGGGAGAAAAGCTTTGTGCGTAATGGCCGAGTTTCTCATCCGTGCTTCTAAAGAAATCCCCACTTTTCTAAATCGTACACTTCTCCTCCACCCCACCTAGAGAGGTGCTGTCCTCTTCCTGGCCATATATGATCTAATGGAGTGTCGGATGGTTTAAATGTGTTCTTAGGGCAAGGAGCTGTCAGACCTTTTGGCAGGAGAAAGATTGATCACACACAGGCTGCAGGGGTCTTTGTTTAGAGCCTGAGCAATAAACAACCATCACATCCGCACCTTTCCTCTGCCGCGCGGAACGGTGGCAAATCATGTGCACTTTCTGCTATTATCCATGATGCTGAGGGGTAAGGATGATGGCGTATGGGTCAATATCATAGGTGAAATAAAATAAATGAAATGGGATGGGATAAACGAGTGTCTGTCAAATAACTCAACATGACCGACTATTTCTCTTACAGAACTTTTCATAAAAATACTGTTTTATTGGACGTATGGGATTACACGAATTCACCCAATTTCTGATGAACTAAAAATCTCCATTCTCTCTCTCTCTCTCTCTCTCTCTCCCTCCCTCTCTCTCCCTCCCTCTCTCTCCCCTGCCTGGTGTGTGTGTTGGGGGAGGGGTTGAAGTGTTGGATGTCTGGTGCAGCTTTTCTTCTCCAGGCAACCTCAAGATTATCGCCTTGGCGCTGATAACGACGGTGACACAAATGTGACGGCTGAAATGATTTGTGAGACACACACACACACACACACACACACACACACACACACACACACACACACACAAACACACATGCGCGTACCACGACTCACATGCGCGCACTCGTACGACGGACTGCGTGGACGCGCGAATGAGGAGGTGTGTGTGTGTGTATGTGTGTGTGGGGCGTTGAGCAAACTCACCCCAAAACATGTGTAAATAAAGCCCCCCCCCCCCCTACCCCCGGAATGAGGCGTTACCCCTCAGACTTTCTCGATCAATCACAGGGGACAGTGGCTTCTTTTGATAAAACACCTAAATTGTCATTGGGCAGATGCAACCATGTGACAAGCGGCAGGGTCTAATTCCAACAATGTCCGCGTGAAAGCAATAGTTTATGGCACTGAGGTCTCCATAAGGCTACACCGACTTTAGTGGTTTATGACATTAGACTGATTACTGAACTGAATCGATCTGAAAATCAGCGAGTTTTCCAGACAAGCAGGGGGAGATGAATTACGAATTTCGGCGAGAAAGTGGTTTCATCAACAGCCAGCCTTCGCTCGCAGAGTGCCTGACGTCTCTGGCCAACCCTGTCGGTGATGCTTTTCCAAATGCATCAATCAAGAGGTCGGCGCTTTCACGGTCGACACTGATTCCTCCTCCTTTCGAGCAGACCATCCCCGGCCTGAGCCCCGCTGTCCACCCACGCCACGGCCGCTTGAAGGACCCGCCGCGGGCTGCCAGCTCGCCCCCGGAGTACCCGTGGATGAAGGAGAAGAAAAGCATCAAGAGAATTCCGACTGCTGCTGCTGCTGCTGCTGCTGCTGCTTCGGGGACCACGGCGGACTCCTCGCCTCTCTACCTCTCCCCCCAAGGCAAGACATGATGATTAATACCCTCCATGCAAAAGGCTCCTCGTTGTCTGAGGATCCCCCCCTCAAGCAGGGAGCTCATACGTCCCGGGCCAACGCTGGCGTCCCTTTAAGCCAATATGATATTTTGATTTAAGCTCGTTTCATCTCATCAAGTGACGCACTGACTCGCGATGCAGTGTAAAGTGTTAATGTTTGACAGTAATGGAGAGTGATAGATGGTTCTTTCACGGGCCAGCAGCTGGCATGTTCATTAATCTTCACCCTCGGTCCTGTCCTGTCCACACAGACCCATCATATTCGGCCCGGGGCCCATAAATCGTCCCAGTCCCGGTGCTTTCTTGCCACAAGTTTTCCACTTGTTTTTCCCCCCCCCAAAACACACACACACACACACACACACGCAGCCCCAAAACCCACAACCGCACGAGTTTAATGTGTCCGATTCCAAATACAATCTTTGATTTATTTTGTTTAGGTTCACCGGAGGCGCCAGAGGTTTTGTTTGGCAGTGGAGGAGCATCCCGGAGGTTGCGAACCGCGTACACCAACACCCAACTTCTGGAGCTGGAGAAGGAGTTTCATTTCAACAAATACTTGTGCAGGCCGAGGCGAGTGGAAATAGCTTCTCTGCTGGATTTAACGGAGAAACAGGTGAAAGTGTGGTTCCAGAACAGGAGGATGAAGCACAAGAGGCAGAATCACTGCAAGGAGAACCGGGACAGTGAGGGGAAATACGCGTGCCTCGACGACGGGCCGGAGGACGAGTTTGGACAGGCAGTGGACAGCGGCGCAGCTGGCACGGTCCCGGACAGGGAGAGCTATTTCCACCTACATACCTTAACTTCACAACAGTGTCAAAACGGCCACAATGGGGAGCCCCAAAGCCCGGAGGTTCCGCCTTTGAACAGCAATGAGAAAAATCTGAAACATGTTGCTCACCCTGCACCCACTGTTCCCATCTGCATGTCAACAATGGGCCTGGACAAAGATCATTCCTCGGGTCTGGACGTTTCTTTGACGGATTTCCACGTTTTCTCATCCTCCTCTTCTTTCTCGCCGAGTTTGTCGGATTCGGCACAAAGTCCCTTGTCTTTATCATCCGAAACATTTAACCTTTTCTCAGAAACACTCACAACAATCGACCTGCAGAACTTGAGCTATTAAGATATGCCAACAGGTTCTATTTGAATTCAGACTCCAGTGTGCGGTTTTTTATACTTAGTTTTAGCGTTAATAGATCTCATAAAGAAGGTAAGTTAAAACAAAAAGAAAAAGAAAAGATTATATATGGGGAGTCAATTCCATTATCCTGTAAGAAGACAGTTTATTTTTATGTGGATTTGACTATAACTGAGCAGAATATTTTTCGTGAAATAAAAGTTTACATTGATTGGAAACGCAACGGTATTGTCTTATTTCGCTGTGAGAACCTAGAGATCATAACTTTTAAACTCAAAATATTAAAAAATATCGTCCAGAAAAGAAAATAATAATCGCCAAGCATAATTAACGCTGAATAGTTGTACACAAATAAGAATACCATACACTGTTTAATTTGAAGGACACATAATTAATGATAGTTTTCTGAATGAGTCTATAAATCAAACTATACATATCGACTAAAATTAACTGAAATAAATAGCCGAAAAATGAGCAGTAAGCACTACAAATACAATTCAAGTGAAATAAAGTAAAATATAATCTAATGTAAAATGGCAGTTGCAGCCCAGTTTGCTAAAATGTTTTTTGTTTAGCAACGAGACCATGCTTACGCTAAGTTATTCATCGGACTAGAAAAATGGCACATCTTTAGTTAAAACCAAGAAAAATAGTATTTTCAGTAGTTGCTGCTTGCAGTCCCGGGCCAAAAGCTATGACTTTTCTTGGCTCTGTAATGAAATTTTATTGCCAATAAAACTCACAGCACTGATGGTGCTTGTTTATTGCCCGATCAGCAACGTTACAATACCTTTGAAAGCAATAATTTCCCTTTATGCCATTATATTCTTTCAAAAGTTTTTGTAATTTAAATTATTATATGTGCCATTCAATAATATATTTTCCCCAAATTGTTTACATTTTGAATTGACATTGTTCTATACCCACAACGCGGTAGATAAAATACACATTTAATTGGCTACATTAATTTACAGTCATTTGTTTAAAGGGAAGTAATTTGTATGTTAATATGGACCAAATGGATTCCGTTAAAAGGAAATCTTCCCACCGACCGGTTCGATAAAGCGCGCACGAAGCCACAATGTCACAGCTGTGATAGCTGTTTTTTATTTTTTTTAATTAGGATACTGATATTAAATCTTCAGGGGAAATGGTCGATGAAAAGCCATAGTTTGTTCCGGGAATCACAAGATTAACAGTCACATTGATCAATTACTTTGACCAGAGTCTGCAGGCGACGTGATTCATGTTCAGACTGCGGTTTGGGCGGTTGGACTTCGTAGCCATAATTAAAAAAAGAGGTGGTGAACTATTCGCATTGAGACATGGTGCTGCGTGATGGCTAATTGCGCGCCTTCTGGAAATAGGCCAAGTCCCAGAGTACCAAGAGGCAGATGGAAAGACAGATTTGGTTGGTTGGTTTTGTGCTACAGAGATCATTGTATGTTTACCGTGTCTGCACGTCAGTGTCTGCACGGTCTTTTAAACACGTGTTTATTGTTTACCACCGAGTCAGTCTCTTTTCAAGGAGCATAGGACGCACCATGCTGTACCCTTTTTTTTCACATTCACGGATTTCATCTTTACAGCTCTACAGTTAACAATTACATACTTGAATTGATTAATTTCCTTATTATGGTGGTTACATTAACGTTTGGTGGCTTTGAGCAGCTTTGTGTTCCATTGAATCCTAAACGTGTAATGAGTTCTTAAAAGGAAAGGAACCAATCAAAAGAAGCTTTAAGGGAAATACGATACAACACTTTGCCAGCAGATTCCGCCTTCAACGTACACACGCACTCACACACACACACACACACACACACACACACACACACACACACACACACACACACACGGGTCGAAGGTCAAGCTGGCTCTCCTTTCCTCTCCAAGCTGGAAGGAACTACTGCCGAGTCAGAAGGGGGTGAGGTTTTGAATGACCTCAGAGGAATATGTAGCTCATAAAGAATGCACTGGTTACTCAGAAAACTCCGAGCAGGAAGTCAGAGTGTGTGTGCAGAGAAAATAATATTCATGCAGAATATGATCATCGCTGAGCAATGCAAGCATACACATCAACTGACAAATAGACTTAAATGGCTGGTGTTGTTTGGCTCAGGATGATTCTGAGTAAACATCCATGACATTTTCACACTCAATCAATGGAGAAAAAGTGCACAGAAAAATGCATCACTGTTTTTCTGCCCTCACGGCAGCAAACTGCTCCCACTGTGCGATGGGTTAAAATGCAATGAAAGGCGCTTTAGAAAAAAGCGTCAGCTAAATGACCTGTAATGTAATGTAATCTTTGGATTTATATCACTATGACAACGTTTCCTAAAAGAGACACATAAACCAATACGGACCAATATTGTGTGGATGGTCTTCTCAATGTTGGACTGAAAGTGGAGTAAGTGGGCAAAGGTTCAACACCTGCAGATGAAGTGAAAGCTAAAGCTTTTCCCCACAGCCCCTCCAGAGCTGCACTGACATGTCTGTGTCATTTCTCCACAACAACAGTATACAGTTCAAAGGCTCACTGTCGAAAGACGACTAGTGAATGACTGACAGCTTCATAAACAATATGACAACCGGCTGCCTTCACTGATCACAGTCGGCACAGGTTTCACTTTATATGAGTGAGTTCTTGTTTTATTTTTACTTTGTCGTACCCTGATACGGTGATTGAATCGGACCCGGGCTGGAAACATTGTGTTGGTCGTTGATTGCATTGATTACAAACTGACTCACAAATGACAAATGTTGTAAAGACCAAATGTGCAGTAAACACACCAGCAGACGTGGCAACGGCTCCTCCAAACACTTGTTGCTCAAAGGCAAAAGATAACAGGCAGAGAACAGTTTGATATATTCTCCTTAGCCCAATGACCCCTGTTTAGATTTAAACTGTTAAATGAATCAAAGTGATCGCATCAATGTAAAGACACTCCAACGTGTCCAACGTGTCAGACACCAAAGAGCCAGAGAAATATGATCTGGAATCAATCAAAAATATGATCATGTGTTATCCGCCGACTCTGTAAAGACTCGTTCCTCCATTAAAGCATCAACTCCCAGTTGGCCAGACCAGAACTATTTATTCATATATACTAGGGAGATAAACAAACAAAAAAAACAAGACACAATCAGAAATACACAATAAAACGTGGATTATTATTATTATTATTATTATCCACGTGTTTACTGTGTATTTCTGCAGCGGAACTGTGGTCAATAATAAATGATGAGCGGAGTCACTTCCGCGTGCAGTCGTCGCTGCTTCCGTGTCACATGAAGTTCCCGTCGCCGGACAGTCCGCCTCCGAACACACAACTCTCATCACGATGCAGCCGATCCACGAAAAGTTCACCACGCTGATTTCAGGTAAAACACCTTCACCTAATAACGTTTACTTCACCCACGCAGGTTGTTTTCTCTTTTCCATTTCGGACTCACGAAACCCAGATTTTAACAGACCGTTTTGTAGTAAAAAAGAAAAAGGGGAAGTGCGAAGCCAGTTTGCATGACAACGTTGTCAGTGAGATGTAGACTTTCGAGAGTGTTTCTATTTCCTTCGTGCTGACGAGTGTTAATGCTACAAAGCTGCTGCGGAGGGGGACGTGATCTCCAGCAGTGCGTTGCCATTCGGCTGTAAAAGAATCAACCAGTAAGTGTGCACACATTGCATGAATGTTTTACCTGGTGTTTCTTTTTGGTTTGCTTCTAGACCTTGAGTTTTTCCTCTGTGATGGATTAAAAGGGGAAAATCTAAGCAAGAAGGCAAAAGAGAAGAAGGACGCCTTAATCAAGAGGATTAAAGAGGCCAAGTTGAGGTGGGTTGTCTGTTTGCATTTACTTCAGATTCTGGTTTTAAAGATCTTACTGCAAAGCATAATCCTTATTTCTGTCTCCCCCAACAGTTTCCCACAAGATTTTAAAGACAAAAGTAAGTGTTTTACATTTAATGTGTCAGTGTTTCCATCCGGAGAGTCAGGAGCCACACAAAGAGGTCTCAGCATGAATCTAAGGGATGCCAAGATTAAAGAAAAATGTATTTAATCAGGATGAACCCCTTCAAATGCGTCATTCATTTTTTAAGTATCACATTGTGCCTTCATCTTAAAAAGGGGAAATCCTTTTACAACAGATTGGCACCAACTGTCTTAAAATATAACGTGTACACTTTGCTGCACTTTTTAGGCGGAGATGACTCAGACAACGAGGAGGAAATCGACAGCAACAACGATGGAGGATCGATGGTGTCAGAGCGTGCAGACAAAGATGAAGAGGCTTTCGAAGGTAAGCACTTGGCCAACATCCAAACACTGACTTGTTATCAAGCTTTGGATCAAGTTCCTGAAGCGTGCTTCCCCACATTAAAATATACAAATCTTTGGGTGTGCTCCTGGGGGGGGACTTTGATCGGCACAATGAGGAAAGCATTCCAACTGTAACCTGGCAACATACTTGGGAAGCAATTTAGGGGGCAACAACCACTACTCCCACCACCTCTTTCGCTCCAGCGCTTCGACAGCGGGCTGAATGCTTTATTGCTCTCAGCTGCAATCCGGGGACTGAACCTCAGGGCCTCGGTAGTTTGAGGAAAAAAACATGCTTGGATATACAGTAGCTTTTAACCTTGTATGACCAATCAGGAAAATGTGCAAGATTTTGTATTTGCTTGTATAAATGGTGATTCTGTGAAATCCCAGTGAAGTGGCTATTAGGGCTCCGGGGTTTATGGCCTGCAAGCAGCTGCCACTTTTATGGCCGCTCTTTCACGCAAAGCAACTTTGACGCAGCAGTTGAACATTTGCATTGAAGTTGCGGGGGGAATATCCTCCAGCGATAAGCAAAGTAGTGCTTAGTTGAGCTTTTACTACTTATTTGAATGCCAAATGTATACACAATGGATTAAATGCACAACCTCACCTGTTTCTTTAAGTAATTGCACCTTTTACATACGGAAAACCCTTTTCTCCACCAGGGGCCCATCAGTTCCCACCCATGGCGGCTCAGGACTTGACGTCGGTCTTTAAAGCGGGACACCTCGAGAAGCGCAGGAAGGGTGGGTGCTTTCATCAGTTCTAATGGAGACAATGTCGCACACTTAAATCTACACGCTCCAAAAAAAAAAGGTCCTTGTTGAGATTGTTGTTGTTTTTCCTCCCCAGACCACAGTTTCTTTGGCACCGAGTGGCAGAAGAGATGGTGTGCTCTGAGTCATCATATCTTCTATTATTACGGCAGTGAAAAAGGTATTTCCTTTTTTTTTTTCTCCTGCTTTTTTAAATATAGATTGTGAGTCACAGCACACTGAAGCGGATGTGTGATTGGCATTCGGCTTTTCCACAATTGTTGTATTTGAATAATTAATGCTGACGCTTTAATATCCTATAACCAGACAAGCAGCAGAAGGGGGAGTTCAGTATCGACGGGTACGCTGTCAAAATGAACAGCACCTTACGGAAAGACTCAAAGAAGGACTGTTGCTTTGAAATTTCTGCTCCAGACAAGCGAGTCTATCAGGTGCGCTTGTCTCGTGGTGACCATTTGAATCCCTGCTGTCCTATGTGTACTACCTAAAAAACTACTACTACTACTACTACTAAAAAACAAATGTGGACTTCAGATAGATGTTTTCAAAAAAAAATGACACCGCATATTTGTACCTAAGGTCATTAAATTGTTATTTTTAAAACCCATTCATTCATTTGACACAGCGGCCTTTGTAATGGCTGTACCAGACACGCATATTTAACAAGCCTAAAATGAGTGCTTCTAACATTCACACTCTTCCATGCGGAACATTTTACTATGCATAAATGCAGTATTATTTGTTTATGTTAATTCATATATGTAGAACTATTGCGCTGACTGACGTTATAATTTCTCTTTCATTACAGTTCTGTGCGTCATCGTCCAAAGAGGCGGAGGAGTGGGTGAAACAGATAGACTTTGTTTTGAGAGGTTTGAACCGTTTTTGAATGCTAAAAAAAAAGCATCATGAGTTTTTGTGTATTCGTCAAATGTACTAATTCCTGTTTGTAGATATGTGCGGCATCATCCCAGAAGATGAGGAGGAACCGGAATTGTACGACGATGTTGGAGCAATGGAAGATAAAGTGGAGTCTGAGCCGATTGACGATGACATCTATGAAATGCTCCCAGGTCTGACCTGCGTATTCCTCTGCCCGCGACATAATCATAGCTCCTCTCGTCATATCACACACTCATCCATTTAATATATTGTCTTGTTTCTCCAGAGGAGGACTTGCCCACTCCAGCAAAGCCTCCTCCGAAGTTTGAGCCAGCCATGAAACCTGCTCCTCCTCCTTCAGGTACAAAGTAAAGACATTTGTGTTTGTTCTGCACAGACTGGTGTGTTTGGCTTGTGGGTTAGAGGGTAGTAACCTTTTCTACATATAGCAAAAGAATCCGCAAATTATAACACCCTCTTTTAAATTGAACCTTCTGCTGCAGTAAAGAAGAAGTGAGATTTCAAGAGGAAGTTACAATGCAGAGTTAACAATGCTGTTGGCCTAGTTGGCCAACTTCCTTTTGCAATAGGTAACGTATTAAAAATGTGTGCAAAAATAGCCTGCCGTTTCCCCCCTCTACTTATTTCTATTCAAACTTTCCCTATTGCATTGACACAACCCGAGGTTTGCTAAGAAGCAGGTATTGGTCCACTTTAGATCAAAAAAACTAACCCTTGTTAGTAAAACCCCCAAATCTGTTACTAATTAGACAGAACATACTGCTATACATAAGCAGTGCAAAGGCAAACAATCTGAGGCAATATTTGTAATTGTCAATAGTAATTTTGTCTACAATATCTCAATTTATGAAGCAAATGTCCTTTAACAGTGACGTCAAGAGATTCAGTTCAATTAAAATAAAACCGAGAAAAGCAGAAAATCCTCCAAATGTAAAAAAATAAGTTTTTTTAAAATCTTCAAATCTTGATTAATTCATTCCTGACTAATCTTCTGTCATTCAAATAATCAACCCATGGTCTTTTTTTACAATATCACTGCAAAGGAATCCAGAGAAGGACACAGCTTATAGTTTTGTTTTTTCGCTTCTTTAACCTGGAATGTTAAATGTAAGTGTAAAAGCAGCGTAACTGGAGCTGAGATGTTTGAAGGCCGTGGCCGAATTGATGTGCCGTAAATATACGGTATAACGTTGGCAAAGTGTGTGTGTGTGTGTGTGTGTGTGTGTGTGTGTGCGTGTGCGCTCTCCTATAATGAAGAGACTCATTTTGAAGCCATGATATTTTTTTACTGTTTTGAGCGTACTCCCTTTTGTCTCTAGTGTTGACATGCTAAACACCTTGGCTGTATGAACTTGGCATACAACTACTGTCTGCCTCCAGTTCTATTTCAGGCTCTCCACTGCCTCCTGTTGGTCTGGCTGAACATGAAAAACCCCTTTTTATCTGACCATTTTTTATTTTACACTCTCCATAGTAAGTAAAGCACCTAATCAATTTCCCCCCTTTGCTTGCAGTTGATAAAAGCACAGACTTCCCCAACTTCTACCAGGGCTTATGGGACTGCACAGGGCACCACCCAGATGAGTTGTCCTTCAAGCGTGGAGATGCCATCTACATATTGAGCAAGGTATGGTCCAGGGTCAACATTGATTTGTCCCTTAGTGGGTGTCTTCTTGAGGCGCAGGGAAAGTAGCACAAGCTCAAACCCAACCGTGATGAGACGGCGTTCGTAGCGGGAGTGGTTCTACTGGGCTCAGACCACCTGAAGTGAGTGATTTCAAAGCCCCCACTGTTCATATACTTTACTGGCAGCACCCGGCCCCCCTGGCCTGGAGGCGGACGGCCGACGGTAAGCGGCGGACTGCGCTCCCGGGCGCGGTGCTGAAGATTAGTCGTGTCACAGCGGATACTGTTTTAGTGCTGCTGGCGGAGGCTGAGCTCTGCTGGCACACATCACCATTTCATCACTTCCATCCGCGCCGCTTCAGCACGCGGCTGCTGCCACGCCGAGGCGGTGAGCGGCCCTCAGCCCACACACCTCCCAGGCGTTTCTCTCACCTCGCCAAATAGGAATGTATGTTCTCAGGAAACCTGAGCTCGGCCGCCCACTCTATTTCAGAGCAGGTGAGGACGTGTAGTGGACGCACAATTTCCGAGGCTTGTCGGCCAGCTGCGGGCGCCAGGTATTGAGAACTGAGGAGCCGTTCTTTACCTTTATTATGCAACCAGACAGGAGTCCTTTTGTACTTAACTAGTTTATTTGGAACTGGAATTTTATTTTGATGTGATTCATTTAACAAGCTTCTCTTTGAACGTTGCTCTGCAAATAAGTCAAGGAAATTTATATTTTACAGATGCATGTGGACCCTGTGGTTTGTGCGCAGAGAAAAAAAAAAGGGGTGAGATGTGCACCACGTAGACTGGCTAAATTTCCTGTCTGGTTTGTTTTCTATGAAGTCCACTGAGACCTTCTGTTGTCAGCTGACAAGGTCCTTGCCAAATTCAAGTCTGCCATCTAGAGGTAAAAGCCATGAAGATTTAAAAATCTCGACCGAGCTCCAATAATTGTATTTATATACAAAATCAGAATTATAATTTGGTATAATTATACAAATATTCTTCAGTCCAAACCATAGGGCGGGCGCAGTCGTATTTATTTTATTTATTGATCAGAAATGGTTAGTCTATGAAATGTTAAAAAATAGTGGAAAATCCCCACCAACATTGGCCAGAGCGTGAACTGAAACCTTAAGACTCTTTTTTTTTTTTCTTGTCTGACCAACTGAAAAAATCAGAAATTAAAAGGTGTCAAATCCTCACATTCAAAAAGCGCAGATGTTCAGCATTTGTCTCTTGATAAAGGAGTGAAAATATTTTGTCTTTTGTTGACCAGCCAATTGATTAAGCCCTAATTGCAGGAAGCGAATGCGCAGAGCAGACCGACACCGTCAATACCCATCAGCCAAATGTCTGTTTATGACTCCTCCTTCGTGTGTGGAAGAGGACGAAGAATTAAGTTGCCCTTTTCACTCAGACTGGGAGTGCCATTAGCTGAAACCTTGGTGTTGGGGGTTGTGGCCTGCTATGAGGGCAATGACCATAAAACCTGTCTGGACTGCAGCGGCCAGCTGCAGCTAAAGGGACAGTTGACTCCTTTTTCTCCCCCCCCCGAGTCGCTCCTCCATTCTTTCTCCCCAATACCCCGTTTCCCCGCCCTTCCAGAGCCCAGAAATAGTGTTACAGCTGCAAGACCCCCCAGTCAGGATCTGGTTGTTGATTATAGGGCCTAACTTGAAGTGAGGTAGAGTGCGCTATCCGAATATGCCCCCCCTCCCCCCCCTCCCCCTCGCTGTCCCTCCTGGGGTCACAGCACATAAAACAAATCAAGAGATGTAACATCTCACCTCACTAAGGTTAATAGATGGGTTGATAAAAAGTTACCACCTTGCTAATATGTGGCTGCCATTGTTATAGCGTCTGCGCATCTTTTCAGCTCACCGCTTGTTTTCCAGTTTCGCTTAAAAACCTGATACGTCAGACGAGCATCAGACGAGCGTTTCGTTTGGCATTATGGGACGGGCCGGTTTTGTGTCAATGTGTGCTTTGTCACAGTGTGTGGTATCATTAGTCTTCCACAGCTCCGTGTACATGTTCTCATGCTGTCTGCCGCACTCATTCAAACAACTTATTTGTCAGCCAGAAGTACACAATGAGGTGTTGCGTTTTTTTCAAAGGGTCGCTGCAGGAAGTAATAAAGTTCACTCACACCCTCGGCCTCTTACACACACACACACACACACACACACACACCTTGTGTCAATCTGGATTATTATACCTCGGGGGGCATTTTCATCTTGACACACATTTATTTTATTTTTTTCTTTTGTGATGTGAATTATTTTTATCTGTGATGGATGGGCGGTCTCACTCTGTGCAAGCCATTGTTCTACGTTATAGTGTCTAATACTACCATAGGATCACTTGCATCCATTATTCTCTCCTGCGAATAACTGGACACAGATGTGGTCCCTCCCTGTCCCTGAGTTTTGGCAGGGATTTGAAACACTGTGCAGGTTCCTCTTCCTTCAACCTTGTTAGTGCATTAGCCTTAGCGGTGATTCATGGGACGACTTTGATGTGAGGTCAGGCTCCTAGCCAAAGGGGAAAGAAAGCGAGCGAGGGAGATAGCGAGAGAGGGATTTTTTTCCTCTTGTGTCAGATGTCCTCTGACACAAGAGGAATTATGAGTGTTCCCCTCTCATCTCTGAATGCTGACAGCCATTTGGAGCTATTACTTGTCATGCTTTGACAGATTTGTGTGCGGTGCCCCATGCACACTGGGGTTTTTGTGTGCAGGGGAAAGATGTGTCTGCAGGAGACGGGAAGTCGTCGATGGGTTGTAGGTGTGGCTTTGGAGGTCGGAGTGAAAAGAAAACAAAGGAGATATGGCGAATAGTTAACTGGTTAGGCTGTTAAGAATAGTATTTGATAGTGGCAATGTGACAAAACGAGAGATGAGGACTTGCGGCAGAGATTCCTGTTGTGGGTCACGTGGCTCGCGTCTTAAGGCCATATCCTCGCTATACACCCTTCATCCGTTGGAGGTACTGTCCGTCTCAATGACTCCAAAGTAAAGTGTCTGCTCTTTGTGCCTTTCCCATCTGGCAACCTTACACTATGTTGAAATAAACCTCATCTCGGTGCTTTTGATATTTATTTGATTAAACCCCCAAAATTGTTGGTGACTATCAACTTCTCCATTATCATCTTCTGGACTGTGTCCCATCTCAGGAGTACCAGAGCTTTGGCTGGTGGGTGGGAGAGAAGAGTGGAGCGGTAGGAATCGTCCCCAAAGACTACTTGATGGAGCTTTACGCGCTTTAGATGCACCTCATGTAAGTTGCTCCGACCTCGAGCTTCTTACACACTGTGATCCTCAAACAACTGTATCTGTAGTTAATCCACTTTATTTTAACTGGTACATTGTCGTTTTCAGGATTCTTCCCTTCCATATCGACTGTATGAGACTGATGATTTAGAAGAAATTGTTCATATTAGTATTTTTCTATAATATCTGCATCTTGCGCCCATTGTTTGTATTTATTTTCTGTCTAAAATTGAGTTTTTCTACATTGCTTCATGCATTGCTTTTGACAAATCTGATATTTGCAAATGGTTCAATTTAATAAAGATTTCAAAATATCTGGTTTCAGAATTATTTTTGAATTGTTATTTACTCTGTGATTTAAGCCACAAGGTGGCAATAGCGCCTCTTCAAAGGTTACTACCTCTGTAACAGAATCCATACACAAGTTGTCTTTTCTTTTTTCGTTGCCTGCGGACACAAGTTTTGAAATGTTGTTTGCAAACTGAATTAACATAAACTGCCAAGAGACGGGAAGAATGTTTACACCAGAAATTATGTTTAAAAAAAACCCCAATTCAATGTAAAAAAAAAACAATTGAATGGAGATTCAGCAGGGTATTTTCTGGGGGAACTAAACCATTAACATGCATAACATAACGGAATCCCATTATTATCCCTTTGAAATCGGCATCAGGCTGTCAATATTAAATTCCGGTGCACACCAAACCTATTTACACAACTATGGCTAAATTTAAATAATGTGTTTTTAGAAATGATTTCATTCATCTGTTCAGCACTTTTGTTCCAAGCTTCAAAGGGACATTTTTTTTAAATTTCTTTTATGACACCCGAGAGACGCTGCCGGGCCGAGGATCACAGCGAGCAGATGGTTGGCTGTGCTGCTTGTACACTAATAAGACAAGCGTCCACACAAATAGCCGGGACGCTTATCGCCCTCTGAGGGGCAGTTTGACAGCAAGCAAGGTGGCGTCAGCCACGCAAATCCCTTCAAGGTTACATACGTACTGTACATATCCTTGTACAGCCTCCTCTCTCAAATACCTACGTTTTACAACAACGTTGTATACCGGAGTCGTCTGTTCCTTTTTGTCTGTCTTTTCTGAAACAAAGAGGCCTTGTCACGGTTTTCTCAAGGTTGCGAGAAAATGGGAAGGAAAATGTGTTCATTAACCAATAACTCATTGCATCTTTCGCTTCCTCTTCCCACAATTTCTCCCCGTTTTGTTCCTGTTGAGTGATGAGCTTGTCCTCTGTCCTCTGGGTGACATTCAAAGCCAACATAAATCCTGCTCTTTACGGTACATGGTGGCGATAAAGCCTCTCTGCTAATTGGAGATGTAATGAATTACCATAATTGGTTATTGAATATACTACATTGAATATAGAGAGGAAATGTTTAATTTTGGGGAGGAAGGGGATGAAATCAAACTATTCAGAGATTAAACAAAAAAAATGACTAGCTGAGTGTGTGTTCTTTTATTATTTAAGCAGGTTATGTAACGTTTTTAAGCATGTATCTGTGCTGAAGTTGGTTTACAGATTGAAATATAAATACCCATATTTCTTCACTGCTGACGTGGCTTGGTATTTCCTCTTTTTAATGTAAGGCTATGGGTTAGGTTGCCAAAGGCAAGTGAGGCTAAGTATTGCCTCTCATTTTTATGTGCCAATAAAGGATTTCCTTAATGGATGTCAACTCCACCCCCATCCCCTCCGTTAGATTTGGACACCCATATCTGCAAAATATACAGGTTCTTTTATTGCAATTTAACATCAAGATATAATGTTTCATAGATAAATGCCATTGTGCCATTAATCTAGTGAGCACTAAATTACACTAATGATACCAGAATATCTCTAATTAATACAAGCAGTCATAAGGAGACACTTTCACCGGTCAAATATATATAGATTGAGCTGCTGAGTAATGATGAATGAAATTTGATACGTTGAGAAAGATCATGGAAATATAAAACAAAATTTTCCCCAGTACAGAATACATTCATGAAATGTATATACACATGTTTTTAGAGCTAATTTAAACTTTGTGTGTGATTATTCTTACACAAAACTATAATTTATACTTCAAATAAGCAATATTCCATGCCTTGGTAAACAACTGACATTATTACACTGATAAACCCCTACTGCCCATCATCCTTGTTGAGTATCATCATGTACCATCACTGCTGAGGTTGGCGAGAAGGCTGAAGTCTCGATCTTTACCACTTTAGAGAAGTAATCTTGATCAAGCCGTCAGCTCTTTACCCGGGTCATTCAGCTGTAGATCACTCCACAGCTTCACGTAGAGTTTCTGTAAGGAATAACACTGCCTTATTTATGTGGTATCCACTGGCATTATGCAGACAATGTATTACCTCTCCAACTTGCTGTCAGCATTCCATTAAACCCACCCCGTCTAAATCTTAAATTCTTATACAGACACTTTTTAAATGCAAGTCACTCTTAATTGAGGTCAGTTTCTGTCAGCATAACTCATGACAGCTGACAAATTAGGGTTTCCTCAGCTGGCTTATGACATTGTGAGAAGGAGACATAATGTGTTAAGTGAAAGCTAACGAACATCATGACAGGCCGCTCTGAAAATTAATACTTCTGGAATCTGAGGCTTGGATTTTCATGCCTTTCAGTGATTTTCCAATATATAATGTGTGATATTATGAGGTGGAAACCATGTTTAGTGGTCGGCCTGTAAATATAGGTGTGGACAGGTCATTTATTACATCCACCACACCCACCACTCTCCAACGTTAGCGGTGTCTGCTCTTCCTTCTTCTTAATCACCCGCTGCCAGCTGCAGACAGTGATGTCTGAGGAGCCGGACGGGAGACACCAGTGGCCTGTTTCTGCCTTTCTGTCCTCCCCAGGAGGACGATACGTTGAACGCCATCACGGTTGATACTTCTGTTTGATGAAACCGTTGTTGTCGACCCACGCTCACTGTACGTATCCCTGCTGACAAAAAGGTCACGTGTCCGAGGGCGCTGCGTTGGCAATGCGGGCTGTCACCGACGGGGTAGAGCTACGTGCTGACGCGTCATTCGGGATAAATCAGACTAAACAGTGTGACAGGTGTTTGTCCACCTGCTATAAACATACCGCACGCCCTCGCAGGTTATTTACAAGCCTCCAGCCTGCGTACCCCTGTTTACACTCAGGCTGCGGCTCTAACATCCGGAGCTCTGCCACTGATTTACTCTACTGGTTAGTGAGGTGAGTAATGACCCCGGATGGTCTGGGAGGGTAGCTTCCATTCAGAGATGCTGTAATTACATCTCCTTCCGCGCTGTACCTATTACACCTCTGTGTCTGCCACCCCAGTGTAAACTGATCACCACATGGTTGTACGCCACATTAGTGTTGAGGTCACTCAGCCTGAGCTAATTTAGGGCCCAGGCCGAGCTGTACAAGGAACAGTTTGTCTGCACAGAGCGACCATGCCGATGGAGTGCGCGTGATGACATCATCAGAGTTACTATTGACGACGTCAAAGCTCAGTATTATTTCAGTTTTAAACAACCAGAGGAGAAACTTTTCTTAATATAGTCAAACACTTTTTTTATATACCATTTAATATAAATTACTTTAGAAAATGAGGGCAAAAAGAATCTTTAGGTCACTGTTTTGCTTGTGGTTGAATATTTTTCAACCATCTGTATAAAGTGTTATACAATATATTCATGTATCACTTCCCTGTTGGTTTGAATCACCTTTGCACTTACTCATTTGAAAAAGCCAGAGGGAAAAGGTGCGAGCGCTTCACTGGCTGCTACTGTGCAGAGAAGAGTCCGCTCAAAGGAACTATTGTAGTTTTTCTGATAAGAACCCTGATAATAACCCAGATATTGTCAAGAATGTTTCCCTTCAGATACTTTAAATCCTGTTGCAGTTTTAATTGATGCACTTGCAGTTCTCTCAGAGATGATTTGACCTCAGCCTCATTTAACTTTAAAAAGCTTGCTGTAGGTATTGTGTTTGCCTTGTAAGACTGTGGATAGTTGCTTCAAACTGAGTACAAAATCTGGTTCTCATTGAATCCATTTTTTCCCCCATCAATGATACTGAGTTAATATTTTATGTCTCATTCAAAACCACTGGCCAGGGATTTAGGTGTGTTCTATTATATGGGGTGAATTCATTTGTTTTAAACAAACACTTGCATTTTTTTTTCATTTTTCATTTGAAATATTTAGTCATTTAGATCATGTTGATGTCATTTTGACAAATTGTTAATTTGTCTGTTGTGTGTAAAAAAAGCCACAATAAAATTAAATTTTTACAAAGTTGTAAACAAACAAAGCATGGAAACTTCCATAAGACCTGAAGATGTTTTAGAAGTACTGTACTTGAACTTGTCTTATTAATGCTCATATTATTGGCTTATGCGTGAGAAAATGTAAAAAAAATGGGCTGAATGGGAAAAATATGATAACAATGCCTTTGTTTATCAAAATAGTCCAAGATGAAAGATCCACAACTAGACCGAAACTGCTGTCCATTGTATTTTGTATTTGACCACCACATAATTTCATGTGCATATTAATGAGTTTGACGTGAGTCCTATACCTTGGAAAATAATAATGTGAATTTACAATATTCATTACACATACATTACATGAATAGCGGTGTGTTTTTTGAGTAATTTGTGGCATTATGCAGACACTAGGATGATAGACGGTGTCTGGAGAAGATGAGCTATGCCCGCAGTGGATCTACTGCAGGCTAAGGAGAATTCAGGCTCGTCATAAAAGATTTCTTCTTGCGTCCTATTTCACTCGGACGTTTTAATGTTTTTTTTATTTTCTACCTCATTGCAGCCGTGAGCTTCCTGCTGATTTACACACATGGGCAGCAAAGCACAGAGGCCTCAAGAGACGGTGCCTTCTACCCCTCCACCCCCTTGTTTCTTCACCTTCTATTGTCCTCCCGCTGCATCCACCCAGCTGAGTCTGACCTAAGAGCTCCTCCTCCACCCGACTCCTCGTCGAGACGTCAGCCTGGAGGGCTTGTTACTCGCACACGATGTCGTGATACACTTTTCCCAGGACGCTAATTCAGAGCAAAAGGCATCGTAGACCGTAAAGGTATCCGACACTATATGCACATCTCATGAGTTCCTACGCTGCTCGTATGAGCTCATTATAACCTTATGTCTAATGTTTGTGAGTATACGCAGACATTGTTTTAACATAAAGCCCTTTTTTCTGTTTGTCTGCTCCAAATGCTCCAAAAATACAGTATTGGAAAGTATATTTCTACCCGTTTTGAACACACAGAAAGACACAACAAAGGATGTCATGGTTTTCGTGGTCCTTGGTCAATCCTCACTCAGTATTGGCATGACATGTGGGGAACCTTGAAAAATGTTCAGACACTAGGCGTGTGTTATTAACAATTCAATTAACCACCCTTCCACATCACTTACCTTGCTCCTCGGTGCATTTGATTTGATTGTTGACTGTGAAACACGCTTAGCATCAGTATCTCCAACCCACGCCGTTAACACATAACTGTTGTTAATATAGAACTGCCCCATCATTCTTTTAGGTCTTATCTATCGGCGGTGCAGCTGGGCTTCTCTGATATTGACCCTTCCTGGTTACACTGAGTTGCAGGCAAAGAGATTTAATATTGCAAGTGGTGCTGAACTCCTATTGCTACTAATGGATTCTGTATAATGTGGCACTTAAAATGCATGAGCAGCTTCTGATTTATCTGTAATTTGCCTCCACTGGAGCATATCTCCCTCAATACTTGCATTTGTTTTAGGCTGTGGGCAGTCTGCTCAGTAAATTAATTATGATTATGATTTCATTTTGTTACATTCAAATTTAACAATTTTGTTCCTTCCACGGTATGAAATTGTTTCGAGGAATATTTAGCTTTTTGTGATTTTGTTTAATTACTCAACAGAGGAAATAAAAAGTCAAGCGTGAAATCACAGTGATGAGGTGGGGTTTGTTTGAGCTGTCGCTGCAGAAAGACATGCTGACTGGAGGCAGATGGGCACCTCCCAGAGGGGCCTTTTCCTTTCTACTGCTTTATGCGTAATAAAATAAGCATACATTAAACTGAGGTACGGAATTTGTGGAAATAATGAAAGAGTTATTTTGAGCTTGTGTTTTTCTGAAACAGAGTAATGTCACTCACTCCCGATGTTTCTACACCGTTTGACCTTACTGGGGTCACACAACAAGGAGCAGAGAGCTGGTAACCAGTCGATCTGATGGGTTTAAATGCGACTGGGCTACTGTGGCTCAGAGTTAACAGCCAGTGGACCAGAGTCACAGGCCATTAAAAGCAGAGTCAACAGCATACAGGTCGGACTGAAACACATAGATTAAACATTTCAATCCATGGGATTAACATGGGAATAACAAGCTATTTAAGATGCTACAGGAAAGGTTCCAGATAACATATACTGATATATGTGTGTTTCCAGAGTTTCCAGAGTATATATGTATAGTATGTATATACTATACATATATACTCTGGAAATGAGACGTTACTTTAAGCACTTTAAGACATCACAATCAACTAAAGGATAAAATATGAACAGTAGACTCCACCAGACATCAACACTTGCAGTTGCGTGTGTGCCGCCAGTCTCCCATTTTCTCTAAACATGTGAGTTGTTGCTGCGGCCGCTGTGGCGTTGATGTTGTGTCAATGTAGCCTTTCTACTTCGTGGCCCCTCAGACAGGAGCGAGTCCATTGGGACCCCACGGGACGTCCTACCAGCCACGCACCTGACAGGGGGGCAGTCTGGGGGCTCTGCGGGGACCCCATTACACATCGTACTGCAAAACACAAGTTGAAGAGCTCCCCACACCTTTCAGTTCATTAGAAGAGGGAGGTCTGTCACAGGAAGAGACATCAGGCCGTCACTGCTTGAGGACTTTTAATCTGGACACATTTGGTAACAATACACCTTGTGAATGACCATAATTAGAGACGCTTCTGCTGGGCTTGTTTATGAAGTCAATATGTACAGTTGTGATGTGTGTGCTCATGGGGTAAGTAGTTATACAAACAGATGGATGTACCAACACTGCCATCTCCAGGGAAGTTGTTGCTACAACCTTATAGCTACGAACAGACTGTACATGGTTCAAACTGAAACGTCCCAATGAGAATAGAATAAGTGAAATACTTAAAGCACTTTGGAGTATGACGGGGTAACAGGCAAATGTATTTTTCACAGGTCCAGTGAAACAACGTTCTCATGTAGAACCACACGGGCAGCTGATGGTTTCCTCCTGGCTGGTCCCCATGAACGAAGCTGCACCGTCTGCTTTGTTTGTTGGAAAATCTTTATTCCGAAGCTCTGGATCTGTACATTCTGAGCTGTAATAAAAGACACAAGGAAAAGGGGAAGGGAAGTAAATACAATTTCTTAATTTGGACAACAAAGTTGTCACGTAATCTGTCCCTGAAATCAGTGAGTCAGTACATAAAAGCTCGCTGGCCTTATGAACTTTAGTAGTGGAGGAATGTTACAAACCTGTCTGAGTCAGAGTCACAAGACATGCTGGGGTCCTTCTGCATATCCTCTTCAGAGCGGAATCGCCTCAGGCCGCAGCGCTGCACCGCCTGGGCCACAGAGTAGAGGGTCTGTCCGGCAGCACAGGCCTGCATCTTGGACACGCTCAGCCGCGACTGCAGGAAAAGATGCAGGCAGCTGTCTGACAGCAGCAGAGGGTTCTGCAGGATCCTGGGGGTCAAGGGGGGGGGGGGGTTCAGTACATTGGAGTGCTTGTGAGAACGCTGCCTGTTGTTCTTACTGTTCCAAAAACTTCTGCAGCCCTTTCATCCGCTCAGTGATCTGTCGGCTGCTGTTCAGGCTGAAGAAGGGGTTCTTTGGGGGCAGCTCTGGAAGCCGCGCCCTGAGAAGAATAACATAAATACACCTTGAAGATGACGCAAATCGAAGTGCAGGTAACTGTTATCGTGGGAAACCCTAAAGCGTGTGAGATTGACTTACATTAGCTGTGAGTTTGCCTGTAGTTTCTGCCTGAGCCATACGAACTCACTGTACCTCCTTCGCACGGTCGAGATCTTCTTGGTAAAGCACACGCTGTCGGTCTGGAACAGGACACGAGCGGGACGCACATTACAGTAAATGCTGAATGTAGAGAGAATCTTATTTTCTCATTTTACTCACCTGCAAACAAATTTCGTAGTCTATGTAGGCGTGCCAAAAGTCATTCTTTTGTATCCGAGGGTCCCGCACCCAGACACTGACCACCTGCGGCATAGAGAAGGCAGGAGAGACACTGAACTGACTGCGTTGTGGAAAAGAGGAAATGTTTTATTGACAGATAGAGGAAGTTCAATGACAAACAGAGGAAGATCGGAAAATTGCACCAAATATGCTTTTGTTGCTCGAGACAAAAAACAAGTGTTTTATTTAGCCTGGAACCTGACTACAGTACAGTAAGGCGTCTGAGCCCAACTTGTGTCATTCAAGGTCTTTTAATGACTAAAACTTAAGTTAAAGTATAAAGTTATACTTTAACTTAAGAGTTAAAGTATAACTTTAGACCTACCTGAGTCACAAATGTTCTCTCCGTAACAAGTGCCTTTTTTCCAACCTTTATTGATTAGGAGCAAAGGTTCCAAAATAAAGTCACGATGTAGATACGCTCTTCTTCCCAACCATGAAGTCATAAAACAAAAAAGTCTCCACAACAACATGGAATGTATTTCTTATGGAGTCCTTTAGACTGTGAAAAAAACACAGTGCCTTCATTAGTATTTTTAAATGGATAATTTGTTAATTTGACGTTCATACCAAATCATTTAACACATGACAAATGTGACCGTACTAAAAAAGGTTTCATTAAAACGTTTCCTTTATTCACAGATCGATGGTCAACAGCTACAGTAGTTCAGTAGGAGGAGTGTTTTCAGAAGGTTTACGCTTCAGCCGAGTGTCCCGTAACAGTTATGAGAGACATGTCTCAGTGGACGGGGCAGTTAAAATACAGGTTCCATGTGCACACACCTGTATAATGACTACAAGACAATGCCGTTTGTACGCTCTCATAATGGGATCAATTTAACAATGCATTTTTCATGAAAGGTGCAAATCAACATTTTTTTCCTCAATTTTTTCAATTGTGCCAGGACTTTGTGTAACCATGATTAGATTACATGACTGATTAGAAGTGAGGACATTTCTGGTGGGCACTTATAATGTTCCACATGAAACAAATGTGATTTCTCCACGTGACAGTAACAGCTGTGACAATAAAACACACACAAGATAAAACAACAAAAGTTAAAACAGTTCAACAATCTTCACCTCTGACTAAAAGCTACATGTAGGAATAAATCTGACTCGGAAATATTACATCAAAACCAACCAAAAAACAACAACACATGACCACAGTGTTTGAGTCTGCTTACGCGAGACCAGAGCTGCTGCTACAAGTTAATCTGATCTCAAATCAGCTGCACTACACAACAGGTTAGTTTCAGTCATTGAGCACCGCAGGGGGAGGGGGGGGTGGGGGAGGGGGGGGGCAGGGTGCACTAAAAGCCAAAATCCCCGCCGAGGACCTTGCACCTGCCAGGATGGGGAATTCTACCCGCGGCGTGATTTTTCACTCGCCGTGCCTCTGAGGTCGGCTGAAGGAGGACACTTGATGGAGGTTGAAGCGAGCGTCAGGCCGCTCGTCAGTTCGCCTCTGCGCCGCGTCTCACTGCTCCTCCTCGCCGCAGTGCCACGTCAGCTTCTTCTCGTAGAAGTCGATGACCACCTGGGGGCACCTGGCGCTGGCCTCGCGGGCCGGCAGCAGCGCCACATCGCTGGAGTTCTTCCTGTAGGGGTACACACGCCATTAGGATGGCAGCCTTTAATGTTTCAGCAGCGTCACAAAGTCACGCAAGTTTTCAGAAGGTCATTTTGAACAAAGGAGACTGAAAAATAGCCTTTAGTATTTAATATTTTATCCAATTTTACTGTATTTTGATATATTGTCAGTTTATTGTGTTTCAAATGTTCAAATAAGAATCAAATCGTTGTCCTTGTGTAAAGCACGTTGAAATACGTGTGTTTGACAGTCCGACGTCTGAGTTTGTCTCCTCTGTTAATTATCTATTTTCATGACATTCTCTCTGCACAACAAGATGAGACGCCTACCAAAAAAAACCCAACACCAGACGCTCCATCCTCCTTCCTGAGGACTGAACATGCAGTTTGCAGCTGTCACCATCAGACAAACATCTACCGAGCCCCTGGCGTTCACTCAAGGACAAGGAGAAGAGGAAGTGGTGGAGTTACCATTTGACGAGGAACATGAGCTCGCCCTGTCTGTCCGTGGAGCCGATGATGCATTCAGGCTCCCGGTAAGCGCTGAGGTCGGTCGGGGTGTCCGACTGCCTGTCGCCCGGCTCGCTGTTGCTCTGCACAGTTTGAGGCTGCTGCTGCTGCTGCTGCTGAGGCTGCATGCAGGACTGCAAAGAGAACGTCAGGGACAAACAAGGAGCAGACCTGTTCAGAGAGAGATTTCAGTTCCAGGAGCATTGTGAAACGAGCCACCTCCACATGCCAGTTAGTGTCACAATCGGCCTTGAAACCCCCCCCCAAAAAAAAACAAGGAACCAAATCTTGCAAAATAGTCACATGTTTTCAGTCAAATCCAGAGCAGTTTCTGTTGTGATATAAAGTTTCCTGGATTACTTAATAATGCTCTATATAAATAGCATCCAATAGGTATTTTACAGATTTGGGAGCAGAAGTTGTGTGAATAACATGGAAAGAACAAACACACACTGCCACGGCATTTATCACACACTCACAATTTCCGTCTCCTGCTCGGTCATTTCTTCTTTGGGAATTAACTGTCGCTCGGCTCGTTGATCTTCCTCATTCCCCTCCGGGAAGTGAGTGTTTCTCAGGAACTCGTCAATGAGCTCGGGGCAGTCCAGATTGTCCTCTGGTTCCCACGTGTTCTCTGCACTGTAAAAAAAAAAATAATAATACACAAAAGGGAGAATACGCTTGAATGTCGAGCAGAAGCGAAACAATGACAATCACGCAATGTGAGAACGCAAATCTCTCTCACTCAGTGAAACCTTTCCACTTGAGGAAGTACTCCGCTCTCCCGTCAAAGATTCTGCGGCGAATTATTTTTTCTACCACAAAGTCCTGGACAACCGGAGTCTCCTCAGTCTTCCTCTGTTTGGCAGTCTGCTTCTTTCTCATCCTGCCGTGAATGAGACGCCAGTTAATGACAAACATAAACGAAGTAGCATTAATATTTGTTCCCCCCCCCGTGATTCTAGCGCAACACCTGCGGTCTCTTTCGGGAGCACATTATTCCCACGGTACAAAAACGCAACACGTTAGTTTCTACACAGGTGTACACAGTTAAGCTTTCGCGTCTTTATGAAGATTATTGCGCAGGGAGAAAAACAAAAAACAACAACAGCAGCCAGACATCGCACGGAAAACGTGCCCGATGGTGCGCCAAACGCCCCAGGACTGAACAATGTGCACGTACGCTGTCGGTGTTTACTTAATCTCGGCGGACAGCGCGCCGCGCCGCTGCTCGGCTCTGGTTCGGCGCACGTCGCAGGGAGGCTCGCGTGCACGCGGCGCCGAGGACGCCGTTTGTGCGCAAATGTGTCGCCCGGCGCGTTGACACGAGCGAAACAACTTTGCTCGCGAATGACATTAAAGATGGCCGTGGATGCTCGGAGGAAGGAAGTGGTTGCCAAGGGAAAAGGTCATGCCAGGGAAAAAAAACCGGGAGGAGACGACGGGGACGCGCACGCCGCCGACCAATCAGAGCGCAGTCCGTCCGGCGGTCCGGAACAGGCCCGCCACCCACGGGCGTCCGCGGGGACGACACTCGCCTCACCACGCACGGGTTTTACATCGTTGTCATTTGAAGAAAATATGCATTCCGTTGAAGAAAAGAAATCTCAGCATTTTTAAAAAACGTGTTTTTAAGGAGCATATTATATAACATTTTTGTGGTGCTACTTTATGTTTATGCTCTATTCCATTCCGTTTTGGACCAAAAGAAGAATTATCTTTTTTTACTTTACATTTATTTATTGCCATTATTGGTAGCGTGTTACTTCTACAATAATCACATGTTACAATATCTCATCAACATAGAATATGAAAAATTACATCTGTGCAATACATCTGTAACACCATTAAAATGCAGCTTGAGGTATAGAAAACAATATTCCACGAATATAATATTAGGCGTATACAAACTAGATACATTTAGTCTCATAGAATTTTCTGTTAGTACATTTGGTTGCTGACACGTTTAGTTATTCTATGAATAAGATCAGATCAAATAATCCTTTATCAATCACAGGATTTTACTGGCATTAATTCACAGGATTTACAGCAGCATATTGAAAGTTGAAACAAGATACATAGTACAAGAAACAAGATCAAAAACGTAGCATTACTAAATTATTTAGCATTTTTATTTTTTACCTCACAACCTCCTAAACTCCTAAAAGAAAACACCCTGTGGTGAATTTGATTGACAGCTCCACTTCAGCCAATTGAAATCCCCAATGTTCTTTTTTCCCCCCACCAGTACTGCACACTGGGTTTGTAACAAACCACCAGGTGGCGCTGCCTGCTTGTATTGGACTGCCGAGTCTGCTCCTGCTCCCAGTCAACTATGTGAATGGAGTTATGCTGGAAAACACATGGGAGCATGTCTGATACCATCTCATGCTTAAAGCAGGATCACGTAACATTACTGTAGCATTCATTACAACAGTAACATAAAATGCATCACAGATTCTGGCATGCCAACAGTAATAGCAGCACATGTCCCTGTGTGTCCCAGTTCTGAGAATGAATATCTCCATTTCATTTTCAACGAAGACACGGCAGGGGGGCCTGGGGATGTGATTAAAAGCTGTTTTTGTTAAAAGGCTGGCAGGCAATGAATGTTTCGTCTATCATATCCAGAAAAGGAGCTTAATGATCAGGCCGTCAGACGGACCAGGAATCTTGTCTTATGCATCCATGTTTGGTCAATTGGGCCACATAGGACTCCCATCGAACTCTCATTTAAGTGCATAAATGTAGGCGATGGGAACTGCAGGTTCTCAGTTGAGAAAACATAGGTGGAATGCTGCTGTTTTCCACTGGGTTGAACATCGCCACAATTAAATAGCATTTTCTGTCTTTGCTCACACACCCTTGTTTAAAATGGGCCACTTATTCATTTTAATCCTATAAGATGAATATTTGTACAGTGCCGGCGCTTTACATTTGCTAATAAGGAACGTTTTTGGTTTCATAAGTTGCCTTTATAAATAGCCAATAGTCATTAATAGGCTTTACCCTCCAATTTATCAAGTCGGCAATTTACGCAAATAAGGCGAGGCAATTTTATTTGTATTGCACATTTCAACAACAAGGCAATTAAAAGTGCTTCACATAAAACCATTAAAAGCATCCAAACATAATAAAGAAAGGAGATTTACAAGCAAAGTGTAAACTAATTGTTTATCAATGGATTCTGGTCCAGACATTTTGGGGTTGATTAAAGGATTCTCTCCTGCTTTTATCAATACTTATTCATTCCATTTGAACCATACTAAGCATCACTACATTATGTATTTAACATTAATATGATCATGTATAACTTGTAAACCCTCTTTAAGGCTGCACACTATTATAACCTCTGACCAGTTGCTGTTGGCTCTTTCAGGGTTTTAGTACCGTAACTGAACGGCTAATAGGTTTGAGCTGTTGTTGCAGGCGCGGGAATGGAAATAATACTCCAGTGAGGTCCTGCCTGGATTTACAGCCCAGTCTGGTGTGGATCCCTCTGGGGTATCTTAACCAAACTCTGGAAAGTCAGGGGATTGTTTCAGACAAAATGTCTAGATTTACAACTCTTTTTGCACATTCACATTTATGGGATGAACTGACAAATAACAAATAGTGAGAAAGGATAAACAGACATCTCTGGGTGGTAAAATCAGATGTTTTTATTAGAGAACCAAGAAAAAATTAAATGACTATCCGGATTGTACTATTTGGAGTTTAAGGGAGTTATAGAATATGTTATATTTTTTTATGAAATAAATTACATATCTTGTGTTTGTAGCCTAGATGACACAACAACAGGCATTTAACGGAGTGATTTGAAGCCTATTTTTGTGGCTAAAATCTAACAGACTGAACCTCAGATGGACCAGGGCACTAAAAATGAAATACAGATGTTGATTAAATGACATGCTCCAGTGAAAAGGGTGAAAAGATATATATCCCGTTGAGCCGCCATCCCTTAAATCAGCTTAGTTCTCCCCCGGACAAGCACATTCCTGGAGCCCTGTGTGAATGCAGCCCTCATACAGAAGGGCCTTGAGAGCCACCTTGTCAGAGCAGAAATGAGTCCAGATGGCCGGATCCCGCTGAGAGGGGCCGTGGACGGAGTGAGTAGTGGTCTGTTCGGCTCAGGCCGGGCCTGACTGGCTGCTTTTCACGCTGAGGGCCCCTGGCGTTCCCTCATGCCGCCTCGAGGCTCTCCGGTTACTGCGAGGACGTTCGCGTTGGTCCGTTATGTTATGTTATGTTAATAAGCAGTGAAACAGTAACATGGCTGGCTGGTCTCATGGCTGACTGACTGATTTATCGATTGACCGCATATTGCAGTATTTTCTTTGAGGTCATTAGTATTTTGTTTAATGTAGAAACACACATCTGCAGTGTAAGAGCTCAGGTGCTTGACTCTCACCAGCTCTCTCACCACTGCAGGAGCCCCCATCACCTCCATCGGCTCTGCGCGCTGAATCAATCTGTCTCCGGGGCAACGGGCTCCAGCATAGTTTACAGTACATTCCTTTGTTTGATTGCTGAAGCCTTGGAGAGAAAAAGTGACTTTACATGAATAACGTGGGACGGCGGACCACCTGCGTTTGATTGCGGAAATCTGTCTCCTGTTTCAGAGCCCTTATTGTGCCCCCCCGATACTTTCTGCAGTGTTATTCTATACCGTGTCCAGGAGGGGGTTGTTATTGCTTTGCTTTGTTACTTGGAATCAATACGGCCGGAATGTATATCCTCAGAGTATTCACCTAACTGCAGGTTTTGATTGAAAAATACATTTTCAAACCATAAATGCCAGTCGAGATCACTGAAGCATCACATACATTCAATAAGGTTTGTGAAAGGATGTGAAATCTTAATCCAGATTGTTTTTATGTAGAATCTATGTAGAGATAATAACGTTAATAACAATAACTACAATTAATATGTAGTTCTGTAGTTCTGAACATTACTTAGTTCACTGCATTAGAGCTGAAACATACTGCATGACTGAGAATCAGAAACCAACAAACTGCACTTTTGGCAAAATACAGAGTTGATTATTCATCTCCACTTGAAAGCGGAGTTTTGGGGCAGAAAACGTCAGTGAATGTTGTTTTATTGTTTCATTTTAGGTGGTAACTTCATCCCAAGCTGCACTTCTTGGCGGGGGGGGTTCCTGCCCCGAACCCATCAGATCCCGTGACACTGTGATTGACAGGTGAATAGTACCAATGACAACCAACCCCCCTCCCCCCCCAGGGGCCAACGTGCCACCGAGTGAATAAATAAGAGTACAAGAGAGAAAGATGGCCTTTGAACGTATTACCCCCCTTCTTCTACTTCTGCCCCCCCCCCCCTCCCCTCCAGTCACTGTGTGTCATTCTGCTCTCTTCTCTTTCTTTTCTCTGGGAGGGTGTTTTGTTCTTGTGAGGTTTTTGTGGCAGATGGAGCTCGTTGACTTGGGGCAGAGTAAGACGTGGAGCCCAAATGAAGTCTTTTCAGCGGGACTTGGAGGAATGTGTCAGTTAGCTCATGGAAGTGAGAATGTCGGGGGGCGGGGGGGTTGGGCGGGGTTTAGAGAGAAAAGGTAATTATACTTCTTTTGAAGGTCATGAAATGAATGTTATTTTTTACTTCCAAGGCAAATTATTAATGTTCTTGGTGAAAATGAAGAAACAGGTTTTTTAGGCTGCAAAATTGAATCTGAGTAAGATTTAATGCTGCCATTTTCTGATGTAGCATAATTATAAATGTTGATTTTTGTTATGTAATGTGAGACCAATACTCACAGCAACTGACTTTTGATGGATTGCCCTCCGCCGGTTTCTCACAAAGCAACGAGCGCTGCTGTCATGCAGCGATTGTTTGCGTTCCTGTGTCCGACGTCAGTCACACATCCTCTTCCATATCAGTTTCTCCAGACGTTAAGTGCTCCCTTTCAAAGCGTCCCATCACCACCCACTGAACCCAAACCAGGAACTCTCCTTTCAATCCGTTTTTTCCCCCTCATAAGCGTAGCGGCATTTATTTTGTCAGGTTTAACCGAGCAGGATATGACATGTTAACTGAGTTTTATAGAGGCTGGAAGGTGTATTTTTGCCTTTCCTTGTTTTGACTTGGCTTAGAAGTAACATCTCTTCTTCCTACTTATGATATGAATATGAAATCTGTGCACGATGGCAGGACTCTTAGTGCACTTTCAGCGAGTAGACAGCTGAATAGTATCTCATCGTTGAGTGGTGCAGACCTTTGCCTTGGTAAATCTCCTTGTCACTGTGCAGCTGCTGGTTGTCAACTCTCATTGAGTGCAGCTCCACAAACCACCGAATGCAGTCTGTTGACCTTTCACTCCTTCTCTTTCTCACAGCTGTATGCTTTGAACTTTACATTTGCTCCCCATCCAATCAAGAATCACCTCCTTAAATCCCACTTCTCCCTCTTCTGGCTGCAGAAAACCGGCCCTTCTGCAATCAAACTCTGGGTCTTCTCTGCATGGGTCTTGATGCAACGCTTTCCCTCAAATAAAGCATGTTTCCTTTCTGGCTCCTGCGGATCTCAGGCTTTTTTATACGCAAAAAAGTACTGTGATGATGACAGATTTCAGCTCAGTCAGGCCTGTGCCAGCTCCACGCTTTCCGAAGGCTAAGAGGTTCCTTTAGGCTCCAGCATGAGCACATGGTGGGACGAACCAGCTTGTGAGTCCTGTCTGCCTGCCATCTGGAAAAGAACAGCTTCAAGCAGGTTCTGCCCGTAATCACCCTGCAAACTCTGAACAAAGGCAGAGCGGTTTCCAGAGTTTTGATGGAAATAGGCCATAGTTACTATAGTTACTCAGTCTATTCCAAGAAGTAAACTGTTTGGGTTGAAAGCATTACGGTCAGGTTTGAGAAGTTGTATTTGGTTTTGATGAGGTTGGGGAGAAAATTAAATGAACAGATGGACTTTTAAGTAAATCATTCAATCTGTCAATCTGTCAGTCAGTAAGAGATATGCTGTCTCTGTGTTTTGGGGTTTGTACGACAACACACATTCACTTGCAGGGAACTGTTTTTTTCTAGTAATTAGATATCAGGATTGACTTAATACCACATTTGTACAGTAAATATGAAGCTACAGTCAGCAGCCGGGTAGCTTAGTTTAATGCAAACACAATGGAGTAGCCCGGCTTTGTCCAAAGGAAACCAAATGTACCCACCAGGACCTCCAAAGGTCACTAATTAACATCACGAATGATCTGTTCATAACAGGTATTAAACACACACATACAATGGAGCATCTTAAAAGCCCTCCACTCACACTTTTGATGTGTCATTTAGGTATTTTCTTTTTAAACATAAAATCCAAACGTCATGCCCGCTTCATGCAGAGATTTGCCAGGTCGGCAGAAGTGACAAAGTTGGTACTTATTTTGCTTTTTTCCCCCATTCTATTGAACTATTCATGGGACTTTGTGTGTAGGCTACAACCCTATGAGCGCTGTCTGTGAATTTCTTTAAAGTATTATCACATCTCATCCCCATTCATGTTGCCGAGACTTCAGCCGTGCCTTGAGTTTGGCCATTCGGAACAGCCACAAACCCTTTTTCCCTCCGATGTGGTTGAACATGCTATTTCATACCCAAACCGTGACCTGCCTACTGTGGTTCCATAGTTAGTGTAGAGATGATAAAGGGATGTTCCACCGACACAAAGTCAGTACCCATATTTACAAAAATGTCCAATTGATGGCTGACCTGATTGCTCTCCATTCACAGTAACAAAAAAAGATACTGTATGTAACAGTCAGGTCATCCTCAAGTAGATAGCTTCATACTTCCCATGAAATAGTTGCTAAGTATGAGCAGTTTTTTCTGGAGCTTTCCTTCCACACATAGCTTAGAGTTTAGAATCCTATCAGGGGTTAATGTGGAAACGCTTACTCAGTGTCTTGTAAATACATTATTTGCAGTTGAGAGTCAAAAGCAGAAAGCGGAAACTCAGGAGTCCCTCCGGTGTTTACGCTGATGCACAGGAACCAGGCCCTTACCAGCCAGGAAATGAAGTGGCAAGAACCGGCCAGGCTTGTATTTCCCCTCGTGTTTTCAGATGGGCTTTGTTAGTGCAGAGACGCCAGGGCTCCATCTTTTGTTCACACAGAGCACATAGTAAACAACACCGAGGCGTCGGAAAAGACTCTGAGTGCTTGCAATAGTTAAGTGATATGTTGCCGTGAGGTCTTGAGTTCCTCAGATCTCAAGACCCCCCATCTGAGGGGGAGCTCAGTCAATGGTCACGATGTGAAAGACCTGAACTAATTTATGTGCAAGTGAGGGAAAAGACTGCTGTTACTCATGTTTTACTAATGAGAAATGTGTCTGCATTCCAATACTGCTTCCAAATAATCTTTAGTATAGATTTATCATTTTTTACCTGTGATTCTGTGTGCGCTTTTCTTGCCTCCACTGGTTCCTACAAGTGGATTTGAAAAATGATTTTACGATAAATAAAAAAAACAGGGCTTGGGGGCACTCGCTGTTACCCCAACACTTTGTCATTCCAACTTGTCACATACTGCCGCGTAGTCAGACCCCCCGGTGTCATTTTCTAACGTACTGTCAAGTCCAATAATGGACGCTCCACTGGTTGCATTAAACATTTAGTGTAGTAAATCTTTTGAATTCAAACAAAAAGCACTTGCTTGCATGAATGTGGGGCTTTAAAATAAGTAAATATACTAAGCAAATAGTAACAATGCAAAATAAGCCCACAAAACATGTCACAAACAATACTAATATAACCTGATAAAAGCTCAATCTAGCTAAAAAAGAATGCAGAATGCATTAAATCTGGTGTCATGGTTTGAAAGTCTATATCAAAATATCAGCTGTTTATCTTTCCCAGAGGCACAACGGCCACTTTAACATCCGTTTTCCGAAGAACAGTGGAAGGTAAAATCCTGCTCCGCTCTTGGGGAAGAGATGCCTGAGATAAAATCCACTAAGTCAATACTCAATACTAAATTGATAAGTGCAAACTAAATAAACGTGTACATTCTATAGAGACCTCGATGGTGAAGGCCAGTGTTACACTTTGATGCTGACATTGTGCACATTGTCATATTAACTCTGAGTGATGAAGAAAGTGCAATAGCTGTCAGCAATGTGAATACAAAAGCACAAGTCTGGAACAAACTTGGCTGAAAGGCTGAACCTGAATTATCCAAGAGTCTGAAATATTGACACCACATACAGTATTCCACGAACAACATGATGGTCCTTCAAGTTTAAAGTTTAAGCAAAACTTTACAATAAATCCTGTGACGAACCAAAATGTCTGCCGCAAATAAATACCGATTTAGGAAATGCATAACAGACAAAAGCCGTATTGTGACAAACGTTTAATAGTCAGATACAAGAGAGGCTGAGTCTGTCCATCTGAGACCCCTCGGGTGGGACCCACGTTCAAGCCGGACGTTGCAGTGGTGACGGGGCCTTGAGAGACGGGTGACGCCAGAGTTACACAGAACCCCTTCTGGCTTGATATGTAACCTTGAAGCAGTTTCTGGAATAAAAAATCAATCATATGAATTAAAACGGTTTTGTTAAAGGTAGAGACGCGCTCATAAATAAAGTCTCTGCCTTTGTCGAATGATGTGGTGATTCGACAAAAAGAGGCATGTCTCTTTCCGCTTGATTTAATATCTTCATATTGATATTTTCAAATGTGAAGTTCTAACATCACCCATCCTTGCTTCCGTAACTACTGTTTGAACTGTCGGCTGAATTTGCATCACTCACTCGTTCATCTCACTTGTTTGGGAGGAGTCAGAAGTTAACTGGGAGAGGTGCTGCTCTCTAAAAGTCAGAGGCCTGATTGGGGGGGCTTGTTTCTATCAGGGGGGGAAACACCCGCCTGCACGTCACTTGACAGAGACGACAGCCATTAGGCCAAATCAAAGGAGTTCCTGCTAAAACGCAATGGTTTTTTATTGAAAGATTCCAGCACCGGCCTGTCACCGGGGGAGGAGGGGGGCGTTCCAGCTGTCAGCGGGACAGGGGGGAGAGAGATGTGGTGAAATCATTTGCATTGGTCAAGACCACATGCTCCGCCCTCTCACTCTCTCTCTGTCTCTCTCTCTGTCTCTCTCTCTCTCTGTCTCTCTGTCTCTGTCTCTCATGCTCACCACTTGAGGGAAGCAAAACTTAATAAAATGTAGCAGCAAGGCTGTAAAACATACGCACTTACATCCATGTGTGTTATATATGTTGTTAATGTTATTAACATGTTTAAATGGAAGTTTAGCCAACATATTTTGTATTTTGTCCATGACACTAACAATATTTGTTTGAATTAATTGATTAAACTTGAAAAATGGGGGAAGCCGCCCATCACAGTTTTAGTTCATTCCAAATGTTATAATAACAGCACAAAGCAGCAAATCCTTGTGTTTGAAGAGAACATGTTTGACATTTCTTCCAACAAAAATGATTGAATTTGTTGTTGATTTAGTTTTCTCATTTTAACATGAATAGTAAAATATAATCCTGCAATTTATAAAATTCGTAATACTTTTTGTCTTTTAATTTAGTTCCAATCCCATTTCTGAGTAGTATCTTAGTGTGAGAAATTGCTCAATGTTGGTTAATTGTTTAAAAAAGCTTGTTGCCAGCTTGAATCTGCACCTTTGAGGAAAGCACCACTACATGCGCGGCCGCTGCACAGAAAACTAAACCGAGTGTTGTGTCTTTAAAATCCCTCCATTCATTATTTAGTGCATTGTAATCACACCAACATTCTGTTGATTTAAATACACACACAGCAACAAACCACTGTAACATTTCTGTCTTTACTTGCAGCACAGTGTCAGACTCCAGTCCTGTCTGACGCTTACATAACCAGTGAGCTGCCTGCATGAATCAATTATTCATCTCTGTGTCATAACACTGACAACGCTTTGATTGTGACAGACAGCCAGAGAAAGCGGTGCAGAAAATGGCAAAGTGCAAACTTGCTCGAATTTCCCCAGAGTCATGGTGTGACTCAGGGATAGCACCTCCAAAAAAGACCAGTTTGTCCCCTCTGGGCATTCAGGAAATCAACAGGAGTTTCTCCACATGGAAGCCGTGGTCAGTCCATGGCACACATAGGACGGCACATGTCTATTTCTCCTCTGTCAAAACGTTTTTAAGGCATCTCATCAACGGCAGTGGTGTTAACTGACTACACAGTGGTAGATTTTAAGGGTAACCGGGGCAGCACATCTTGATTTATCGGCCGGGTTAATCAACCTTGAACATCTCATCTGTAGAACTCATATGAAGTCAGAGACAGAATGAAATAACGGCCGGCTGTAAATGCTCCAAGGTTTCAGGATGGCTGTGACGATCTCGCTGCACTCATTGGATGAAGAATAGCTCTTTTCATGTTCACAGTAAATCGTGGGGTTAAAACTCACCGTACATCATAATAACCAAGCGTTCACTTTTTCGTGGCTTTTTTTGCTAAGCCTGAGGAGCCAGCATTCTAAAGTGCTCCGTGGTCATAGAGCAGTGATCAAAGCCCTGTGCTGGATCTGGTTTGTCTATACGACCCGCTGTTCAACGTTTAAATGCAGATAATCATCACCTTTTCACACCGTTGTGGGCAATTGTTGTTTGTGTCGCGGTTCGTTTTTTGGTTTGTCTTGTTTTGCACATGACACAGAAGAAAATTGCCGATGTGTTTGAACTTTCTACATCCTATAATGTCATATTGCTCATTAGATGAAATAAGGAGGGCCACTGAAAAGGTCGGTAGGTCCATGTACAGTTTATTTCCTCTTGTCTGTCTCTCTGGTACATTATCAAGTATTTAGAAAGCCTGAATTAAAACATTCCATAATCGTGATGGATTAATGTGGCAACTTCCAAAAAGCAGGTCTGTGATGATGTTGCATTGCTTGTATGAGTTGTATGAGTTAAGAGTCATAAGCAAAACACAGGCAAAAATATTGTTTTCCATGCCTTGATCGTTTTTGATATTGTGGGCTATTTTGTGTCCCCACAAGAAAACATCCAAACCATCCAGTAAGTTGCACTACTTTGACTGTTTGACTCTGCAGATTTCTCACTAATTCAATTCAAATTCAATTCAAATTCCATTCAAATTCAAACATTTTTACATCCCTAATAACTAATAAGTTTTTACCCACAGCCTGATCAAATAAAATGTGAACCACAGTTCAAGAACAGCTACTTAAGGGAAGATGTTGTTTACTTTAAAGTCTCAAAATCAATTCAGGTAATTCCTGCTTTTGAGTTTTTTTGCATGAGTAATACATGCTGATATTACAGTGTGACATGCATTTAAAACAACGGTATCTAAATAATAAGATTACATTGATTGAGCTGAACAAAAAAGGCCACTCGTTTAGAGTATTTTTTACAGCTGCTAAAAATGCTCTCCGTTATTATTTTCCATCTTGTTTTCAATTGATTAGAGCTCCAACCTTCCTCACATGCTCCTGAATATGTGATTATTGAACCCATCACACTGACGACTGCAACAAAAAAACTAATAATAGACTTTCAAAATTGAATTATGAAAAATAGATACACACAAAAGAAATATGCACGAGAGAGTAAGCTATTGTTGGTACACTACCATTGAGAGTACGTATTAATATTCATGGTCTACTTTGCATTTCATTTGTATGGCTTTGTTTTGCCACAGTCTTGTCTCTAAAAATGGATACAGGAAATGTCCTCCAGATTTACAGGGCGGCAGTAAAGAGTGATCTCATTACTGTGGTTATGTTCACACACGCACAGTGTTTAATACCCTTAGTCGCTCATTCTCAGGCGTTATTGCTCGATTGCTTGTTTTCTATTCTCAGTTTCATGAGAAATGACTCAGGATACAATTATGCCGTATGAATATCTCATCACCAGGTGGTCATTTAGTGCTTCGTTTGTCAGTCTGTGTGTGTGTGTACATATTGCATGTAGTGTCGAACTGAATTGGAGAGAAGGATGTTGCGTCGGTGTCTGTGGAAGCTAAAACAGAAACAAACAGGAGAGAAGCGAGACTGAGGGATCAAAGACTACGTCCCTGTATCAAAACTGAGGTTGGAAGGCTCCTCTCCAGCCGGTTCTCCCCTGATCATCGACCCCGAGGAGAATAAGCTCAATCCGTGTTAAATTATAGATTAAGGCCCAACTCAGGCTACGGTTTGGCAGCTAGCAGCAGCATGTAGAGTTTCTCCCGCTGCGGCTGCTGTCGATGCCGTACCTCGCTGCCTTATTAAAATCAACATCAAACACTCACACCTTAGGATTTAAAAGAGACTTTATGAATATGTAAAGATTATCTCGACGATGTGCCCACTGTGAGGACGTAGCTGTGTTTTGTGAGGTTTCGTGGAGTTAATACTAACAATGACACTTCTCTGGCCACATGTATTTTTTGAACTGGTGACATTTAATTCATTTATTCATTTTATCTTCATGATGAGAGGATTTGGAAAGTGTTAGTCGGCATTTGTTTTTATTGATATTGTTCACTGTTCTTAAAGGGATAGTTCACCCGTTTTAAAGTGGTGAAATGGGCTTGCCAGACAGTGCAGCCTGTCGAGATGGTCTTGTCAGCTATAACTGCAGGAGGAGCTCCGTGCAGTGCACGGGCTAGTAGGTGATGCTCACGTGCACTAACATGCACTAAATGTCAACAAAGCAAGGAGAAGCTCGGATGATAACTCAGAGAGGCAGAGTGACTTCTTTCTGTGCTCAGTCAGTACTCCACTGCACTTGTGTTTTGCTCATATTAAGCCTCTGTATTATCTGTAAAGCCCTTTTAAATAACCGTGAACAACAGCAATGGGAATTTGAATAAATCCATAAATCATAAATTATCACATATAATCAGTTGCCATGCCAAAGCCTTTTATTCACAAAACTAGATGATTAATTCACTCCCTGTTATCTGAAATGTAGCACTTTCTAGTCTAATTATATCCCTTTTAGTGGACAGTTTATAAATAGTAGGTGAAAATGCCAATTATACATTTTGCATAAATATAGAGTCCAATCTATGTAAAATGTGTGTATAATTTTGGTATAATCTGTGATTGAAAATATAAATCGTTATCTGCTATCAACAACAATAATGCAGCAACAATAATATTATCACGTAGCAATATTTAGTATATCCCTTACGGTGATTTCATGCGAAGCAGATCTCAAAGGGCATAAAAAGGCATCAAGATAATGTCCAGTATCAACATCAAACATGCAGTTTTAAAATTGACATGCTTCCCAGAAAAACAAAACATTGTTTGGTGATGAATCTGAAACAACACAAAACAATCGGTATATATATATATGTATATACATATACATATATATATATATATATCAAAACTTTTATTTAAGCATTTTTCATCTGGCACATAATACGAAAGCAGAGGTTTATGATCTGATTTCCTTCCAATTCACAGTAAGACAAGCATTGTTGTTTTCCTTGCTGTTGCTTGCTCATTACAGATTTGTGTAACAATACATTTTGCAAACAGGAATGAGGTCAGGCCACAGACATATAGTTCTGTGTTAGTCTTACCCAGGTGAGAGATAATTCATCAATGATTTACTGATAATCAATATTAAAAAAAAATAATCGGTAAAATAATCTGACCCATCTCACAAAACAATTTGTATTCTGTGTCATAACTATTTCAGGAATGACTTGGTATTTATTAATTTTATTGATGACTTTAACCTTTGACCTTTCACGTTGTCTGTTAATTGTTATCTTGTTAATTCCTTAACATAGATAAACAACGTTTCCATGAGACACAAATGCAATTCACAGAACAATCAGACAGCTGGAGGCTCGTCAACCATCGAACATTGAAAATAATGCCATGCAGACAAAGCTTTGCAACCGAAGTAAGACCACGAGGAACATTCAGGAACAACATCATGCTCCGGTCGACATTCAAAATGGCAATTTGGGTTTTTACTTGAGAGAAATCACAGTCATTCCTTTCGGCTTTGTAAAGCCGCTCTAATTGGCTAATGGAATTGAGGCAGTTCCCATTGCAAAACAATAGAGTTGTAAGTTTCCTTCTTTGGTTTCAACAGTAGTCCCTCAATCTTATACATCTGAGTAATTAAAAGCAGCCAGATAGACAGAAAGATAGAAGGATGGATGGATGGATGGATAAATAGATGGATAGATGGACAGGACAAAAATGAAGAAAGACGGAAATTGGAAACTGCCCTTTGAATAGAGTTTGATCACCATGAATAATAGAGCTCCCTAGTTTACAAGGACATTTGAGAGAAGAAAATGTCCAGATTTGTAAAAATAGTTTAGGGTCATGGATATGTGTTGGAAAATCCCAGGGTATGTAGGGAGTCCCGTGCGATAAGCCTTTACACAACACTCAGCTTGCTTTACTTCTTTCCTGTAGACATCATGTTGCCAGCAGGGGCTGAGAAAACTACCGTCAACCTTGGTTGACTCTGCTTACGTAGACTTTGACCCAACCGTAGTGTTTTCCACAGGCACCACAGTCTCTGTGGAATCTCTGTGTTGATTTGTACGTGGGCCTTCATGGGGCGGAGGACTCTGATCGGATTCCTCACTCTGATTGGACACTGAGGTTCTGTGCGTTTCCTGAAAGTTAGAGCAGAGCTCCTGCCATTTGTTTCGATTGGCATCCATTCCATCGACCATCGGCTGCAACTTCCTGTTTAGCTTCAGCATTGCCTGGAAGCGACGGAGGAGAGATTCAAACGACCAAATAATGCTTTCATTGTTTTGATTTTTGAAAATAAGGCCCAGAATAAAAGGTTAAACTTTAAATGAAGGTTTACCTGATAGAGGGGTTTACATATCCCATCTATCCACTCCAGCTGTAAGACTGGTAGTTCATCTTTGCGATTACGGTCAAATATGGCCTGCAGATTAGTGATAATCAATCAAAAACATTCACCATCAATATTTGGCAAAAAAAAAACATCACATAGAAAACATAGTTTGAGTGCAGATAGATCTGAGTGAAATCTTTTAAAGCTTGCTTACGTACCGCGGGGGTCAACTTAAGCTCAGACCTCTCTCTGTCACCCTGTTCAAAGAATTCACTCGTCACCAGCTCTGCAACCTTGGGACATAAATTACATCCATCAACAAAAAATGCTGTATTTTTCTAATGCAAATTTTTGCAGCCTAAAACAGTCAGTGCCACATGACTCCACTTATATATCTACACCTCCAAACCCCGTAACATGAAAGCACAGATGTGAGAAACGTCCAACCTGTTTGGAGATCTTCCAGGGACGAGTGACTGCGCCCAGATCGCAGCCCGTCATCAGCATGGACCTGTCGATGACATGCAAGCTAGTTTCTAGCTACTTGTTTGGCTGTACAAAGTGGAAGTGATTAGGGCACAGAAACGTTTTTATTTTGCACAAAGGCAGACACCTGAGAACTTCTCTGTGTCCTTCATCTGTCCAGCTGAATTCCCCCGACAGAACACACTCAAAGAACTTGGTTCTGCGCCTGACAATGGAGCAACGCCGTCAAGGATGCAGAAGATGTGAAAAAGCAAAATCCTACACTCAAAGAAGGTTTTCATCACACAAGCAGAGTCTTTGAGTCTTTCTATTACATGTAGGTGTTTATCCAATAATATTTAATAATATATAGTTTTTATTTTCACCAATCATTTAGTATTTCAGCTCTGAATCCATTAAAAAGACCACTTACTCAAAATGCAAAGTAAGGTCCGTAGAGAGAATAGCCTGCTTCAATAATTGCATCATGTTGCTGTACTCTTTTGAGCAGAGGTTTGCAAAGATATTGTGACCCTGGGAAAAGAAAAAATATAATAGCACACAGTAGCAGCATGAACAAAAGGAGACAGGGATGAGTAATAGTGGCTTAAATAGTGGCTCCTTGCATTGTTAGTCAAGTCATTGTTCACTGTCCAATGCGGCAAATTGTAAATGCTTATTAGCAGTGTGTATGGACCTCTCCATCCTCTCTTAAAATAAATCAATACAGAACACAGTTCCTGATGGTCAAAGTAATTCCCATTGTCTTATCATCACCTGTGGTCGCTGCACCATCTGCCTGACACACTCACACCAGTGTCTTTCTGGTGGCTCAGCGCTTAAAGACACATAAAAATGTTGAGATCTTTCCATTAGTTGGTCTGACATGAGGTCATTTATCCACGGGCGTTTTGGTTGTCCTTTGCTTGTTGGCTTAAAAGCAAGCTAAGGATAGCCACGCTAATACAGCGAACCTCCAAATGACTTGAGCGCTGTAATGAAAACAAATACTGATCTGACCTCACTTTGCAGGATCATGACCGCGTGGTTGAAGTGATGATGCTCCAGGGTGGCTGATGTCCCGTAGAGCAGAGCCAAAGCAGAACCTGTCCTGCAGAAAAAAAGACGAACAGCGAAACTCTCAGGCACCTTTAGCTCACCTGTTGGTGGTCAAACTTTGGGCCTGCCTCACTTACTTGGCTTGAAATGCGTTGTTGGTGCCCCGGTGGTCCAAGTCGTGACATAGACAGCCGACCATCAGCGCCAGTATCTCAGCCTCCGTGAGGACGTCACGGAAACTGGCTGTCTGCCAAAAGAGACACACGCTCATTTTGCAGAGTCCACCACAGCTGCTGTGCAGGTTTATTCATACTATGTATTATTAATAAAGTAAGAAAAGATAGGAGACATCTCCTGTGATGTTTCCTCCTAATGATGTTTTGTTCAGTGATTTTTTTTAGATTAGAATCAGAATCAGCTGATTTGCTTATGCAAAGTTGAACGGCTATAAGTATAGATATTTAACGACTATACAACATAATTATAAATAAATATGCTAAAAGTATATGTATATATACAATAATACTAATATATTTAAACTGTATTGACAACTTGTAATCCTCATCAAGGGTCCATGTTTGGATGTTTTTATTTTGGTGGGATGAAATTAAGCCCCTCGCATGAGAGATGTTGGAGATCCTGAAACTTACTGTGATCATGGCGAACATGCACTGCGACACATTGAAGGCGTGCCTCCAGTTGTGATACGCCACGGTTCGATAGTTCTTCCTCACAGTCAAAAGCCAGCGGCATAAAACCTTCAAAATAAGAGACACGCAGTCGATTTACAAACACACACACTGTAAACGCGGTGGTTGCCTGACAAACATGTCACATGACATCTACGAGTGCCTCACCTCGTAGTCAATTTTAAACTTTTGTACGACACCCAGTTCCAGAAACATCCGGAGCGATGCAGTGATCATAGCGTCGTTGTCCAAAGAGAAGTCGTTGAAGTGGAACTCGTCGATGCCTAACTCACTGCTCAGGGGGATCTTTGCTGCCTGAGGGGGGGGCAGAGGACATGGCGATGGAGGAGACACAGCTTCAGAATTACACTTTACCTACAACTCCTCACACGTCACATTTCATGCATTTCAGAAAGTTAGTGTAGCTGCTGCATATACAAGTTCATTATAATAACCTTAAGTCTGTCAACTTCCACCTTGGAACAGGTGGCATGGTAGGACAACATCTGGAAAAAAAAACACAAATCCAGATTCAGATGCTATTGGGGTGGAAATAATACCAAGTTTAACAAACACGATCAATGTTTAAACCATTTTAATGCCTGTCTTTCCTTCGTTTTGCTACGGGTTCAAAGAAAGTACTTTCAAAACCATGTTGTTGCTTTACTTTGGGTCTGCTAAAACAGTGTTTAAAGAAACAGCACAGACTATGTGACAGAAACACAGTAGGCCTTGTTGCCTTTGATGAGAGCCGAGCAGGCTGTCACGTGTATTTATCGTGAATTATTCAAAGCAGCTGAAATATTTATGTTCGAGAAGCAGAACCGTGTTTGCTGAGGATAATGTGACTGCTGCTGTTAGATAGCTGGCAATGGAGCGGAACACAGATGGAGACACTAATGAGGGTGGAGAGCCTCAACTCGGATTAATCGGTGACACCACACTCCACAGTTACTATTTGGTGGGCTTATTTTTTGCTTTATTTAATTCAGAGTAATTTAGGAAGCTTTGATTTACTCTGTAACAGAATTTCCTATTTTCCTGCGTCTATGAAAATATTGTGTTCATATTTGACACGTTGGAAAGGAGAATGGGCTTGAGTGACCTCTAAAGACTGGTGGCTTGTGGGTAATGTGTTTTTATATTATCTCTTTATTTCGAATTTTCAAAGAGACAATAATGATGCCAAAAGAGAAGGGAAAACTCTAACTGAACTAAAATGGTGGGATTATGGAAAATAAAGGTTACATTTGTTGTAATAGGTTGCAGTGCTTACATCCAGGGCCACTGACTGCTTGGCCCAGGTCTTCTTAACTTGATTGTACATCATAGTGTTGTTGATTCCAAGTCCACAGAATATCACAAACGCCTGTAAACAAATGAAAATCCAGAGAAAACGACACAAAAATTGGCATATTTGTATCGAATGCAAAAATAAACACTTTTCATAGAACCGCTCCGATTAGAGCTTTAAAAAACAAACCTCAAACAGTCTCTGATCTGCATCGTTGAACGTTTTCCTGTCCAGGCGATTCAGAATTTGTGCAACTCCTGCAGAAATGACACATATACACATTGACTTTATGGTGGAAACAGATTTCCCAGTGAAGGCTGGTTCATTATATCTGGTTCATTTACCAATTATCTGATGAGTCCGGTTCCAGATGGGTACACATAACACTGATCTTATGTGAAATCCTGACGCCTGATCCGCCTGTAAATAGAGGAGACCGTGACACTCGAGTTTGTGTTCATTCGAGAAACGTATATTTCCAGGAACCACATTTTTTATTTGAGAGGAACATTCATTTTAAACACGCGCTGCAGCCTGAGGCGTGCGTGTGTCCATCATTGTTTCCACACCTCGGCATCAAATCGTGGGTCCTGACACACATCGCTGATATTCACAGGCAGTCCTGTGGAAGCCACCAGCTCGGCAATGCTGTTATTGATCAGCCAATCAGAGCATGAAAGCTTCTCCATGCTGATGTGCCCAATAACACAAACAGGAAACAATAATTAGGTTCAGCAGCAGTGATTATTGAGTGTGTTATGGATTTGTATAAATGCACATCACATGTATCCATTTGGGGTGGGTGTTGCTAATCTGTCCATTATGTCCCTTTTCACCTGATGTCACGGTCCATGTTGCACAGGGGAGACATGAGTTCAAACGTCTTGGAGAACTTCACAACCTACAGAAGAAGACACAGGTATCTGCCATGACGACGTTTAGCAACAAAGAGAGTTTTGCTGAAGAAAAGCTATTTGTTTTAATAGGAAAGTGAAGAAAAATGAATTTTTGAGGCAAAAAAAGAACAAACAAACTGAGAAGAGCCTCACAGGTGAGTCAATGTCGTCGAGGAGGAGCACAGAGCAGCGTTCACACTGCAGCAGGGTCAGCGCTCTCTGCATGATCTTCCTGACAATCTTCTCCAGGTCGGTCTGCTCTTCAAACAGGTCATTGACCACCTCCAGCAGAGCCTGTGGCAAGGAGAATGCTAGTAGTGCTGCTATGGATTCTCCAGCTATTATAAAAACAACCAGAGATCGATTTATGAAGGCAAAGTTTACACTCTCTTACCCTGCTCCTTTCATACTCCTTGCGAGACTCCGAAAACAACTTGGCATTGGAAATCGATATCCCACAGAATGGCAGATACATCTGCAGAACCTGAGTAAAAGTAGCAAAAGAAAGTGGTGAAAGGCATATTCCATAATGAAGTACAGCTATGCTAAACAAGAGGGCGTAGTTCTGGTTGAGAGAAAAGAAAAGATTAAGTGGGAATGGGAGAAGAAAGTCATGATGGAGTTTGCTGCTTCTCTGCACAAATTTACTTCAATAGATTCCTCGGTAATTAAGTATTGATCTAGAGAAAGGAGGCATTTAGTGAGATATCGCGGTACCCTAAAATGTCCAGGTAAGCTGACAGATCACGATGTCAGTGTATTTGTAGCTTAAACGCAGCTAAATTGAATTCGATTAGATTCTCATACAGCAGAATGTAAAAAGAGCTTAAAATACTTCCATACTTAGTGTGAAGTTGATTATTTTTGAGCAGGCTAAAGAGTTGCATTTTCCACAACATTATTCTGCCACCTTGTGGACGAACTGCAGAATCTGAACTGAAAGGTAAACAAACATTAACCGTTTCTGCATAACCACAAATTATGTGTAAAACAAATAACTTTTCTGTCTCAAACAGAAAGCGAGTACTTTTCACATAAACAAGATACACAATATATTATTTGTTCATCACCAAACTGGTAGAATAAAATAAGACTTTTTGTGCAGTGGAACAGTAAAAAAAAAAGCAAGACATATTTAATGCTTCACACTTAGTAAGAGGTTGACCTCTCTTCATTCTGCTTGTGTTCTTCTTCCAAGGGAAAGCTTTCCTCCTCTGCCCGGCCATTAAGATGATTCAATGGAAAAACACTCCGTTCAGCTGCATGTGTCAAGCGCCTCTCTGCAAAAAGCGTGTGTGTACGCGTGTGGTTGTCTGTGCGTGCGTGTTCCACAATAATCCATTTTTTTAACCATCTCTGAAATGCACTTAATGGTCAAACCACTTACAATAAAAGTGAAGATATTAAATAGCGGATAAAATGTGCTGCATGGGAGAATCACACGGTAACGTGGTGCTGAGACACAATGAAACGGCTCACCTTCTCATCGTCCTCAGTGAAGGGAGTGCCCATGGGATTTTTGTTGATTGCTTGTACAACACCTATGACTTCCCCATCACTGTTACAGATGGCCATACAGAGGATGGACTGAGTCTTGTAGCCTGTCAACTTGTCTATCTCATCACTGAAGCGGTGGTCCTGCAATAGCCGTCACATAAACAAATGTTTACACATTATTTATGCAAATTTAACGGCGTGACAATACATTTCTATACATTGATTTTATTTAAACTTTTGTCACAAATACTTTAGAAGGAAAAAACTATGATGTCCCTGACACGTTTGCAGTAATAGACCTCAGTGGGAATTGGCATAATCGTGTTGCCTTATCTTGCATGCAGCCCAGGGCCATGATATAATGATGTGCTTGTGGGAAGAATTATAGCATATGATTGCCCTTTTCTTTTAGACAGACCGCGGTTTCTCTTAATATGACATAATTGAAGTAATTACAGCCTTCTCCACTTCATTTTTTTTTTTGAGTGTTCCATTGTTCAACTCTGAGTTCTGCTGAAATAAACGAATAAAAAAGATTTAAATACCGTACATTATTTATTGACATATGAATACAGGAATGTGTATTTCCCAATAGAGAAAACACCTCATACCCACATCTTTAATCAATAAGCTTCACTAAATTTAAATATATCTGCATTAACTTAAATCTGCCTTTAATACTATGTTACCCAGGCTCACCTCGTATGCGTTTGGGATGTTTACAGTTTCCCCGTGCTCTGCCACATATCCAATGATGCCCTTCCCCCAGGGCACCTGCACTTCATTGGAGTTGAGGGTGCTGGATGACGGCCTCACAGTGGTGCCAGAGTGAACGTCAAAGAATTTGGATACAAGTGTCCGCTTGTGCGCGGGCCCCTCCACGAGGAAGAGCGAACACCTGTCCGCATCCACCAAGATGCACACGTTAATCAGGATCTTGTAACTGAGGTTCGTCAGGTCCAAATCGTTGGAGATATCCTTCACTAACTCCAAGAAGAACTCCCTCTCGTTGGTTTCCTTCAGCCTGTATTTGTAGTCGATGGCGCTGGAGGCGTACTGGGGCACGTTGACCCTGGACTCCAGCAGGGCGCTCAGGATGTGCGCGGTGGTCGGAGGCAGCGAGCTGGCTTTACGCAGGAGCGCGCGGCGCCTCACGCTGGACTGCGACGCGTGTTCGCTGAGACTCACGTGCTCGTCGTAGGTCCGGTTCGCGGTGGAGGCTTTGGACCGCGCGAAGTTCCGTCGCAGCTCCATGTGGGACGATCTGCGCCGGAGCCCGTCCGGGTTGCTCGTCCACGGCGGGTCCCTGGCGGCCGCGGCGCGCTTCTCGTCGGCCGCGGACACTTTCAACGGCTGGTGCTCCTTCAACCATCTGCTAACCTGCTCACATTTGGCTTTTCGAACGAGGTACTCCTCGAAGAGGTCCGGGTGGCGGTCCAGAAACGCTTCTACATCCGAGAAGTCAAATGTTGTCATGGTGAGAGCTGCCGTGTGGACCGACGCCGAGACGAGAACAAGAGTTGGGGATGATGACGGGGGGGGGTGCGACTGCAGCTCTTCAGAGAAGTGATGTCCTCAAAGCATTAATGCATCCATTCCCTTTACGAGACAGTCTTCTTCCCTGGAATACTGGTAGCAAAGGAGGTCAAACTAATTCGTTTTTTTCTGTGGGGAAAACTACTATGAGAGGTGTAGAAAAACACAGGGCTTACATATTCTCCTTAGAAATTGAAGGGAGAAAAAAACTGCAGGGGAGGCTGTTCACTCGCTCTCTTTATTCTTTACCACCAGAGACACCCTTTGCAGGCCTCCAATCAAAACCCAGCACGGGTTTGATGTTTCATTTAGGCTGCATTTAAAGAACGGGCAGGCGAGGCACAGTTTTGCTTTTGTCTGTAAGTGCTGTTTCTCAGTAAATAGAGAGAAATATGCGCATTCACACACTGAAACACCCACACACTACTTCTGTGGTAGTGAAATGTGTTTTGTTTTTTTACCTACAGGGCTGCAGACAATGGGCCAATGGCCCCTGGCGCTGAGGTAGGATGTGGCTGTCTTTTATTTAACCAAACCTCAACCTTCACAAAACACTCATATGAATGCATTTGTGGTGTATCAATGTTCAGTATAAGGACCTGCTGCACAGGACGTGTCAGTTTTGAGTTTGTAGATCTTTAAGTTTATATTATTACATAATAAATACTCGATAATTATCAAACTCCTGGGTCTGCTTCCAGGTACTGGTTTGGGAGGGGTTTTCAGGGACCATAAGGAGCATGCTTATCAGACTTTTTGACCAATGGATTGAACTGGTAATTTGGAGCTCATAGCCGACATCCTTTTTCCTTTAGAGAGAGGTGCATTCATTTATCAATGTCTTAGAGGTTTTGGTAAATGCACAAATTACAGAGTGAGTTCAGCTTCAGTTGGTGTGTAGAACCCTGTAAGGGTTAAGCATGAACTTGAATGTGCACAATCAGTTAATAGCATAGGGGAATCACTGCTGGCTGTGGCAGATTTAAAATTCAGAAGCAGGGATTTTAACACCAGCTCCGCTGGGGCAGAGCCCGGTAATTGGTTACTGGACTTAGCTTAGGCTGCTTGACTCGGGTGTTTTGCTGAGACTTTGGATAAAGTCTCTCAGGAATCCCAATTAAAAAGCAGAATGCAGAATGTGGGTGTTGTGTGTGCCAAAAAACAAGGCAAGCCTTGCAGCATTGAACGCAGTCATGTCCGACAAAAAGGCAGCTATATCGATTGTACTGAACGTCTTCACTGTTTCTGATTTTAAACTGGTATTTAGAAACAGTTTTCAGGATTCTGTTTTGAGGGATGGGAGTAGATCAGGTGTGCTTTTAAGGATCCAAATGCGCTTTTCTGTTTTTAATCACCGTCTCACTGTTAGTAATGGGTTCCCACACAAGTTTTGGATTTTTTACATTTGTATCATCGGGAGGTATCTCTTTGTGTGTTAATGGAGATGTGACATATCACTAAACACCAGTCAGGACTTAGATTCATTATTTAGATATACAATCCGGATAAAGCATACTTGCTTTGAAGTTTGAGTTTTTCTCAGTTTTTATAGCTTTGTTTGCTGATTTTTTAATGGTGAGTATTGGATGTTTTAGTCCAATACTTATGAAGCTAGGTTTTCAAGTTGGTTGTTTACAAATCTGCAGGTTCAGTATGACATCTACAAAGAAAGACTTTGCTAATATAATTTGCAACTGAGAAATACAAGGCAGCCCTTCTTCTCTGACATCATAACCAATAGTGATAACACAAACCCTCCACTGTCAGTGGCTGTTGAGGTCCAATCCACTTGGGAATCCAATCAATTTGCCTCCATTTTTAATGACAAAATTCCGAAAATTAGAAAAGCATTACGTACCAACCCACAAGAAGCACAGGATGTGCTGTGCTCATCTCTAAATTATACCCATTCATATATCATGAGACATTTTCATTTAATCAACCATGGAAGTCTGGAATAATATACATAAGTTCTGCTCCTTCTACCAACAAACACGACAGCTGATCTTTTACATTTGTAAACACATCCCTTACCTCAGGGGTCTTCCCACAGGCCTTACAGACTGAAGTTATTAAACCAGTCATAAAAAAGGCAAATTCAGACTTTGCAACATTGAGCAATTTTGGGCCAATATCAAAACTTTTTTAGTAAATTCATTGAAAACTAATAATTAAACAAGGACAGTTTCAAAACTACGGTTTTGGTGTTACCGAGTGCTGCATCTGACACGGTTGGCCATGACATTCTGCCAGACCGACTAAAAGTCTGGGATGGACTTTGTGGCACAGCAATAAACTGGTTTAAATCCTACTTGAAGTCAGAGTGAACTAAGATGACATGTGGTGTTCCCCGAGGTTCAATTCTGGGGCGCTCAGGTTTTTGTAAAAAGTCAATCAGACGACTTCAGTAGATTGAGAGAAAGAAAGTGGATGACATCGATGCCGTTCTGAAGTCTTCACACTGGCTCTCTGTCCAACAAAGGATTCACTTTAAAATCCTGCTTTTGGTTTATAAAACACTGATGGTTTAGGGCCAAAATAGAAATTTCTGACTGCTGCTACTTTACGAACCCTCTTGACTTCTGAGGTCGCCTGAGACTCGTCTTCCTCTGTTCCCGGATTCAGAACCAAACACGGAGGAGCAGGCGTTCAGTTTTTCTGCTCGACAAATCTGGAACCAACTCCCAACAAGCTGCAGGTCTGCTGAGACTCTCAGCGGCTACAAATTAGGGTTGAAAACCTTTACGTTTGCTGCTGCCTTTAATTGCACCAGATTCAAATATGATGCATTTTCAAATCCTTTAGTTAAGGGATCTAAAGAAAGGTTAGGGTGACCTTGGTTCTGGGAACCTAAAATCGCCCTAAGTTAGACTTTTCCTTAATTTCTGCAGTATTTTATGAACTACACTGTAAGTTGTGTTTTGTTTTTAGCTTTCTTATTGTTTTAATGTCCGTTTTTAATGTTTCCATCAATGTTCTTAATTGTTTTAAAATTTATTTTTCTTTCACCTTTTGTTTTATTTGTTCTATGTAGAGCACTTTGAAATGCCCCGTTGTTGAAATATGCAATACAAAAAAACGTCCCTTGCCTGGTCTTGCCTATTACTGAAGAAAATACATAAAATGAAGTTATTCTAAAACTCAGACAGGCTTTATGAGATCTCTAAGATCAGCGATTACACTATTCATTTTCTTAAGAGGGGTTGACACAATGAATCCTGACACACTGCCATTTTTCCTCCAAAAAAGGGGAAAACAATTTGCCTTGGTTACTTTTAGTCCTTTTTTACATTCATCAGAATCTTAGGTGTTGTCTGAAGTGACAAATTATCCCTATTCATGCCTGCTCAGTCATGACAGAGTATTAGCACCACAGACTGTGCACGTCTAGCTTTCCAACAAAACCTAGAAGAAGATGTTCCAGAAAATGAGCACATAAATCAACATAAGAACAGGATGATCCTCAGACTGGGCATCTCCTTCGAGATTGTACCTGAAACTTTCTTTGAACAAATTTGGGCAAACAGTCTGAATGTTTAACTGTTTCTCGTTGCCTAAGAATGTAGTCAACGAAACAAGAGTCCCGTAACCAAACACCAAAACGCCGAGCTCAGCCTGTATCTGGTGTCAGCTTGTGCTGAGGAGCGCCCAGCTTGACTTTATTAATACCTGATGCTGAGTGGCATGAATTCAAACAAACTGTGGATGTAATATGATCAGATCCACGCCTGATGTTTGGGTGATTGTCATCCAGAGCAGTGATTATCCACTGCAACTAACGTATCTAATAAGAAATATTAGCAGATTCCAACCTCACCCCCGGGTTATTGCTGGGTAAAAACCCACATTTTCACGAGCTTGCAGGTTATGGACCTGGCAAACCAAATGTGTTCAGTCTTTTGTGCTTTAGCGCTACTAAAACCACATCTCTGCCCACACGCTATGCGCTGTGGGCTGGATTGGGTGTCACTCCGATCCTATTGTTCATTGTAACACAGTCACTCTGGCTGTCCCAGGAATCCAATCCCAGCTCACTGGGCCCAGGTGACGACCAGAGAGTTCATGTCGCAGAAAGCGTCGTCGACATTTCCACTCTGGCCATTTTTAACAAGACGACTGCAGGAGGAGAATAGATAGTTTTTGTTATTCTGCAGTTCTGCCCAGGTAAGTGAGCGTGACAGTGCGATGTCATTCTGCGGGTCTCACAGCTTCATTTGAGGTCTTTAACAGCGTTTATGACGTCAGGATTGAATCACATAGTCAAATCTCGTTTCTTTTAATTCTGAGAGGCATACATTGTTTGTTTTAGCCACACTGCAGCATATGCTGATGCACTATGTACTCATGTGTGTCAACATACCATTACAGATGGTGTCTAAGGCTTCCCTGAACCACGGCATCCCGACTGAATTTAATAGTCATCATGACTTTGGATGTGGAGAAACCAACATACCTGAGTGAGTGACTGACTAGCACAACTAGTCAACACCGTTTTAACAATTCTGGCAGCAAGAACAGTAAAGTTCGTCTCAATGACCAACTGTGAGTAGCCATTCATTTATTAAAGCTATAGTCGTTATTAATGAAGAATGACACTAACGTTGTTTCTTTTCATAGCATACCAAAACCAACTGATATAAATATGGCGTGAGTAATTTCTGTTTGATAGACTTGTTTATTTTATTTTTAAAAGCTGTCTGCTTCAAATTTTGATGTGCTTCATCTTCATTTAATTTCATGTTAACAGAGAGAAAATGACAAAGATACCAACTCCAAAACAGCATCCCTATTCATCCCACATCTCCAAGTTTGCAATGTTCCCATCCTTCCACTCCCCAGATGACCATGAAACAGGAGTCGCACACAACATCACCGTGCTAAGGAAAACTAAAGGTACAAGTAAAACCTGGTGTGGTTAAAGGTTAAATCTAATGTTTCCGGAGAAGTTTAATGTGTCTATAATTCCATGTGCAGGTGGTCCATACAGACACGAGGTCTTGGAGACGCCCATGCAAACCAGGAAAAAAGCTGTTACGTGGACCGGAGAACACAGATCCTTGGATGTGAATCAGGAAATACTTTACGTAGCTTCACATTATCATTGTGGTTAACCTATAACATCAAATCACTCAATGTTCTTTCTTTTGCAAACAAAGCCGTTGAACGGAGAAGATCAGGTGTTACACCCCGCTCCTCCAAAGGCGGTGCTGCCCAACCCTAAACCTCGTGCCTGGGATTTGTCGTTATCCGAGCGGACAAGCAACATGCTGAAGAATTTGGAGCGATCACGCTGGGTCACCTCCTACCAAATGCACCACACAGGTGAAGGAGCCCAAACGTATCTTACTATTAGTGCAGTACAAGAGTTATTGGATTGGAGAGTGGGTCTGAATCTAATTATTTCATTAAGAGACAGGACCACAGTTCCCTATACCATTAGGAGCTTTGGCACACATGAAAGCTTTGCCTTTGGTCATGACAGACTGAAATTAAATAGAAATCAAGCCCTGCTTTCCCCCCAAAATGTGCATAGATCCCTTCAACATAAGAAAAATACAATCTTCTTCTTCTTCAACCTTTCTCCTACCCAATACGTTCTTTTGGATCCAGCATGAAGCTGAAAAGTAAAGTATTAGACTATAAAGGATATGCATTATTTAAACATCAATATTACTGTTGTTGTTTGTTATTTTCCTAAGGATCCGGGCCAGCAAATCCGCTCATGATGGATGATTTCAAGGAAAAAATCTGTGACCTTACTGGGATGAATTCACTTGCTGTACCACTGGTAAAATCCTTGAACAAACATGACACCTTTGTACAGCAGCAGTTGCTCTGGGCAACACTAATCCTATTAAATTCCTTCCTCTACAGAGAGAAAGGTCTTTTCCCGTATTCATTCCATCCAAACCCAGAGGAGGATGTAGAAGACGACAGCGGGAAAGCTGCAGTCCAACTGCCATTGAACTTCCGAATCATTCTCAAGCTCCAAACCAATGCTCTCCTCCTGCTGCTATAAACCAACAGGGGCAACCAGACATCTCAGCTAAGTTTAACGAGACACCACATACAAAACAACAGTACCATAGTCAATCCGAGCACATGTCTGGCTCCTCAGAAGAAGAGTCGTCCAAGGTGTTCTTACACAAGCAACCAAGCAGAAGCTCTCTTTATGAGAGCAGGGAGAGAGAAAACGGCAAATTACAGCTCTGTCCAAGTCCAGTGCAAGAGTCCTTGTCCCAGATCAGCCAAAAGGGGAACATCTCAGGTCCAGAGCCGCCTCTGGAGACGGAGCTCACCAGTGAGAAGAGCCTGACCAAGCTGTGTGGAGGAAATCTTTCTACCACTAGACAGTCATCTGTGGTCAAAGAGTTGACAAGTATTGGATCAAATGCTAAGTTGTCATCAAGGGCAGCTTCAGAGCAGGAGAGGGCAAAGGGCGGAGAACTGCCAGGCACAACGTCCAATCCCAGCATCCTGCCGAGGCCTCCTGTCCTTCCTGGCATTCGCCCGCTGTACAGAGTCAGATCGGAGGGTAGAGAAGCTCTCTGCCTCCTGGACCTTCAAAATTCATTCAGTAAGTCAAAGGCCCATCACGAATTTAACTGCTGTATCACACGTGCTGCCGTGAACCTGAGGGACAATGTGGTCACAGGGAAGAAACATGACTTCTACGGGATCAATTGTTACCACCTGCATGGATGACACGGGACATGACTGATTTTCCAGATTCAGCAGCAAATAATAGTTGTTATGATTTTATTTTGATAAGTAAGCTAATGTGTAAAATGAAACCAATGTACTCAATGTTTAATTGAAAAAATATTGCGTATGTTAAAATGTTTTGTGATTAAATCTGGAGACATCAAACATTCTATTTTAAGAGGAAATCCAGTAGAACATTTATGTTTCTATCATTTTTTTTAATCACGTTATGCAGGTAATTCTTAAAAAAGAATAAAACAACAGGTTGCCCAAATTGGATTTGTTCAACTCAGCCACCACATTTCAAGCAATCCAGCAATCAAGCCTCTTAATGTTTTCATCAGACCTCTGATAATAATGAGTTTCTATCGTTTAAATGTTTGGATCCCAATTTGATTGATTTGAGTGTAAATTTCTATTCAGAGGAGAAACCCTGATGTTAAAGCGCTTCCTTCTGGTAGATGGTTTTCAAAGTGAAAAAGTTTAAACATTAACTATACAGTCCAAAAGATGTTCAGTTAGCTTTAAGGCTCAAAAAATACCGGCTATCTTTTTTCATTTTTTTTTTCATACACACTAAGGACTCGTTGGCATAATAAAGACACATTTACAGTATTTTCATGATAAAATATTTTTATTCTACTCTCAACATTCTCAGCATTCAATTAGCAAGATTCATAATGGCTCAGAACCCGTCTTATAAAACGCTCTTATAAGCCACAGCTGTTTTTGAGGTTGAAATGAAAGGAACGGCCTTCGGAGCACACTCTTGTGAGTCCGGTGTGTCTGCACACAGAGGGAATATTCAGCATCTGTAACTTCATAATGCTGCACATGAATACTTGGGTCTTTAGTGTAATTGGTTTTTACATTTACAAAGGATAAAACATACTTTAAGAAGAGATTCCTCCCTGAATGTCACACAGAGTTCAACACAGCATTGTGTTTGTGTGTTATGGAAGTCGTCTCTATGTATCGTAGGTGCTGCAGTTACCTTCCAGCTTGCCAGCGTGAAAAGAAAAAAAAAAGGCTTTTTTTGCACGTAATCTGTTGCAGTCTGGCCGAATCTCTGCAAAGGGTTTTTTGTCCCAGAATGTCCTTGAGCAGGAAGCCTGCAACCTTGTGTGATTTAAGAGGCTCCTATTCAGGCTTTCAGAAAATAAGAGAATGTCTTTCAAGGCAAAATAGACAACTAAAAACGATTGTAGAATGTTGTAGATCTAGTCGCAGAGCAATTTGAAGCCAAGATAAGATTGTTTTTGTTGATAATCAATTGTTTCCCCTTTTGCTATTGTACGTGTATAACCGAACCGGCACCTGTATGTAAACACAAAAGAACTGGAATTCAGTTTAATTCATCGTCCCCCTACATTTTTAACTATGTATATGCAAATATGTTCTATTTCCCAAACTGTTTACAAGTGCTCTTTTCTTCTTATTACTAGATATTTATTATATGCCGTGAGCTCTACTGAAAAGCTGTCATTTAACAACACATCCAGCAGATGGCGGCATGTTAACATTCTCGGACCAAGTTCTGTCATTTATCATCCTGACTTCGATTTCTGTATTCTCTGTAGTCATCCTATCATCATGTTTAAAGCACTCACCCCCACACACACACACACAAAAAATAATGAATTAAACTTCTTATCTACAAAAGAAATGTAATTTTGAAGTTCCTCTTCAATCACCACACATCTATGGCTGAAAGACCACGAATGAGGAGCAAAGCTAAAGGTTGACGTCTCCACTGCGTGCCCTTGCTTTTTGGGGTCTTCCTCAACACGTCACGGAAAAAAAGATGCTGTCAGGGCCCCGCCCTCTGCTGCCGACGCGGGACTCTGTCCTGAATTCTGATTGGTCGGCTTCCGTCAGTCACTCAGGGTGTTGCCCGCCTCCCGAGTTGCGGCGGACCAATGGACGGTGTTCAGAGCAGAGCCGGGCGGCGAGCTGCGGGTCGTGGGCTGTAATTCAAGGACCTCTCCGTCGCGTCTCTCATTCGGGTTCAAACCAGCTGATTACAACGTCTCTGTCTCCATCAGCTGGAATTCACATCTGCAACTTTGTCAAGGTGAGTGTCTTCTCGTCCTTGGGTGAGTCAAACGTTATCGTCTTTTTAAGAGATGGCGTTATTCTTTCTTGGAAAATATGTGAATTGAATAATTCAAGTGGATTTAAAAGTTCATTACACTTCTTGTTTTCTCGCTCTTCGAGGCAGCATGTGAACATCAGTTCAACCGCAGGGCAATTTCTGAATGCTCGCTTGTAAGGCATGAAAATGAAATAAGCCAAATGTAAACCGCACTTACTGGGTTTCCCAAGCAGTCAAGCTTTTGCATCTTACAATAAACAGTAAAATATCCCCTTTGTCACCATGGCAACTCTGCGCTCCCTTCCCCTTTTCTTCTACACAAGTGAAGACAAGTTGTGGATAATTGACTGTTTCCACATAAATCAACACGGTTTATAGCAAACTATTACAAAATCTCAGTCTCATGCCAGACGTATGAATAACATGGCTGTAGCTGTGTGTTGAGTAGATGTAGGTGTGAGTGATAGGGAGCAAAGATGGGATCCATTTTCGTTTCCATTAACACAGACTTACATACAGAAATGTGGAGGATTTACAATATTTCTGTTAGAATGCAGATATCAGCACATACAAGAACATGTATGCAGTGTACATGTATGAACATGTATGCATTAGGACGGTTCCCAGATAATTACAATCCTGCATGAATCCACCACAACAATATGGTCAATATAAGCGTTTGTCCCGGAAAAAAAGCACACCCGAGTGTCTGTTAATCCTTAAACGTTTAGTTGAGTCCAAGCTTTTTTTGTTTGTAACCGTGGCTCACTTGCAGACACGTTGTAATTTTTGGACTAGCAAGGCTATCTCAGCTCTTTAGGGTGTTGTGTCAACAGGGCAACAGAGGAGGCCTTTCAGGGGCTGCTTGTGCTTAAGTGTGGGGCTCAAAGGAGCCATTGAGTGTCTGAGGTGATGCACATGCTGCGTCAGATTGGTTTACAGGTGAAGGACTTAATCCGAACAGTTCTCACAGACTGGATACTTTGCTTTTTGACGTTCTCCTTTAATAAACACTTGGGGGGGGCCTGTGGTGGCCAAACTCAGCCTGTGGACAACTTCTCTGTCCATCTGTTCACCGGCTCCGAGGCTTGTTTGTTGGGCAAGTTGTTATTCTTGCAGCTCCCTGCAGGGTTTTTAGTTCTCGACACACCTAAATCAGTTATTGCAGTCGGAACCAGGGAGGCTGTGAGGGAGAGACATTTGTCTTAAATAGCATTGAACTATGCGATCGCCAAAACACTGACTTTTAAGTCACACGGTCGGCTAACCGATGTAAGAATCCACCTCTTTACAAGCAGTGAATATATAGCATCTTGTGCGTGGGGAAGGTGTCGCCTCTCTTACCGTGGCAGTTGGTCTCCATAAATAACTAATGTGGTTTCACATGTAAACAGGTAGATGGGCTTTTAGCCAACGAACCAACTCACTTCACGAATGTCTGCTTTTTCTTCTAGGTAAGATAACAAAAGGCAACGGTACTAAACAGTAGCAACGACACAGAGTGTTCAATAACTTTGGTGTAAAAATGAAGGAATGGTCTGATTGAAGGAATAATGGCTTTAGAGTGGCGGAAAGAAGCGGGAAGGCTGCTTTCATTACTTTGTTAAATGGTTGCTAGATATTAGCATGACATTTTAATAAGGGGTAATCATAATGATAATATCTTATTGTTGATAAACAGCTAAATGTAGTTTGTTCCTGATAGCACCAAATCAGCGTTGTCAAACTTTGACTGGTGGTAACTCAACAATTTTGCCAATAACTCTTTTGTTTCGGTCTGGACAGAATCTAATAAATTTCACTTTCAGTCGACGGGCAGTTTCATCAGATTAAAAACCCAAACTGTAAGTTGAGCCGGAGTTTCTAGAGAGTGGACTTTCCATGCAGCACAGATGGTCCTCAGGGCTGCTTTTCTGGGGTTCTTCTTGCATCACCAGCGGACTTGGCTTCATAGGAAGACAATGTTTCTCCGCCAGTTGGTCCTCTGCTGTGATTCAGATATCTCAACGGCTGTTGGCTTGTTTGCCATGAAATCAACTTCACCCGTACTTGGTGTCTGGAGCTAATTAGTAAACGTTAGCATACTAACAGCCTAAACGAAGCTGGTAAATATAACTTGCCACACAGCGGCATATTAGTCATGTCACTGTGAGCACGTTAGCATGATCTTTAAAGCAGCGCTGTGCCCGAGTAAAGCCTCACACAGCTGCCAGCATGCCTGAAGAAAATTAAATTGTGTTTTAATTGGGTATGAGGTCATGATTTCATTGCATCTGCATTATTAAAAAGAAGAAAAGAAAACAGTGTGAGTCTGTTTCTGGTGATGTGACAGTTTATCAGTTTATCTATGCTACTGAAACAGACAGGGAGTCCTGCGAGATCATCCAAGGTCAAGTCCATGAAGTGAATCTCTCAAGACCCTTAACCATAGTTTATGGCCGTCTGTCCATAAATGGAAAAGTAATGGAAAATAATGTCAATGTAAATGTGCACTTAAAGGACATTAAAGGATATTTCTTCAGTCCAGATGGGTTTTTTTTCTTCATTTTTATGAGACAGCATGCTAATAACAACAATGAACGCCCCAATATCATCATTTTATCAGAATGGAGGATGATGATGCTGGTTTTGCATCCTGTCCAGAGCGCTAGTTGAATAGTGCTGTCACACAAGTAGCTGCATATGCCGAGAGCCATCAAGGACGAGGAGCATTTCAGTATTTCATGTTTTTCCCCACCGTTTTGTCATTGAGGGTCGAGCTGTGAGTCCTAATGAGGTGCTGTTGAGTTATGAGTCTGTCAGGCTCCCACCGTGATAATTTAAAAAAAGAGAGAGGACCTCTTTCACAGCAGAAATAAATAGTGATGGGAGGGGAACGTTGAGGATGTGGTTGATGAACAGGATGCGCTCGATAGCGTGTGTGCCAAAGCCTGTCATATATCCGAGTTTCGAAGACGTGAATGAAAAGACATTTTATGCTGCAGGAAGTTATCATGGAGGAACTGTTTCTGTCCCTCTGTCGTTCCCTCAACTTCCCTCCCTCAACAAGCATTTTCTCTTGGGTGACAGAGTAGAATGCATAAAACTCCATTTCAGCTCTCTAAAAATGAAAGACTGAAGAGGGCAAAGACGGACGCGCACGCCTTAAGCTCCGCAGTGTGGATTTGGTTTTTGGAGTAGCTCCTCTTGTCCTTGGCGACCTGTCACCACGATGTCTTAAGCCGTTGAGGGGCATGATGGATTATGTGGGCTGGCAAAGGTTACCGTGCTTTTTTCGAGAGATGTGCCGATGAATAATACATCTCATTTTGTGCATTTAGTCTCTGTGTCCATTTTTTGAGTGAGTAGATATTGCTCTAGATAATGCTGCATGAATATTTCCATAAAGAAATAAATACTTAAATGGGGATATGGCATATTCCCATGTTCCATTCTCCATGATACAGTAACTCCACAAACGATTGCAGCCTGTTGAAGGGCCTTAACTCAAACCCAATGCATTCATATTTGTCCCCGATCTGAACCCATCGACTACTGTTTATGGTGATATGATGAGACACTATTGATAAGAGACAGTTCTCACTTGTCTGTATGGCGCTTAAGTGTTGATTCAGTCACGTAAACTGTGCATAGTAATTCCTTTTTTAGTTCTATAAGTGAAATTGGGGGGAATTGCATTTTAGTACTACGTTTTATTTGTATTCAATTTTAAATATGTAGTAAGACATGACGTGCATTTTTCGTAAATACCCTTATAGCTGTCGTGCTGAATTAGTCAGATAGATAGATGGATATTTTATCCATCCTGCAAGGGGAAATCTTTTTGCTAAAGCAGTTAGATGTGAACATTAATATGTCTGTCGATCTTCTCTTCTTACTCCCTAAAGAAACCAAATGAGAGCCTTTCCCAAAGTGTTTGACTCTCACTGTACTTACGCACTATTTCCGTTGCTGCATCCATACCAGGGTTTTTCTTCCCCACCCAAGAAATAGTTGTTCCGCATTTCACGTAATGAAATCACAGAGACTAAGTGGCATCCTCCCAGCAGGGTAAAGCACAGATGCAATAACACCAGTGATATCAAAGTGGTTCATTTCAGACACATGAAATTAGAACGCACTCTGTCTCCTTTGGGGGGAAACCGCTATTAGAAAACGTTCTTTGTGGCGGTTCTGTTTCCAAAGCAGGAGGAATAATATCTGTGCCTATGACAAACCCGCTTCGGATGATTATAAACATTCCATCTTTGTAATCATGCAAACCTCTCAAAGCACCTCGACACTACTGAACTCACTAGCAGTGTTGCATCTTCCTAAAATTTGTTTGGCTTTTACTGAGTGTTTAAATGTATTTGCCAACCCAACTTCTTTGAGTGGCTTTAATGCATCAGTGTTTCCCGTCATTACTGCAAACTGTATAAGGCTGTATGAACTAGAAAAGCCATGAGATGTTGGTGAGTCACATCCTAATGATGCCTAGTGATGCTGCTGGGCTTGTCAGGCTTCAGGCAGACTCTGGAGACGGGAAGGACCGGCGAACATGTGCAACGTGAACTGCAGAATGTAATAGATGGCTTTCAGCTGCAGCGAATCGAGTTAGTGCGGCTTAAAAGAACATTAAACCATCTATAACTTCAACTCAAATCTATAGCCCACTCAGGGTTGGAATGCCTTAATGTTACAAAATCAGGCATATGAATTTTGAAAGGCTTAAAATCTCAGCTGCTCAGGAGGGAAATTTCAGGAAGTGAACAATTTGTGTAAATAATTGTTGGTTACAGCCCATGTTGCGTAACACAATTCATCCAGGACAGGACATGATGGCTGGTGTCAAATTTCACGACATCAATCCAGTAGTTGCCAGGACACTCCTTTAGCCTTTGGAAAGAACATCTGTGTGTATATCTGTTCCTTAAGACAAAGAAGAACTGTCTGACTTATTCATGAGAAGTTACGTCTTATTCAAAATGTGTCCCCGCTTTAGATTTCCAATGATTTGTTTTCTGTATTCTGTATACGGTTTGAAGAGTTTTCAGTTATTGTCCACTAAACACAGGTCTACAATTCACTTTAATACATTGAAATGGTTTTGCTGTGGTTTATTCTGATATAAATTTCGCCCATACTGCCTCATAGATAAATACATCTAATGGGAAAATAACAATTCTTTGTAAAGTCAGAAAAAGGTTTTCCAGAAAAAAAATACAGCAAAATGCATCATTATTATTCTTTTTGAGCAGTCAGCAGTTGCTTTGTTGCACATTTCTGATGCCTCTTTTATTTGACCCTCAGCAGGTTTTGTAAATGTTTGTACATATTTGTGTTCATGTCGCAAGTGAAGTAAAAGGAAATCCCTAATAATAGTAATCTTAACCCCTGCAGCAGTAATCTGATGTAGTTTTATTGCATCACTTTTCTATCTCTCCCTCATGGCGTTGTAGAGCGTGTGCTCTGCAGACAGAAAGGGTCGTTGCCGTATCAGAGCCTGACAAGTGGCGTTGTTAGATGAGATGAAAAGGTGCCCTTAACGGTGACGGTGTTCCTGAGCTGAGCGAAGCAGGTGTGATCAGTGGAAAGTTGTTGAATAAATCATAGGAGATGGAGAGGATGGAGTGGATGGATGGATTACATTTAGTATCTCATAAATCATGGTTGTTTGTCTCTCAGCCGCTCCGGGTTTTTGTCCAGCTGTCCAAACGCACAATTAGCGCTTTCCTGCAGTTGGGTCCTTTTGTGAGTCCTGTGACTTTGATGGATTGTTGTGGCTGCGTTCGGGGTGTCGAGCTCGGCCTGCGGTCCACGGACAGAGCAGTGGAAGGACGGTCACATGACCACGGTTTTGTCTGTGGCCATTATGCAGCACAAAGCTTGCTAGGGCGGGTAAATGTGATTAACCTTGGTGCTGCTCCAAAGTGGTTGTCAACACATGGAGTGTCTAAATTCAGTGCGCGTCGGCGGTGTGATCATCCAAACATTTTCAATGGGAAAAAAAAAACGGGACAACAAAATCAAAATGTCAAATATTTGGAGGTTACAGTTTCCTTTTTTAGATTCAGATTAAACTGTGTCATTGCACAGAATACAAGTACTAGGAGGACACAATGCGGTTTTAACAACTAGAAGGGCAAACAAAGCAGTACGGGTGCAGTGCAGTGTGCTTGATAAGCAGCACAGGAATACATAAAAATAGCAACTGTTTAATAAACTGACAGCTGAGGGGAAGAAGCTCTTCCTGAGGCTTCTGGTCTTCAAACAGAGTTTCCTGTAGCATCTAGTGGGAGCCTGTTTGTTTATTTGGTCCTATGGGAATTTAAAGAATATAGATATACAGAATATAAATAGATTTTCCAAATTTGTGAGCGCTCAATATTTCAATAGTCAAAATGTATTCCACATTCAGAGTGAACAACGAAGGAATGGATTTGAGCACAGGCTTTATTCCAGCTATAAGCAATCACAGAAAACTGCTCTTAGAAATAAAACAAAGTATATTTGACCCTACAGGCCAACTCTCTTTGTTTCAAGCACATGGTTAAAGTCCCAACAAACTTTACACTTGTATTGACAAAACAAACAATTTGCAGATGTCACTATAGGCTCTAGAAACGTGTTACTATGTTGTTATCATTTCATACATTTCATAAAAAATAGATTAATTTAATTGGTGGTTCTAGTATTTGATAATACCCTTAATTAAGGATATGTTGGCTTTTTGCAAGTTGCAGTATTAGTAAGTATTTCAGTATTGCTTTCATTTGGGTCTGACTACATCTTCCAACACTGCTACATGCACATTCTGTACTTCTTGTGTGTAATTTAGATTCATGTAATCCCTGAATGCTAACAATGAATCACTCTCCGTAAGGGCAAAATATGAATTATTCAAACCTGTGACATCTTCTTTTCCTGCGACAATTTATATCCTTGCGTCTTGTCTCTAAATTTAATTTAGTGTTTAATGTTCAGAATTCTTCTGTGTGGCTTTTCTCCTCGTTGCATCCCACATTCTGCTTTTTGAAAATGGAGAAACTAATCGCTCCAAACAACCTAATGCATTTTTTAGTGGGACCGACCTAAAAGGCTTTTAAAGGGCTTTGCCTCTTAAAGCCATCTCTCCTCCCACCCTCTCTCCTGCTCTTAGTAGAGGAATGTTCCGGGTATTCCAGCCGTAGCCTGCGCCGGCCGCTCTGCAGCGATGGGTTCAGAGGAGCGCAGCTCAGCCATGTCGCAGAAGATATCCTCTGCGTCCCGCAGCAACAGCAGCGCCTCGTCCAAACTTGACAGCCGACAGGTAACGCGCGGCAGTGTTGACAGTGAAGGGGCGCTTGGGAGAACCACATTCTTTTTTTCTGACTGTATAGTGGCGCAAACGAAGCTATTGCCTGTCCTCGGGAATATCTGTGTCTTGGGAAAATTCTGGCCCTGCGCTTTCTCAGGCGTTCTCTCGCAGGGTTGTGTTCGGCTCTCTAGACATATACAGTACCGGTCAAACCTTTAGACACGTTTTCTCATTCAATTCAATGAGAAAGTCTTTCCTAACTTTTGACTGATTCTTTAAATGCAAGTCAGGGGAGACGGCCTCATCTTTTCTTCCCAATGTGGACACATTTGGAGTCGTGTGTAAAATGCCAGTTTGTTGTAATCAAACACCAGTGAGTGAAATAAGATACTAGCATCTTTCTGTTTGGTTAAAACAAACAACATATATAGTGAGCTTTAGAGGCGGTCGATCCATTTACCATTCAACAGAGCAGCTGCCTTCTTGTCAGATATCTATGGAAATATTTTTGACCTTGAGGAAGAATTGCCCAGGCAGCATTGTGTGACAATGACTCACGTTGTGAGTGTGTCACTGTGGTGAACGTGAAGGGGAAAGTGACCAGCCCACAAGTCACGCCCGCCCCATCTCCCCCGACCCCCCTACAGGAAGGAGTGTTTATTCTAGCCGGCCTCACCTGCAGCAGTCAGCCACTGTGACTGTGACAGAGTGTGTTTAGTCCAAGCCGTAACACACTGGAACATTCAGAGGCACACTGAGATAAATAACACAGTGTCACCTCAGACCTCAAAGGGTGGGGAGGGGGGGGCGTATTTTTGAGCTAAATCTGCAATAAAACTGCAGAACCAGTTTGGCAAATTAGTCCCGGCCTGCTCCTGAGGGTTCGTCCTACCCTGGTGTCCATGTGTTTTCAGACTATAAACCCATAGATTGTATCCTCGAATGTTATAATATATTAAGGGTATGTTTCCAAATTTAAGAGAAATAAACATTAACCCCTAATAACAAAAATGTTACAAAACCCTCCTGGAATTATTGCCGCGGAAGTACACAGCAGAGCTGTTCGGATTAGTCGGTGATGAAATATCACCTAAATCTCTTTATTTGCAGTAGGATTTGGAGAGTGTTCTAATCTCAGTCAGGAAATTATTATTGTCAAGGCATTGAGATCAGACAGCTAAGCTAATTTTCAAAATGGGACCGTGAGGTTGAAAAGTAGTGTGTAAAGCTCCACAGTGGACACCAAATTTCACCGGGTTGAATTTGTCCCTGAGCTCTCGTCTCAGCAGCATCCTCCCACAGAGCGACTCTACACTGAAAGAGAGACTGAAATTGTACACACACACAAATTGATACGTGCTTTTGACTTTGTAATGGGGATGATTCATGAGTTTTAGGTAACCTGACCTTGCAGCAACCTTGATCTGCATGGGTGTGCACAAGCTGCTTAGCATCTATACATCATGTCAAAGCTCCCTGAAACCATTTGTGCCCACAGGACAGCTGGGAAATAGTGGAGGGCCTGCGAGGAGGCTTCAGCAGTGTCCTGGAGCCCCAGAAGCAAGAGGGCTTCATGCTGAAGAGAAGGAAGTGGCCAATGAAGGGATGGCATAAGGTATATTCACCTGCAAGGTTCCTAAATGACACAGAATGCCTCACACCACCAATTCTTGGCGAGTAATGGACTTAACGACGTATTTCTAGGCGCTTTTGTCAACTGAGTGCAATTTCCATTTCTTGAAGCTGCCGCTTTCCATGTTCCTTTTCTAAAAATCTGCTTACACGACTGATTTGTGTTTTTAACTAATTGAATGATCTTTCGCAGTTGACGAATTCCACCCACAGAGGAGTCACATGTGGCCGCGGTCAATGACTGTCTAAAAGCTTTCGCTGGGATGATACTACCTGGCTGCATTAGCTGATGGCCTGTATACATTTAGTATTGACTCACCGGGAGAGCTTTGTGCCTCGTGCAAGAGTCACATTCACAAAGAGAGGTCAGGTGAAAGATTACAACAGCAGGAGGATAAGATTAATAAAGGCAGACAAAATGGAAGACAAGAGCCTGGGATGAGAAACATCTCACTGCAGAGAGGTTAATAACATGCATTAACAAGAGGCATATTCTGTAATGATCACTCTGTCAGAGCAGGGACTTAAGATTCGCTGTCAGGGGTGTTGCACGTCATTCCGGCAGCATCTCATGCTCTCATTGTACTCCCTTCTCCCCACAGAGATACTTCTTCCTGGACAAGGGCATCTTGAAGTACGGCAAGTGCAGTGCTGATGTGAGTACAAAGGCCCGCTGGCATTGGTTGTCACTTACGGAAGATCACAAAGGACACGAAGGATTGTGTGTTGTTGCACTGCTGCCTGTCTCTGCCAAAATATCTTTCCGTGACCGTAGATATGAAAGGCCCACATCCCCACACAATCTATTTGATATTGATACTAATAGGAATCACATCTTATCGGTTCATTTCGCCTAATTATACGTCCAATTTGTGTTTGTTACCTTTGCCTTGCAGATTGAAAGGAATAAACTGCATGGCTGCATCGATGTTGGTCTCTCTGTCATGGCCATTAAGAAAAAAGCCAAGTGTATTGATTTTGATGCTGAGGAAAACATCTATCACCTGAAGGTAAACCGCAAGGCTAATTCATTTAAAGCAGTCCCTACAGATCTACTGGAAGTGATGTTGAACATGGATTATTCTGATGATTCTTTTTTGATACCTGGAACGGCTGCTAACATGAAAAGGCTTTAAAAGTGTGTGAGAGGCGGAGAATTATAGTACGTGTGTGTGTGTGTGTGTTTTTCAACCTTCACGCCACGTTGATTCCTGGCTGTTGTACCTGCAGATTAAGTCACAGGAGCTGTTTGATGAATGGGTTTCCAAGCTGCGTCACCATCGGCTCTATCGGCAAAATGAGATTGCTTTGTACCCTACCGAGAAGTCCTTCTACTATCCCCACTACCCCTCCCCCATCTCCCCCAGCATGGCGGAGAGCGCATCTATCAGAAAGGTATATGAGCACACTTTAAATTGAAAGGAGCCTATTAAAGATAGAATCTTCTCAGCTTCCGCTACAATATTTACCCAAGTCAAAGTCCTCCTATATTGCAATTGTATAAATTAGCCTTTAGGTCTGTTTGCTCCCGCAGTGCGTGACTACACAGAGGCAGTCCATGGGGAACTCTGCAGGAGACTTTCCTCCAAGCTGCCACAGCCAGGCCAAGGTTGCTGCTTGGCTCCAGTCATCTGACGACATGGACAAGTGCTCCAAAGGTGAGACAGTTGAGCTGTCCCTCTTAATATGTGACTGCCCTTGCCTCTTTTGGGTTCCAAGCAACGTGTCGATAAACTGTGCAAATGGCCGAGAGCCATTATTGACATTTGGGTTCAATCCGGGATTGAACCCAAATGTCACGGCACGGCATCCGTGCATGATGGTCTGAGTTCGATTCGGAGCCGCCTAGTTACAGCTACGGTTGCCATTCAGAGTAAGCAAGGCGGGGGAACAAAGCTTGGTGAGTTTTTTTAATCAGTTAATACCAATATATGTCCACTCGCTGTCTTATTTGCAAGTATGACTGGCATTATGTTGTTGAGTTGTAGACAGAACTAATCAACTGTACAACGGCCATCAGCATTCTGATGATATGTCCTCTCAACATTTTCCAAACAACTAACTTGCAAGTGTACTGCCCTTTGTGTTTTTGCTTATCCCTGCCCTACTTTTCCTTTTCCTACACTCAACAGACCTGTCAGTCTGTGAGGCGGGCCTGCTGGAGCTCAGCCACCTGCTTCAGAGTATGGAGGTCCTGCACCGGACCTATTCTGCTCCGTCTATCCAGGCACTGCAGGTCAGTACGTTATCCCTGGTTTATTTCACTTGACATGCAGAGCCGAGTTGCTCATTATAATTGTGATTTAATATTAGGTCTGAGAAACTGGCAAGTAAATTATCCTCATCGAATCAAACATATTGGATGACTAAGAATCTTCGGCTTTTGTCTTGTTTTGTCTTTTATCGTGTCTCTCCACCAATTGTTTTCTTACGCTGCCATGTCATTGCCGCTAAATATAGAATACACTTAGACCTTACTGCCAACAATAAAAAAAACACTTCTTTGTCCTCAAACATAAATATCTTTTCCTTTGGTTCTCGAGGCATCTACATTTGACAGCCCCAAGAAGGAAAAGAGACTACCGAGGAAATGGTGCACTAAAAACTACAACAAAGATGTCAAAAGCACTCTGCAGGTAGACTTCACGACGATCAAGTGTGATTGTATTTGAGCTTTTGTTGTGTGAGTCTCTCCAAAGTTCTACTCCCGCTCTACTGAAGGTACCGAGCTGCATCTCCTCCGGCTCCATCCGCCTCCACGCCTCCAACCCCAACCTCTCCACCGCTGCACTCGCCAATGACAAGGCCGACACTGAATCAGTTGATTCCACTTTTGATGTGGCAAAGCTGCATGAGGACTTCTTCCGCGTTGCCACCAACCGTGAGTCCAATATTGTGAGCTTTCAATTTGACGTCATTCTAATTTACCATGTCGAATTCTAGGGACGTGTGTCAAATTTAATGTTTAACTTATAACATGGATCTGTGTTATTTGCATAATAGATATGATAAGCATGGTTATTCTGTCTATAACAGTTGGATGTGACAATGGTGCAACCATGGCAGTTGTCTCAGTTCATTGGGATTCTGAGGATGTGTCCTGTCACTATGTCCCCTACTTGTCGCTTAGTGGAAAGTTTACATTGATACACCACAAAGTTTAGCAAATAGAGGTCTCAATTAGTTTTCTGCCCAACAGATTTTGGCTTGCTGAGCAATCTGATTTTACACACAATGTCTTGTGCAATAAACTAGTAACTGAATTACCCAGAATTTATTGCGAAATGTTTTCCAGTTGAAGCCCCCTTATTTTCCCCTTGTTGCTGCAGTGCATTTGACCATGAAGACAGCCCTGAGTTCCCTAACCTCTGAGCGAGAGCGATTAAAACAATGTGTCAACCACGAAACGATTCCCCCCACCTCACCGCGGGTTGTCGGTTTGAAGAACACACTGGCAACGGTACGTGAAATCACACACAAAGACACAGAAATGTTATCAGTCACTCGGTAGAAATAACTTTCTTTTCCTCCGTTACATTCCTCTCTGAGGGCACGACACGACGTCGAGCCTCTTGGAATGATTATTACCTGCCCACCTGAACATGACCACATTCCTCAGTCATGTTTCCTGTGGCTGCTGCCGCCCACCCAGGGGCCTCTTTCTATTTGACGCTTACACACTCTTTGCCACGCTGACACATTTCTTTGACTTTAACAGTTGGCTGACTGTGAGAATTGTAGTGAGTCTGTAGTGATAACACATGCGGCTGTAGTATTGGCAAATGGCTGCTTTCGGAAGAAAAAAAAAGCAGCTGCAATGCGTGGAATAAGCAAGGATTTCATCTCATCATCCAGCCATTATTTGTTTGTGTGTGCTATAAACAATGCTTACGCTGGTTGTCTTCCCAGGCTTTAGCCCAGAACTATGAGCTGAGGGAGCGCCTGAGCAAGATTCATGCCGAGTCCCACATCCTAGAGCCCACACTAAACCTCACTGCCCCTGTGCAGGTGGGTGCGGCGATGTTGTGACACTGCTCCCTTTTCCCCGCACCATCACTGTGATTATCATTATCTCTGTTCTATACTTTCGTCCCCCGCAGTCCTGTCTTTGCCTCAGAATGAATGAGCTGTCCCTTCCTTTCTCAGCCAGATCCAACAAAAGTTGCTTCCCTTCACACCCCCTCACTCAACTAACTTTCTTTCATAAAAACAATGGCTATAAAAAGAAGTATGCATCGTTTTCTTCACCACAAACTTCAAGGGAACACAGCCGCCTCACAACATTTGAATTTCCATTGTTTGTTCAAACAAAGTGCTTCCTCTCGGTCACACGCTTACCACATTATCGTCTCCTACAAGAAGCTCTTTGCACTTTTAAAATCTGATTTGCTGACCAGAGAGTGTGAGCTGAACTTAATCAACTCTCTGGAAAGTTGTTTGAACACACAGTGCAAAACTGATGGGCCTCCTCTGAGATTCCCCCCAAGATGATTGATCAGCTTCAGCAAAAACAAAGCGACATGCTTGTTTCCATGTTTGGTTTTGTGGGAAGTGATTATCTTTTGTAGTTGCTTGCTTTGACTTGTTTTCAGAATAATGATCACAAGCTATGAGTTCTTTTTGAATTTGCATCTTGTTTTATGTCCAACACTTATACACAGACAGGAGGGTGAGTGGACACACTTCCCCTTCTGGCTGGCTAATACAGACTTACATTGTGATACAGTCTCAATATATTGGTTTAATTCATAGAATATTTTCTCAATATAGTGTAAATTGCAAACTTCTTTGTAGAATTTTGACTCTGAAGTGTTCTGATTTGTAGAGTTCATTGTTTGGCTTTTTAACCGTTTACATAATGGCAGAAAAAAAAGTGACTCCATGAACATTCGGTTTTCATAATTCTTTTGATTTTTCTGTGTTTTGTTGTCACGTAAAATTCGATGAAACTGAATTTCATTTCATAATACAATCTAAATTCTAAATTGGAGCATAAATGAATGTTTTATACGTGACTGTCTTCAATATATATTGTATTGTTGTATATATATATATATGTTCAATATATATTGCATGATTTTTTCTTAAACTCTCTCTATCCACACATTGATCGTCACCTCTTCTGGCTGTGATGATGTTGCCCTGTTTTTGCTCTTACTTATATCTGTGAACACTGTGTCTCCTAGAAACAGGACTCTGTCGATGACTCCCGTCCCCTCGTACACCAGATATCTAATGAGAGCGGAGCTTCAATCACAGAGTCTATGACCGAGTTCTTCGATGCACAAGAAGTTTTACTATCCGCTAGTTCCTCTGAAAATGAGGTAAGTGTGGGAGCTCAACTGTTACTGTCAGCAGTTCAGAATTGGTCAGTGGGGTAAACTGCTATTTGTGGCTTAGTGGAATTATTAATGTCATTGTAAAATGTAGTCACGTGATGTAATTTGTCTTGTTTGCTGCAACTATTGTTTGATGAGAAGCATGGAGAGAAAAATAAATCCAGACAGAAGGGCCTTAAACAAAATTGCCACCAGATGTTCTGGATTTATTCATCGCTCTTCATTTAATCCAGTACGCCTGTAAAATGTTTGCAACCGTTAAGCACGTTGTGACAATTCAGTCCTGCTCCATTTCAAAGAGAAACCATCGCCTCAAAGGCATGTGCCATAAAACAAGTCCTCACTTCCTTTTCCCTTTCCGTCAGTGTTGCTGCAGCACGCCAGATCAGATCACAGCTGCAGAGAGAAAGTAATGGGAAAATTGAAGTTAATTACTTTAATCTAAAAATACAGCAAGTTGAGGTACAAAATTAGTCACAGAGTCCCAAAGGACAATTCATCTCTAAGTCAGTAGATTTTCTGCAGCCACGTTGAAAGAGACCTGCGCTGCCCTTTCTGCAAGCGGTATGAAGAATGCATCCACCTGCTAAAGTTTTGATGTTTTTTTAGGTATCAGAGGATGACTCATACATTAGTGACATCAGCGACAACATTTCCATAGACAACCTCAGCAATGAGACCGAAGGTGAGAGACCAAACTCAGGTAAACTACGGGACAAATGCTTTGGACCAGATTTAATAAACCTGGAAAATACTAAATTGACCTCAATGCAATTTTCATATTTGCTGGTTGCATTAACCCCACCAATAGCTTTTGGGTCTCCTGACCTCTTACGCCATCTGTTCGCAGACACTGTGGCAGAAGGCTCTGTCCTTTATCAGCGTCGATCCTGCCTGCCCTCGCCCAGCCCCAACAACAGCACCATCAGCCTGTGGAACATCCTGAGGAACAACATCGGCAAAGACCTGTCCAAAGTGGCCATGCCTGTACAACTTAATGAGCCCCTCAACACCCTGCAGAGGCTGTGTGAGGAGCTGGAGTACAGCGAGCTGCTGGACAAGGCTGCTAACACACAGGACCCCTTCGAACGCATGGTAAGACGGGACATTCATTGTTTTGGTGCTTGAGCAGAGAGTCCTTATCGCACGTCACTTTTAGCACTTTAAATAAGAAACCTTTTTAACGGTTTCTTTTTCTGCTGCTAGAATTGGCGGGAGGCACATTTGTCCATTCTGCTTGTGCATTTGAAATGCTCATTTTGAATGAGAAAATTGTATTTTAGGGGTTTCGATAAAGAAATCAAACAAAGCTAATGGTATAAAGTTAAAAGTAAGTATAAAGCTGTAATCAGGAGATGACTAGTTTTTGTTTAGCATGAAAACCAAAACGTCATTGTCTCCAAGTTGAAAAGAGATAACTACTTGTAAAACTGACAAGTTAACATTTTCTATCTATTTCTTCAATCCGTACACAAGCTGATTTGATAAACATGGTGTAGAACCAGGTGAGCTGTTTCACAGTTTCTACATAAATACTATAAACTAAGACTAACAGCTGACAAAGCACAATGAATACATTTCCCAAATCTGCAAAGCTATTCCTTAATTGTAATGGCAGAAGCCAGACAAATGTATTGGTACGAAATGTTTAGTGTCCAAACATATTAGAATAATAAACAGACATTCACAGCAGTTGCAGATGTAAAGGATAAATTCACTTTTTATATGGACGACAACAGGCTTTTGGGCTTTCCACTGTTTGGCATCACCATTTAATAAAAACCGCCCAAACCGACATTCATTTCAACATCATGATTCAGTTCCTGTTGGCATCGGAGGGCAATTTGAGAAAAAGCCACAACAGTTGTTGTTTGCAGCTGGAAGCAAACTGGCTCGATAATCCAGTCAACATTTGGCAAATAATTGTAAAAGGCAAAAAAAGCACTTATTTTGTCGGGCAGTTTCTCTAGACAGGGACATTGTGTGCAAGATAAACTAATATCTGTCTGCAGCTTTCATGCAGGAAGATTCTGCCTCTTTTCAGTGTTTCCTTTTGGTCACATTTACATGACTTTTTGGTTGGACGTTGTTTTGTGTTGGAGGACATTTACCATGCTTAATGCAGTAAAACTAAATGAATGTATAACATATGATGCTTTAAAATGATGATCTATCTCAGCTTGTTCAATCTTTTTTATCCTCGTGGTTTCACAAGGTAAATGCAGCCTTTTGCTGCACATCAGATGAGGCGACTCATTATTCCGATATGAAAATAAAGCCCTGCTAACTGTATTGGTTTCTCATTGTTCAGGTTTACATAGCTACGTTCGTTGTATCAGGCTATGCATCCAGCTACTACAGAACTGGGGGAAAGCCTTTCAACCCCGTCCTGGGGGAGACGTATGAATGCGAAAGGCCAGATAAAGGCTTGCGATTTGTTGCAGAACAGGTATCCATGAACTCTAATTCCTCTGCAATCCACAATTACAGTAATGATAATGATAATGCACTGAAAGCATGCTTGTTGTTACCCTTTACACCGTCAGGTCAGCCATCACCCACCAATCTCAGCCTGCCACGCAGAGTCTAAAAACTTCCTCTTCTGGCAAGGTAGTGGAATGTAGAGAATGAATTTGAACCATCGCTCCTGTCGGTGAAGATTGCAGTAGTTGCGTTCATAAAATAAACGTTAATGTGAACAATTTCCTTTCTTTTTTTCATTTAGATGTGAGGTGTAAGAACAAGTTCTGGGGGAAGTCAATGGAGATCGTTCCTGTTGGCACCACTCACGTAACTCTGCCGGGGTGATTCTTTTCTGCATCTATAATTTACTCAATGACTGGACAGACACGCCGACTTTACAGTCCACTGACCGCATCCATTAAGAAGCAATGATTTAATCTGTCATCCTAAAAGGTACGTTGTTTTTTAATCCCCACTCCTTTAGCTTTGGTGACCACTACGAGTGGAACAAAGTGACGTCTTGCATCCACAACATCCTCAGTGGACAGCGCTGGATTGAGCACTATGGGGAGATCTCCATCAGAAACTCCAGCAGTGATATTTGTCAGTGTAAGATCACTTTTGTTAAGGTGAGGCATGAAACAGGTTACATTTAGTAGCTGTATGCAGGGCTTCATTCAGCTCCAACATCATAGCAGCTTCTGGTGAACGTTTTTAAATACACAAGCCTCCCTTTAATACCAAATGCTATTAATGGCCTTAAGGACTGATATTGTACCTGTACACCACTTTGAATCCTAATTCTAACTTATTTATATAGTGAAAAGTCCTGTACGGTATTCTAGATACATCATACAGTTGCACTTTTTTTCTTTCCCTCTCTGTCTCTCATTTGCTATACAATTTGGGTGGTAGTCATCCACCTGTCAACCCCAAAGGCTCTAGTCTTAATAACCTATAAGCAGTTAAAAGGGCCTTTTTTCCGCATGCGTGGGTCACCCACACGCATAAAGCGTGCTGCAGTCGCTTCATTAGTGCACAAACCTTCGACACAGATGGTGCTCTTCAGCTGCAGTGCACCAAGAACCCCTCGATGTTTTCAGTGTTTGATGTACGGAAGCCTTTACTGAGAGGAGAAGGTTAATTGCTTTAGCCTGTGCCCATTTGAAAGCCCTCCTGAAGCTGTGCGGGGGAGCAAGTCCAGACAATGTCAGACATCATTATGCATCTTCATCTCCCATTAAGCGCACTGGTCTCCCAGTGGGCCCCGTGAATGATTTACACAACAATGACACCTGCTGACAGCAAGAGGACGTGATTGCCATCGCTGCATCTTCTGTTGGTACACACTAAGAGGACGGAACAACGTTCTTCATCTCCACCTTCCGATTCTTTTCCCAGGCGAAATACTGGAATTCGAGTGGGAACGAGGTAGAGGGGGCCGTCACAGATAATAAAGGGAAGGTCGTCCACAGACTCTTTGGAAAGTGGCAGGAAGCAGTTTTCTGCGGAGACCCGCCCTCAGCCACATGCGTCTGGAGAGCCAGTATGACAAGTTCCTTTCACAAGATCTATTATCTTCCATTGACAGCTTCTCTAACGCGGTGGATTTTATTTGTGTGTGATGCAGATGCAATGCCAGTAGACCTTGAGCAGTACTATGGTTTCACCAAGTTTGCTATCGAGCTGAACGAGCTGGACCCGTCGCTGCAGCTGCTGCTGCCACCCTCAGACACCCGACTGCGTGTGGACCAAAGGTACAAAAAATAAACCACCGCATTCTCATGCACGTGAGTAGTGGCTTGTCGCCGTTCAGCAACCTGATTTCTTTAATGTCCGTAAACGATTTTTACAGACATTGTTATGGGAGTTTTCTGTCAGAGAATCAGTCCATCATCTGGCATCGATGTAGAAATAAACGGCTCAATTACAGTGAATATCTGAGCACCTTTTATCATCTGACACGGATATCAATCACATCTCGACCGGTAAATAAATACAAAAATAGCAACTAAAGGCAGATACTTTCAGATTCACCAAACAAATTTGAACTATGGTTTGAAAGTCTGAAGTGTTCACAGCACAACACCATGCGGATACTTCACAGGAGGAACACTTCAATGAAGAAAAAAAACACTTCTAGTCCATCAAAAAGTCCTATATTTTCTGGTTCCAGACAAAAAAATCTGACAACACAAATTTAATCTCATCAGTAAGAAAACACAGTGCGATACAACAGAAATGATTTAAATCCAAAGAACATAAGGCTTACATTTGTATATTATTGATGAATGTTGTAACATCTCTGCATAATGGATGTGCTCTGCTGGCAGGCTGCTGGAGACGGGGAACTTGGAGGCTGCAGAGGAGCATAAGCAGCGGATTGAAGAGCTGCAGAGAGAGAGAAGGAAAGTCCTGGAGGAGAACAATGAAACACATCAACCTAAATTCTTCAGGTAGCGTAATAATCAAGATGTATTAGTTTCTTTAATCTGTGGGAAAGTGGGTGTTCTTACAGTAAAAGGTGTTTTATGCAGCATATCGGAATTTCCATCTCAACTATCTTCCACGATATTGATCACTTCTTTTCCTCTGCCTCCGCAGGAAGTCAAAGGATGATACCTGGGTGAGCAACAACACATACTGGGAGCTACGGAAGGACCCTGGCTTCACCCAAATAGATTTCCCTGTACTTTGGTGACCGCTGAACAGCAGATCTTGCACATATTGAACTGCACAACCTCTACTGTGATCAAGACTGGGTTCTGCATCCACAGTCTTACCATCAACATCCAGCACCGGTCCTCTTTGCTGCGGTTCATTAAAGTTATTGCCTTAATAGCAAGTGCTTATCTTAAGTTGTGTGAACATGTTTATGCAAACATTTTATAGGATTGCTGAGTCATTCGGCAAATGTTGCCCATCTTTTCACCCGATACGATACACTGTACCACATAAACCGAGGAAAGAGAAACTACTCGGTATGAAGAAAAACTAAAATGTTAACTGGTCTACACTAGCTTAAACGTTTTGACCAACGACGACTTTCAGCTCTTGTCTCATCATGGACATTTTCTACCTCTGAGATAAACAAGCCTTGATATGCCATTGATGAAGGGTACACACATACAATATTTATTCTGCTCCTGCCTGATGCCTTACTTGTTGTACTCTTTTGTTTTAATTTATTGTTGTTGCATCTCTGAGATCTTTTTAAACAATGTGTTTTTTTCATGGACCAAAACAAGGATTGTTCGCGTTATCTTTAAACTCTCACACAACCTTTCTTTCGGTCTCAGAAGAGTGATTTCAGCTTTTTGCTATGAGTGTGTGAATGATTGTGCAACTATGAATGGCAGTAGCAAAAGAATGTCACTCTATCTCTGTCATTGCACCATTGTCTTCCTTTTGGACCAAAAGTGTCCAAAAACTATGCTCCATGAGCCCAATAAAAATCTCTAATGCTTTCATTTGGTCATTGTGGCATTTTTTCATAACTCTGAAAGCTATGAAGCTAAGAATACAATTGTAACTTGCATTCTGGTTGCACGTTGCAAATGGCAAGATCCGGACAAACCTGTATGTTCAAGAAATGTAAAACATGTATTAAGATCACTACAATGTCGTATAGGTAACAGTGTATGTATTGTGGGGCAGAGATATCGATGAAATGCTCTGGGTCGCACATTGCTCATTAAATAAAATGCTGACTAGTCGTAAAAGAGAAGACAAAAGAGAAAACTAAATCATCAGTTTTGATATTCACACGTCCACAGGAGAAGAAGTTCAACTTATTTCAGCGCAGCTCTTTTATCATTCTCTTTCCCATCAAATTGTGAGCCACAGGAATACTGCTGGTACCTCAGGAGGACAGGAAAGGCATTTGTTTAAAGACACAAGCGATAGTGTCTTGAAAGAGCCCTTCCCATTATCTTGGCTGTGACACAATTATACAACTGAAGGTGAATCTCCACAAAATAAAAGTTTCATCACTGAGTTAATTTCATATGTGGGACGAGGGTGAACGATAGTGTGACACAGCTGGGGGAACACTTGGTCTAACTAATTGAATACTAACGCATAATAAAGTACGATACTGCTTACTGATCTAATATAAATCAGAAATGGTGTGAACATGATTCCAGAAGATAAGCTGGTGCTTAAGATGCTGAAGTGTTTATTTGTTGCCGCTAGGTGGCAACGAATATCCACTAAAGACAGAACAAAGCCCTCAGTAAACTCATCTTAATAGCGTCCTTGCCTGCACTGATCAAAGTCTGTGATAAACTATGACAGCTGACCCGCAGTCTATTACGATTGACGCATCTCTTGACATCCCCTTCAGCGAGGGTTTATGTCCTGTTGAAGTAATAACACGCATAAAACGTGACGTACCAATCTGACATTTGATACCCGAAACAGCTCATTTTGTTGAGGAGAAAGAAACAAAAGTACCGTGAAAAATATTGTTGTTATTGTTCAGCTTAATGCTACCATTGCTACGGCTAAAACTACTGAAAATAACAAATACTAATTGTAAAAAAATACAGTTAATAATAGTAAAACAATAGCATCATTAGTAGTCTCATTATCATCAACCCCATCATCATTATTATTATTTATTTGATGTTATGAACGTGATCATGTTTTACACAGGGACACGCCCCCCCCCCCTACAGAGGCAAAGTGGGCGTGTCACTGACTCACTGAGTCTGCGCGTGGTTTCTCCAAAACATCCGCACAACCGACTTTATCTAATCTGAAAGTCTGGCCACCGTCCACGTTCGACGTCAGGTTCCTCGCTAGAACAGGGATTCAAGGTGAGCAGCAACACACGTCGCATACGCGTTTTGTTCCGATGGTGTTTTTTTTTTCAACTCGAGACTCTTGCGTTAGCTGGACGACGCCGCTCCTCTGACGTCCTCTACTTTTAAAAAAGTGATTGCGAGTGATTTATTCCTTTTAAATATTCGTTATTTTGCTGTGAGGAGCCCGCGTCCCTCACGCACTTCGTTCCGCCTGCAGATGTTCGCCACGGCCACCAGGAACTTCGTGCAGGAGGTGGACCGCGGCGGTCTGCTGATCCCGGTGTCCAGCCTGAACGACACGATCGCCCTCCTGACGGTGGTGGTGAAACGCAAACGCTTCTGGCTGTGGCAGAAGGCCAAGTACATTCCTACCGATTTCACCCTCAATGACATACTGACGGGAGACGCGCCCATTAAGCCAGGTGAGCATCAGAAAAACCTCCACATGCCCAGTCATTACTTTAAACCCATAAAAACTTAAATGTTTCCCCGTCCACAGGCGTCACGGAGACAGATTTCATCAAATACGATGGGACTTTTGGGGACAACATTCAGGCAACTGTCGACGCAAATTTCAACAGCGCCAATGTGAGCCTGGAGGGCAAAGACTCGTCCAAGCTCCAGTCGTCATTTGGCAGTTTAAAAAAAGAAGAACTGGAGGTGCAGAAGTTGCTGCTAGACTGCAAAGAGAGGTTGGTTGCTCTCTCTCTCTCTCTCTCTCTCTCTCCCTCCCCCCCTGTCTGTTTCCAGTGTCATGATTCATTGAGTTCAATCGATTTGAATCGAAGGAGAAAAGGCCGTAAACATCATCCGACAAGCAGGCTTTTTAAGATCTGCAAATGGCAGCAATGATCTTTGTCCAACCATAAAATCTCACGCTAAACGGGAGGTCCGGTTGAATATTAACACTCGCACGATTGCTCTTTTTGCTTTACGATGAATGCTGTTGTTGATGATGCAGACAGAATTTCCCCCCAATTCCCTTCCAGGATCCTGGACATGTCCCACGGGCTGATCCAGCAGACAAAAGAGAAGCGCAGGCGGGTTTTTGGGATCGTGAAGGAGCGTATTTTGACCACTCAGCCCTGCTCAGTCATAGAGGAGGTGCAGCAGGGAGTACAGTTTGCAGGAGGCCTGAGCCTCTGCGGGCCCAGGTGCACAAAGGTGGAGTACCAGATTGAACGTATTTCTCGTAGCGGTGCGGCGTCGATAACTTTGTGTAAACAGCGAGGCCACTTCTCCTTCGACAGGTTTCCTTGAAAGAGAACGGGAGCTTGAGTAAAGACAGTAACATCACCATGGAGATTCCCGTCCTCACTCCCATCGCATATTCCCTCATAGAGCTGGAGGTCAAACAGGACGGACGCTATGGTGAGAAACGATCCACGCACACGTCGCATTAAACTCCGCTGCGGTTGCAGTTAACATCGGCGAACCTTCTGCACAGAGCTGTGTCTGATGTCGTACACCAGTGGATTTCTTGAAGTCGACGGCCTGGCGTGCGAAGGACTGGCTAGCGTTGGAGCTGCTGCCTCTGGGAATCTCCACCTTAGACAAGGTAATGATTGTTTTCTTCCTCTGAAGCCATAAAACGCATGACTGGATGCTTGTTGTCGGGCGTGACATGTTCACCAATGCATGTTGTTTTACAGGCACGGGGAGCCTCTGCAGATTAGACTATCTGACTATCACAACGGCGTGATGATATAAGTCGTCGTTTTATGAAGGCCCTGGTTCGATCTTATTGATCAGTGACCTGCTGCGTGTACACATTCAGTCTGTGACCATGAAATGTATCTGTTTTGTTTTGTTTTTTATTTAGAGCTGGAGCAACTGCGAGATCATTTCCAGCTGCTCTCCTCTCTTCCTGCCACCACGAGGTCTTCTCTACTGCAACAGATCACACAAGTTATGGTTGACCGACTGGCCCTCGCTTCACTGCAGAGTGTGGTACGTCAACACAAAGTTGTAGTGTCGACTAATTGCTATTTTTGCAGCGCCTTTTTGAAATTTACCTTTTTATATCTTTCCTGTCCTCAGTTGGAACGGATGTGCGTTGATGAGACGCCTGTCGTGGAGGACGACACAACAACAGATTCCCCAAATCAGAGCGTCCGAGCTATTCTCGACCTTTTGGAGCAGTCTGGTCAAGTGGATTCCAGACGGGCGCTCTCTGCATTTCACCTCATTACCAGCGCCATGGATGGTGGGAAAGCTCGACTTTACTCAAATCTTTGCTTGAATGCCTCTCCTGAATAAGAAAGGCAGTTTCTCGGAGATCCCACTGCGTGCAGAATGTCGTGAAGATCACATTTCCTAAAGCTGTTTTGTGCTGGGTCTTTTCTTCCAGAGATGACAAACGATTGTCTTTCTCTTTTGGGAATGTTCTGCAGCCTCACTGTGTTACCGGCTCTGGAGCTACTGGTGCGTGAAGGCAGTTTTTACAAAAAATACTAAAAAAATATTGCCCCCCGCCTCCACATATTCTCATTTATTTAACTGCCTTTCTAACTTCCTGTCCCGTCTCTTCCAGGTGCAGTGTGTATCGGGAAAGGGGGAGTTGCCTCTGAGCAGCGCAGGCTTGGCCGCACTGACGGAAGACGTCTATGAGAAGACCGAGCGCCTGTTTGCCTCCTCCAATGTGTCTCTGATGAGGGATGGAAGCACAGTGAAAACCACAATAAGCAGCAGAGTTTGCCCCGCTTTGGTCCTTTGTATTGCTGTCAGGGGTCTCGCCTCGTTGGCCCACTGAAGAGACCGGAATACAAACCAGAAATCCCAAACATTGCGCTGGAATGAGGTAAAGGGGAACAAGTGGATCAAGTGCCATCTCTCTCTTCTTCTCTCCACTAGGACTATTTTTATGTAGGTTAATGATTTTTGTATATACATATTATAGTGCTAAAACAATCCTTGACAAATATTGAACAAACAGATAATCCATTGATGTTAGGTAACTGATTTTGGACTTTAAATGGACCAAACAACCCTTTTTAAAGATGTTCCTGCTGTACGTGTGAGGGGCATATTCATCTGATTTTATATGAAAAATGTGTGATTTGTCACTTTTTTAAGAAAGTGTTCATGCTGAGCGTGCTGTACGTACAGGGGATACACGCAATACCAGCCTCTTAAGTTACTATTAAGTAAGAGAGATTGTACATACAGACACACCTTCAGGGCCAATTAAAGTTGAGGGATTTTAGTATAGTTATAGTATATAGTTATAAAAATAACTAAATAGGACAAGGTATACATGAAAGATGAAGGGTAATTATGTCAGTGGGCCGGATCCTTTAAAGTGAACAAGACATGCGTTGAAAATCCCACTCAACTATGAACAAATCTCTTGTTTTCCCTTCAACTGCAAATTGTTCAACAAAATATTACAAATCATTTAGTAATGTTTCTATTATCTAACGGTGAAGTTGTGTGTGACGCTGCTTATAGGCCGGGTGTAACACATTCACGTGTACAGTTGAACCGAAGGTCAAATCCACCATGTTGAAGTAAAGAACATTTGCTGGCAAAAAAAACAACATAACGAGAGGAAATATTTCTGTATCACAAATTCCTAATTCATATTTTTAATTATTTTGTTTTACATGTTACATGTAATGATAAATGCGGAAAAAATCTGTCCTTGAAGGTTTTCATGTGGGAATGAAAGGACATCTGCTTATCGAAGGTTGTTTTATGGTGGTGGTAAAAGACAAGGTGATGTCATCTCAGCACCACTAGATAACATTTTGGAGGTTTAGGGCCAAATACATAAACTTTAGTGTTTACATACTATAGTAAAGTTTTTTTACTTAACTTTATGACCTATTCATAACTTCATTTCACAATGACTTACCTCATGACCATTTTACCTTTAATGTATGACCTGCCTACACTAGTTGTATATGACTATTAAATTACTTTGTGACAAGCTATACGAGTTGCTTTTGTTTCCATGACTTGAGTTCAAAGGACAAATTATGTTCAATAACTCACTTGACAAATACCATAATTCAAAAGTACTGTATAGGCGGTCTGTTTCCTGAACACGTTCGCATTGTAGTACAAAATACACCCACGCGGTGGCAGCGATACGGTTTCCTTTGTGTTCTTTGTTTGCAGTTTCCATAGCAACGGTACAAACAGACTAGGCCCATAATCTCGATTGGCATTTTTATCGAAGGGATAAAGTAAATATTTCAAGGGTATAAAGTGTTGTGTCATTACTTTCTAATCTGAATATAAAAGTCAAACCAGGACCATAACTGCATACTTGTCATTCAACCCATATTAAAGCAAATGTCTCAGAATATTCCATGCATTTCAAATGCAGCAGAAAGATTGTTTATATGCAAACTGGTTGTCAGGGTTTTAAAACATGCGTGTAGAATTAAGACCACTGGCCTGCTGGAGAGCAATTGAAGCTTATTTTTTATCTGTGTGATCATCTAGTTATGTTCTATTCTCATTGAAGAAGCACAATTTATAAAATAAATATGTAGATTCAAGGATGAATTGTGATGGTTTCTGCTTTTGGAGTAAACACAGGACAATCATAAATGCTTTATGTTTCGTTTATTGGTTTGTCAATCATGTAGCTTTGCTGGAATGTGCAACATTTTTTGGAATGTGTCCAATACTGCTAAGCAACTAAGACATTCAGCTTTAGATGTTGAGGGACCTAGTACTCCTCTCCCTCATCTTCATCCTCCTCCCCGACGCTGTCGGTGCCCACCTCCTCGTAATCCTTCTCCAGGGCGGCCATGTCCTCCCTGGCCTCCGAGAACTCACCCTCCTCCATGCCCTCTCCCACGTACCAGTGGACGAAGGCCCTCTTGGCGTACATCAGGTCGAACTTGTGGTCGAGTCGAGCCCAGGCCTCTGCGATGGCGGTCGTGTTGCTCAGCATGCACACGGCCCTCTGCACCTTGGCCAGGTCTCCTCCAGGAACCACAGTGGGGGGCTGGTAGTTGATGCCCACCTTGAAGCCGGTGGGGCACCAGTCCACGAACTGGATGCTGCGCTTGGTCTTGATGGTGGCGATGGCCGAGTTGACATCTTTGGGCACCACGTCTCCGCGGTACAGCAGGCAGCAGGCCATGTATTTGCCGTGGCGAGGGTCGCACTTCACCATCTGATTGGCCGGCTCAAAGCAGGCGTTGGTGATGTCAGCCACTGAGAGCTGCTCGTGATACGCCTTCTCTGCGGAGATCACTGGGGCGTAGGTGGCCAGGGGGAAGTGGATGCGAGGGTAGGGCACCAGATTGGTCTGGAACTCTGTCAGGTCCACGTTCAAGGCCCCGTCGAAGCGCAGGGAGGCGGTGATGGAGGAGACGATCTGTCCGATCAGCCTGTTGAGGTTGGTGTAGCTGGGACGCTCAATGTCGAGGTTCCTGCGGCAGATGTCGTAGATGGCCTCGTTGTCTACCATGAAGGCGCAGTCGGAGTGCTCTAGGGTGGTGTGGGTGGTCAGGATGGAGTTGTAGGGCTCTACCACGGCTGTGGACACCTGGGGGGCCGGGTAGACCGCAAACTCAAGCTTGGACTTTTTGCCATAGTCGACGGAAAGACGCTCCATCAGCAGAGAGGTGAAGCCAGAGCCAGTTCCTCCTCCAAAGGAGTGGAAGATAAGGAAACCTTGGAGCCCTGTGCACTGGTCAGCCTGAAAAAAAAAATGAAATGACAAAATAAGTGTTATTGCCATAATCATCGGAGAAAGAAAGGATGAAAAAAAAAAAAAGTTATTGGAGCTCACCAATTTGCGTGTCCTGTCAAGAACCAGGTCGATGATCTCCTTGCCGACTGTGTAGTGTCCGCGGGCGTAGTTGTTTGCAGCGTCCTCCTTACCGGTGATCATCTGCTCCGGGTGGAAGAGCTGGCGGTAGGTTCCCGTTCGCACTTCATCTGCAGAGCAACAAGAACACTGGTTTAGAGCGACGCCCCCCCTTCATGACAAGCGCCAAGAATTAAAGCACTGATGGTTTTGGTTCGATCTATGATTCGCGTTCCCCACCAGATGCCTGCACATGTTGGCAAAAGTGAATTAACTGAAAGGTTTCATTATAGTCTTCGTCAGTAACTTTGTCTACGATTGATAGAAACCCATCTTACCGATGACCGTTGGCTCCAGGTCCACAAAGACCGCTCTGGGAACGTGTTTCCCAGCTCCAGTCTCACTGAAGAAGGTGTTGAAGGAGTCGTCTCCTCCTCCGATGGTCTTGTCGCTGGGCATCTGTCCGTCCGGCTGGATGCCGTGCTCCAGGCAGTAGAGCTCCCAGCAGGCATTGCCCATCTGGACTCCGGCTTGGCCGACATGCATGGAAATACACTCACGCTGGAGAGAGAAGATGCATCAGCGATTACTTTCTTACACAGTAAGTTAGCCGCTGTCATCCACATCAGCGTTTACCATATCATTATGATCAGGGGAATACAAGGGAGGGGAGACACACGGCCATTTGGGACACGTGCGCGCATGTGTCCGTGTATGCGCGCACGTGGCAGTGGTAGACCTATAGGAAACACTGTATATACACTAACGAACACAACGTTACTTTTACTACCATTGTCTTTACTAATGCTTTAAAAAGCAATGAGCTTTTGGTTTTCGTCGAAACTGCATCCATCATTGGTGTGTGTGTGTGGGGGGGGGGCGCAAAAACGAAACAGTCGAAAATTAAAACTACTAAAAATACAAAATAATAAGAATAAATATTAATAAACAGCACTATAATGGTATAGAAACGCAGCGCAGACAGCGTGCGCGTGAACGCTGCTTTAGGCGGGACGCAGGCCCGTTACCGCAGAGCTCGCGTGAACGCGGCTTTTGTGCCCCTCCCTGCCCCCACAGTGCTGCAGAGCCCCTCCTTTGTGCTGGGCCGACGGACAGGGCGTTGTCTGGAGGGCCTTTCTGAAAACCTAGTTCGCCGGCGTAAAAATGCCGCTGTGGGGTTCATCGTTCTTAGTAATTACCATTTTTAAAAAGATAACCGATAGCACAGGCACAGCGATTAAATGACTCACGCGACTCGGTTGAGTCTAGTAACGCTGCGTGATTGGATTAAGTAGCGAACCTTCCCAGGGTTAGCTAAACAGCCATAGCCTCATTCATTTTAATCGAAACTGAGCCAGTTAAATAGCGTTAGCTTGTCTGGCCTCGATTCGTCACGTTATATAACGGAAGTCAATCGGGATTAAAGCGTTAAAAATTGACATGTGTTTTAAGCATTAACCAAGATGTAATTTCGAATAGACACTCACCATTTTTTCGAGTTGTTAAATACTGCTTCTGACCGACGTTGAAGGATCGGCTGCTGAAGGCAGGAGTGGTGAGCGGAAGTGGAGCTGCTCTGTCTATTTGTTTCCAAAGCGGGAGGAGCCAACAGGGCGGAGCCAATGGGGCGGACCTAGTGGGGCGGAGTCAGTGACGCGCAGCCAATGAGGCACATCCAATGGGGTTGTTTGAATTTCCTCTGAGCGGCAGCGAACGTCAAGCGTAGCGCGAAATGTTCGCAGTTTAGCTTTGTCATCTAGGGGAAATTTGAATCTATAAGGTTAAAGTGGTCCCAATTTTTGTCTCTTATATAATATGTATTATTATATATATTATATTCCATGACTAGTAGTAGAATTATCTATTGTCAATTAAATGCGCATTAAATGTTTCATTCCATACTACTCTTACATTTGATCAATGGATACTATACCGATTTCTTAAATGACAAGATTTGAGATTTTATTAATCTGTGAGGAGGAGGAGGTCAAAATTCACAATCTAGGATTTCCTGTATCCACTATACTGTAACGTAATTCTAAATTGTCATTGTCAATTGTCTTAATCAGGATGTTATGACATGAGACATTTAAAGCTGATTAGACAACTTCCCTTTTCATTACATATGGTGTTTTTTCCCCCCCCGCCACGTATACGTAGTGTGGTATCCTTTTGACCTTCTGATATATTTGCACCGCTCTCAATATAAAAACAGTCAAAATGAAGTAAATCAGACCCCCTGCGCTACGACGACCCCAACCTCGCTCATATCCTGTGCACTTTGTTTTTGCAAAGAAAGAATCATAATCATAATAATAACTCGCTGCCTCCATCAAACCAAACGTGATGATTTGGTTTATGCGCATCACCATTTGCTCTTCCTCAACAATTTGGGGAAATTGTAACAAAGCGCAAGAGTTGCAGCCAGGAACGTGATTTGTGTGGTCACAATGACTTCTGATCACTAAATTGGATCACTTTCAGTCTTGAGTGAGAGTGCGTTTGTGCCACATTTCAAGAAATGTGCTCAATGTGTTCCTGAAATGTCACATCCATGAGAAATGATCCGACGTGCGTTCACATCGACCCAGAACCACATAAATCTGATCTGAAGAGATGGATGGACAACAGGAAGATATAATGTCTCGGCCCATAAGAATGCTATGTTCTCCAGTTTATGAAATCACACGTTGTCAATTAATAACCCCAAAAGAGAAAAGCAAACCAAGGCGGAGAATTAGAAAACACAGGTTGTTTATTTAAAATAAGTCCTTTCTGAATTTGTTTAAAATATACCTTTTATAAGTAGATAGAAACTTTATTTAAAACAGTTACGTTTTAGTAATATCACATCAAAAAGGGATGGTTCACTGAGATTGGAGTACCCTGTTCCAGAGTGCTGTGGAAAGTTTCTTCTAAACAAGACGGCACCATATCGACAGCTCTAACAGTCAGAAATACGTACAGGATCTAAATGCCTGACAAACAATCAACATAATTAATGTAATCTGTTGTGCTTGAGTGAAAGAGATTTTTTTTTTCTGTACATAAAAAACTTGTGACATTTTCCATGTATGACTATATAATAACGGCAGAGACAGAAGAGCCTGAATTCCACCTTGAGCAAGAAGAAAAGTCTCAAAATGATGACACTATTTTACACGAATGACAAGTTTGTAGTGACACGATGAGATGATGTTCTGGAGACATTTGCGCTGTAAACTGTCACACTGAGGTATTGTTCTTTTCAATGAGCAAGCTACCCTTTTGCAAAATAAATACACTTTACCTAATCAACATACAGAGCAGAAGAAACAGAACATGACAAATTGCATTTCTTTTTAAAATATCCTGCCAGTATTTTCTCCAAATCCACATGAATAGAAAGGATTCTATTTTTGCCAATAAATAAGTACACTTCCTGTGCATTGGGAGTTGCATTGAGGGCTAGAAAGGAATCCGGCGATTCCGATTAAGGTGACTGATACAGCTTTGTGCAAAACCCATTTTCACACAGGTCTGATGTGTCCTTGGGTGCCGTGTTGAATTTTCCGTCCTTTAACGTGTCGCCTTTCAACGGCAATGTCTGTCCGTGAGGTTAGAAAACATCAGTAGACCCAGCTGACTGGAACCCACTGGGGCTCCACGAATAATCGCTCCACCACCTCTTGCAGTTGATCGAAGGCCTTGTCTAGATTGTCACTGACAATAGTCAGGTCAAAATAGTGGCTGTAAGCCCGACGAATCCTGGCACTCTCGTCCACGGTCTTCTTCAAATCGTTCTCCTGTTACAGAGAGAAATTCAGCCCATTAGGAGAACGACAGCAACAACTATTTCATGAGTAACAACCCCTGACCAGTCCATCAACGCTCTCAAAAAACGTACCGTGAGTAGTTTGGTAGTGAGTCCAGCATCTATCACAGCTTGGTGCATAGCTCTTAGTGTATCCAGTTCAGGAGCAGCAATAAACACCACAAACGGCATAAACTCAGCTGTCTTCAACAACTTCAGGGCCTGAGCGGAAGGTAACAGCGTCACAACCAAAGATTTGGGAGGAAAAAATATGTACACATTGCAAGCGCGTGCCTTCGACTTACCTGAGGGTTGACGTCCAGGATGCAGGTGCGGCCGGCATTCACCACTTCATGGATGGAGTCGATCTTGGTGCCGTAAAGGTTGCCATCGTACTCGCCGTGCTCCAGGTAGCGGTTCTCCTTCACGTCCTTCTCCATCTGCTCTCGCGTCACAAAGCAGTAGTTCTGGCCGTCGCGCTCTTCTTCCCTCGGCTGTCTTGACGTGACTGGAGATAAAAGAATGAACAGAGGTGTTACATTCACGGTGGCATCAAATGTAGTGGCAGACTTATTCACTAGCTGTGTCACTCACAGGGTACAGTGGTTCCATATCGCAGTGGGTTCATGACAATAAGCCTGTTCTTCAGGCTCCGCCTCCCAACTCCCTGGGCCCCAATCAGAACCAGCGTTTTCCTCTGAAACGGTGGCATCTTGGCTACTTCCTCATATATCTGCAGCTCATAACGGTCAAAATCTGTTCAAGGCAATTCACAGGCTGGATGAGTACCGTACGGTTGGCTGTGCATTTGCAGTTTGCAGTAGAAAAAGTGAATTAAAAGAAAATGTATAAAAATAAGATCAATTGGTGATGCACACCTGCATTCTTTGAAGTGAGGTACATCATTTTTTTCTTCTTCTTCTTTGCAGTTCCACAGATCATGCCTGAGAATCATTTACAGAAAGAAAAATAAAAAAACATGCAGTTCACCACATGGTGGTGGTGCTACAGCAACATTATGTCTGACCACTCCCGGGGTAACTTGACACAAAAGAGGGAGGGAGTGAAGGAGTTGGCTTGTGAGAACATGATTTGAACTAACCTGCAGCCGAAGTATCCAAGTCTCTTCTCACAAACGCCTTCCTTTTCTCCTCCAAGAACTGACTGGGGATGAGGCCAGTCGCTCCACCAACAACTTTGCATGCCTACTCAGAAATTGGACCAGTTAAGAGATATTTCACATAGTAAAAGATACCATGTCTAAGTATCGGCCACCAACGTCTCCCCATCTTTGGCGGCGGCTTGCAACGCTGCTAAGTACATTTCACTTATTTTCTAATTATATGTGCAGCATTGGTTGAAGCAGCACTATCATGGTCAGAAATGCATCTTCTCACCTGCCACCAGTTGGGATCTTCCTTGTTGACTACGTGAAGGATGTCTCCCTTGGAAAAGGCCAAGCCTGCCTCTTTACAGGGGATCAAGTTGTCTGTGGCTGGATTATAGTTGAAGTGTGGCTTCAGATAAACCTACAACATCGGGCGTGAACAAGACGTCAGACTATCGCATTATACAGAGAGAATATACAGGATTGGGACCTTAAATAGATTTTAAACTATATTGTCAGATTTAGCTATTTAATGTTAAAGAAATAATTAGTTTATTATGTTTGTATCTGACGGCCAGTTAAATATTTTAGTAATAATCAATTAGTATTCTTATTCATAAGAATAAGAATAAAACCCAACAAGCACACAGCCAAACAGTAGGATTAGATCATTTGATTCTCCCTGGCAGAAAAAGTCAGCGTCTATCACTATGCACTGTTCCTCCATGTCAGCAGTTGTGTGAACCCACTACTGAAAGAAGGGGGAGGTGGTAAGAAGGGTTAATAATAGAACCCCACGGGGCTCAATTTACAGAAGCCAAGCATTCTGGGATCACCCTGGTCAGGCAGCCCCCCCCCCCCCAATCCCTGAAAGGTACAGCATCACCGCCTTGTACACCTGGAACAACGGGACTTACACATCCACAAACGCATCCTGATTAACTCAACGTGCTGATTCCAAGATCCCAATCTAGTTTAAACATCTCATTCAAAGGAATTGTGTTCAATTCAGATTTCCTGTAGCATCATTTTTAGTAGCAGTAGGGGAATTACTGTGGACTGGACAGTATAAATTGCAGCCTCCTTCTCCCTCCCACCATCACCCACCTGTGGAGGAGCCGGTGAGTCTCTGTAGCTGGGCAGGACCTTGAGTGTGACACTCCCAGTGCAGTTCCCCAACAGCTCCTGGAGTTCCTGGGGACTCTGGCTGACCTCGCACCCGTTCACCTCTCGGATTATGTCCCCCGTGTGCAGCATGCCCTGCCTGTCAATCGAGCTGCCGTGAAGGATCCGAGCGATCACCATCTCTCCCTGCTCCACGCGGAATGTCACCCCCTGGAAGAGTAATTTAGTATCATACATTTGCGATTCATAAATCACGCCACAGGTCCATTTCACGTCTGGCTGCTGTGAAAGAAGCGACTCGTGTCGCGTCGCTATGTGAAAGGAAGTCACTTTTATAGTCAATCGAGAGGACATAAATATAACGGTTAACACGTTCCCTCTGCAGGGCTGCGGCTCACAGAAGTGCCCGGCTTGCTTACCAGTGGTTCCCCGGCTTTCTTCTGGATGCCGATCATCCTGACAGCATCAGCTGGCATGAGTGAACTCGAAATGAAGGCGCTGCTGTTTCCCGCTGTGTGGGGCATTTCGTAGCACTTTGCAGCCACTTTATCGTGAGCTTCTATCAAAGACTGCGGCAGAAAAAAAGAACAGCGGCGAGAGACAATATTAAAAGTGTGGTTGCCACGCTCTGTACCTTACCACCTCTTCATTTAGTAACCAAAATCAGCACTGCGATGTGGTTCATGCATCAAAATACAAAACTCTAAATAGTAGCAGCACTTGTGACATGCATTTTTTAAATAATATAATAAAAAAATGTTGTTATGCGTCTACAATTGATTAAATAGAGAATTCAAATCCTTCTTGTTCTTACCCTCAGCAGACACAACATAGCGTGAGCATTGCTCAGAGACAAACGGTCTTCTCCCCCGGACTTTACCCACATAAGTCAGCCTGCTATTGGCCCGAAAGAAAATACACCCCCCGCCCTCCCGAGCCACAGCGTGTATGCTATGAGAAGCTAAAGGGCAACAAAGAAGCAGAACTGCTGCCTGTTCAGAGTGTTAATGAGATGTTGGAGAAGAATGCTCCGACATCCATTCCCGCACAAATGTGACACAAGCTAGACTGGTCACTCGACAACTATGTGGTCAACTCGGCCCCGTTTAAAGCCGAATGCGAGAGGAATGAGTTGAGAGATACCTTGAAGTGCGGCTCCTGAAGGATTTTGACGAGCTCGGCAGCGGCCACATCTTCTTCTGGAAGGTTGTTCAGGGAATCCAGGATCTCTGTGACCAGCTGAACATTATCCTCGCGCACAGCTTTTAGCTTAACTTCTTCAAGACGCTCATGGGCCTACGCGCACACAACAACACAAAAATACTCCACTTCATTCTGATGCGAGCTTGGAGCACCGTAAACACAGTAAATTGAACTAATTCTATATTTTTGGATGGTACTTTTAAGCAAACATCCTTTTCCTATGTTTAAAACAAAAAACAACAACAACTAAACAACCCTTTAACTTCAATAAAAAGTTCCAAATGTTTTGACTTTTTGAAAATCATCTTTTAAAGGCAACTTCATGGCACAACTCCTTTTATGTAAATCTGGTTTCCTTCATCTGCGGTGCTTGTTGTTCCACTGGCTGGGATTTGTTTGGTGGAAGATAATATGAAAAGCATTTTGCATTTAACTACTCAGTTCCACCCAGTGAGCACACAGGCCTCGGCTCCTTTTTTTAACAGGCCGTTATTTCTCAACATTGACGTACATTTCTGGGAACTCAGTTAAGAACCTGTGGTGCTACTTGAGTGTCACAGCTCACTGAAGAACAGACAAAACAATTTGGTTTCAAGTGGTTCTGTTGTTCTGTCCAAAATCTACATAAAAATGCCATATTCTTGTAATTGTATGCAAAACATGAATGGCTGTTTGTTAGAAATGAGGACAAGAGCTCGCCTTTGTTACCGTAATCTGCATTGAGATGATATTTCTGTCATGTAAACCATTCGTTCTTCATGCTGTCATCCTCGTTGTTTTGTGATAATGGGTGTGAAATATTTGAAAAGACAAGACTTTTCTGACTACTCAATCTTACCGAGCAGATGCTTGACATTACCTTTTGTGTTTGTTGGCATAGATTGTTTGATGGGCAGCAAATGGGATTGCAACTGTGTGTGTGGTGTTTGTTTACCTTTGCGAGGGAGAGGACGATGGGGCTCTCCATGATGCCTCTGAGAAATATGAGGTCAATATCTTTGGCTCCTGAGCCTGACGGCAGGTATTTCAGGTTGTCCAGTACCTGCTGCATGGCTGCAGGGGAAAAAATCCAAAGAACAGAATGAAAAACAACAGTCACAACTTCTTTAGAGCTCGACTTGCTGCTTTGTCAATACAGCTCGATAGTTTAGTGACAAAGCTCACAGGCAAGTTGAACCAATGGAAAACAATGAGAGCTTACAAGGCAAGAACAATAGTTGACTAGCGGGCCAATTCACAGAGCGCATCTCTTATTTCCACTGCTGCAGCAACAACACACAGAATCACAAAGGAATTCTTCTACTAGCAGAACTGCTTTGTTGAGAAAGAGGAGACGGCAACAAGCCAAAGCCCAAAATCCTTATAACAAATCATTTCTTGTTCAATTATTTCAATATAATGAATATCAGGGGCATTTCTTTAAATGCCAAGTATAACAAACCATTGAATGGGTTTGTCGTGCATTCAGACTAAAACCGTGCACTACTATTCCAATTGAAAAGAGAAGTACACAGAAACACAGTCCCTGTATGAGCCAAAACAGTTCATCATGTGGCAATTCTTTTTAGTTACGTGTTGTTATTATTGTAGGTCATCAATGGTAAGAATGTGAAAGTCCAGAGGCAGCTGAAAAACACACCCGGACAACTATCCCATGCCACCATTCAAACGATAATAAAATGTCATATTTGGCGGATTAGTTAGGGCTCGGTCATTGAGCTTTGTATTAACGGCTTACCTTTTCCAGACTTTGCGTTGGCCACAGTCATGTTTAACACTCCTCTGCTCAGGAAGGTGAAACACCCAACTGTCTGCTAACAGAAACCAAGGCAACTGGAGGGCTGCGGGCGGTAGAAAAAAAGCCTACACATCAGTAGGCTGCCAGCCGTGGTAATTATACAGTACAAAGCACGTCGTGAATAATGAATCACGCTTAAGCGACACATGTTGATGTTGAACAAATTCAGGATCAGAATGGATACATGAGACGGAAAACCAGTTTGTGTGTGCATCTTTGCCCGGAGAGCTACAATGAATTGAGGGGAGGACAAAGAGGGTCCTTGAGTGACAAAGAATGAGCCTTGGGCCTTGAGGCTAAAAGTTGTGCCAGCCGCACAGAGGGAACTGCCAACAGAGCGAAGTAACACTGTAGTTTATTTATGAAATGTGAGCAAAAGGGGAAAATAATCATCCCAAGCCCCCCGAAAAAACAAGAAAGCTACAAACTCACCTTTAAACTTTGTTCAAATCATCAGTGCAGCGCTGTGATGGGCTCCACATTCACTACTCAACACTCTGCTAACTCGGGACTGGAGAGAAAAAGAAAATAACTTTATTATTCTTATATGGTGAAGTTTTCAAAGAAGAAACATTGTCAAAAAAGAAACACATTGTCAAGGTCCATTTCCAAATACTATTAAGATGATTTTAGTTGCTTGTTGTCATTTGCTGTTGTGGTTGCTTGAATAAAGCAGAAAGGAAAGTGATCACTTTTTAAATACTGAGAAATCAGACTTGTTTACAACTATTTATGACCACAGAAACACCTCAAACCTGTCCAATACTGCTATCAAAAATATTTCTGTATGAGTTTAATATTTATATAATATTTAATTTAATCGACTGTGGATTCTTGTTTTTATTTATTCATTGTATTACTTTTATTCATAACTGGTTTGATTTTGGTTTAGTTTTTCTGTCTGTGTGCACTTTACCCCCTTCGCTGTTGTAATTCTGTAAATGTCTCCGCTGCGGGACAAATAAAGGGTTGTCTTGTACACATTTTGCAGCAGGCTACAATTTCCCCCATAAAAGCTAAAATATGATAACATTCGTATAGATACTAACCCAGATGTATCCAGGTAGTATTTTCAGAGGGTGTTCTAATCAAATAATCACACGTTAAATCAATTGAAATTACTTTCCCAGCAAATTAGACTGGGGGGAGGTATGTAGGAAATGTGTGTGATCCAATCACCACATTAGAACTAGACCAATAAATGCAACGTGCCAATGGTTGATTTAGTAACTGTAAAATGCCTGCGTCAGTATTCTAAACGCTATGAGGGATTAAGGAAACATTTATGTTACGAGTTAGTGGACCTGAGTGAAGTGTGTCGCTTGCTGTAACACGTTACACTCACACACCCTGAAACCAGTCTGCATTAATGGAGGAGCAGCCGGACGGGTTCTCGTTAAGTCTCATACATCACTGAGAGGAAAGTTGTTCCGATGTCACGAAACAAAAAAACTCCTTTTCCTTCAGGAAACGTGCTGGCAGCACTGATTTTCCATGTGGGCTAACTTAGCTGAAAGTGATCAGGTTTGCGTCACAACGATCTAACGTTGCGTGTAAATACGTCGATCGAGGTGGTAATTGGCGTTATAAGTACAGTAGTACCCGTCCAGAAGCAAGTTGGTGTCAGACGTTGCTTGTTCTCAGCTCACATGAAGGCAAGTTAGCCGTGCTAATGATTCATAGCAAACACTGGCTTGCGCTTTAGCCCCAAGTGTGGTACCGACGGTCAAACGTGGGTTTGTTACCACCCACGAACAACCACGCCAGCAATATACATATATTTCCCTCCGCTGGACAACGTGTTTTTTTGCGAAGTAACATTAGTAGTCTAATGGTTAGCTAACGTTAGCAGCTAGCCCGCAATAGCATGTGGCCCGGACCGGCTAACGCTAGCTAAAGCTAGTAGGCTAACATTAGCTAGCTAGTTTCATGTGAGCCGAGAAACTAGAATGTCCAATGATGAGTCCTTTCACGCAATGCAAGAGTATGGAAAAATAATAATACTTGATACGTTACCTGATTTAACCGGGTCCACCCAGTCACTCTTTCACGCCTCTGTTAATGTCAGAGTTAATTACCTAACTACTTCGCAGAGAAGTTGCGCAGAAGTAACGTTAGTTAACTCTGGTGCTCTTGCAGAGAGCCTGCTGCGCCCCTACACCCAGTTCCTCGTCCTGACAGACAGTGATGTGCTCATGACATCTAATGCCGACATACGTTTTGCACATTGGAATCCTGGACTACTCACCAATGGAAAGTACTTTAAAATATTTTTTACAATATATGAAATAATCAATCAATTGCGTCAATAGTTCATTCAAATGTGTTTTTGACCAATGAACCTCAGTGACCTCTAAACCTTAACGTGAAACAACGCTGTTGTTAGTGCTTTGTATACACAATACATTCTGTTAGCAGCTCAATTCAACTGATTGGCAGCCATACTGGTTCTGAATTTTTTTTTAAATGTGCTAAAGGAGGAATTCAGTGTTGGAGAGAATCAGTGTAACAGTAATAAAATAGTGTTCTACTCACTTTAGCGAAAGATCAACAGACTTAAGAATTTGATTTTAAGCAAACACTCACCACACCAGGAGGATAAACTGTATCAGATCCTGCCGCAACTATTGGCACCTGAGACATTCAATCCCCACATCTTTCTACAAATAATCTGCTTCACTAAATCTGGTTTCAGCTTCAGAGAAGCTCCTTTGAGAGAGCAGTGCTTCGGTAAGCGTGTCATAACGGAGTTAACCCAACTCTCAAGGTTGAATGATTCCCGTTTGCTGCATTCAAGTCCCTTGATCGGATTAAAGTGTTAATCTGTTTGCAGGCAAAGTGGAGGTACGTCTCAGCCGGTTTATTATAAAAAGTAATGCAATAAATTCAACACTGTGGACCACTCAAGTTACAAGTAATTTTTATTTCACTCTCCTCAAAAAGAACAGAAGCAGCCGACATTGAATTAAGCACACGATTTGTACTTCCCAATACTTCAAAAAATATTTAGATTCCTGCCTACCAGTAGAGAGCAGTGTCACTCCATCAGTGAATGACACACATCATACACTATGTTCAACATATACGTACTAGTGCAAAGCAGCACTGATTGTAAAGCCAAACGAGCCAGAGTGAGACAGCGGGTCAACATTTCAATAACATGTTTTAATTCAGCAGTGACAACATTACATAACAAAGTAGTTTAATTTGACAAAGTTTATTCCGCGCAGCACGAGTCCCTTTGGAGTCAGTCAAAGACGTTGCAGCGGCTTTGTGGTTTTGATGAGTGTGTCAGCGTCACCACAGTGGCAGCCCATCATACCTACAAGACACGCAGGTATTTAGCAGCATTTTAAGTTTATTTCAGTTAAACTACACATTTATGGAAATACTTTTCTTGAATTTCATCTCACGTATTCTATAATCTAATGCAAGACCATACATCAAATTGCATAAACCTGACACGGACAATACAAATGAGTAAATAGATGAAAGCATTACAGGGTGAATAAAAAAAGCTGCCTTTTGAAGTAACTTACATGATGTAGTTGGATCCTGGGATACTTTCTGTGCCGTCCCTCGTGAACACATCAGAAAATACTCTATCTGGGGAGTCCCTCTTTCCATACCTATCCATTAAAAAAGAGCCGAAGCAACTTGTCAATTATTCTTTGTATCTGCTTGAAAAAATGACACGAACCAACAGCATGTCATAGAAATTGTAAAAACTAACCTCTGTCTCGTGATGAGATTTATGTAATGTCTTAGTGCAGAATAATATCTGGCGAGCTCTTCGGGTGGTGCACCTTCCCGGGGACTGGCAGGCTTGACTGGATATGCGGGGATGCCGGAGTCAATCCAAGCCAAGAGGCAGAGAGCCAGAATACTCCGCGACATCACAGCTCTGAAGCAGATCCTGGATCACAAAATGCATAATAAAACTAAATATTATTCAATGTAACAGTGCAAAAATCTGCAGCAATCGCTTCATATTGGACTGATACTCAACCATGAAATATTATTTACTTACATTCAATCAAAAAGTGTGTCTTTGAAATAAAAAGGTATGAAATAAAATAAACACACTTACATTTTAATGCAACCCTTGAAAATTCGGCGGTAGATGATTTTCTCGCTGTTGAAAGCTCCTCCTTCAGATTCCCAACATTGCCCATGTTTTATACTGTGTGTGTCGGATAAGGAGGGGGGACATTTCTTTCACTCTTGTTGTACTCCTGAGAAATAACTACTCCCCCATTAGTTTACTACTGCCTGAGGGTGAACGAACAGAGATACTCCGTTACAGCATTATTATTGTAAGGTGTCACAGAATTAAATTAATCCCAATGTTGATTAATTTACGTATGAGTGTATATGTATTTTTGTATATGTATATGGGGGGAAAAAACAAAACAAATTTACTGCCTAAGTCAACCAGCACTTTGGTAATGAAGTCATTATTCCTAAATTACTGAAAATGAAAGTTTAATATTTCAAGTTTAATATCCCATAAACTCACAGATGCCCACATATTTTATTTATATTATTTATATCTATATTATATTTTATTTACTTCTGAATGTAGTTATTTTATTTATAATCATTCAAAGAAGCTGTTACATGTTTTAGTCGTTGAAAAGACTGCAAATTGAACTTCTATTCAAACTTCTGATGGAAAAATAGAGGCACAAGCGGAGACAATCTCAATTAATGTAGAATGTCCACTTAATAGTCACAGCCAGCATTAAACGTTTCAATAAAACCGATGATGTGTTTCTTAGAATGGTCGGTGACGGTCCGTTATTTTCACATTAGGTTGAAATGTGTTTCAAAAGATAATGTTTCATTTGACAGTGAATTGCAGAGGGGCATGCACATCAGCAATGTATATCTCTCACCTCAGTAATGAATATGAATACGAAACAGTGGCCTAAAAAACACTACCGACTGACACACGGTCGTATTAAGACAATAACAAAACTATTTGACCAAAGCAAGAGGCACAGCCCCAAATTGCACCAAATCAGTCAAGAAAGGGCAGTAAAGCGCTGAAACCCACAGACTTTCTATTCCAGGTTGACAGAGTGCGCAAAAAGCTTTTAGTCCCTAATTTGTAAGATTACTTTGATGGAGACTATTTTCTTTGAAGAGCACTCTTGTTAAATTTGACAGTAGATTGGTGCTGTCGTTTTCCTACGACAATCACGTGAGAACTCTTTTCCAGAGCAACATCACAGTCTTATACGACATACGAACACACACACACACACACACACATATATATATATATATATATATATATATATGTGTGTGTATATATATATATATATATATATATATATGTGTGTGTGTGTGTGTGTGTGTGTGTTCGTATGTATATATATATATATATAGTTTAGATTTTCTTTTTCTATATATATATATAGATATCAATGTGAAACCCTGCTAAAATATTCTGTTGAAACATATACAGTAGGAATGTAGCACATTTCTGTTTATTTTTGAAAAAGAGAAAAAAGAGCTGCCAATAACTGTGATTAAAAGTATGTATGTATATAAATATAGAAAAGGATTTTGATTTTACAAGACAGCATTCTAGAATTTTGCGAATGCAAGAGAAGACGAAAAAACAGCACCAGTCAGACATGAGTATATTTCGATGGCTTCCTCAGGTCTAGTCAGTATCAGTAAGTGTGTTTTAAGTCGGTGGGGTGAAGTCCACCCAGTCTGAGACTGGTCTCCATATCCTGATGAATCCTTTGACATTGTCACGCAGGGTGAAGGTCAACTTTTCCAAAGGAAGAACTTCCAAAATCCCCTTATGCCAACCGTCTGCAGAAGTGATATCTTCTGAAATCCAGAATCCAACAATACGATAGTATTCCAATCAGTTTAGCGTTTTTTCTACTCCTTGCATGCCCCACTTTGTCTGCCAGAATACATCAAGGGGGCGAAAGCTCCAAGTCGTATCCGGAAATCAGGGAAACCACTTCCTCCTTCACTTCTCTCCAAAATGTTTATATATTTGCACACTCCCAAAACATGTGTATATAAGTACCAGCTTCCGAATTACGTTTACTACATAGGGGAACCTTAAATCTTCTTTCTCTGTCTGTGCTACACCTCGCCCGATGGCGCTTAGAAAGCCCCTTGAGTGCAGGGGCTCAGTAATGTAGTGTTTAATACGGTTGATGTGCTCTTTAATACACTAGTCTGTTCTCCTAAAAGAAATGCTTTCCACCGGGTGAGCCCCACATACTGCGACAACCCACTCTTATTAAAGTTTATTTAAAAAACATCTTTTACTTGTTGCTTTTACACTAAATGCAGTACTAGAATTACTTTATATAGTGAATTTGCTTTTATCAGAGGATTGAAGATGAAGTGGCATTAATTCCTAATGAATTTCATACGGGGGAAAAGAATAAATAGTAATAATTCATTTTTTGTGCAACATGTGGTTGAAATACACTGATGGAAGTAGGGCTGCAACTAAAGCTTTACACAGCAACACAAACCCAACTCGCTCAATCTCCTCCATCATGGAGAACATCAGCACTACTGCCATTAATGGCCACACACCAGTGGGTAAAATGACTGTGAGGCTGATGATAACATTAAAGCTCACAGACACTATGGCACTCTTTTCCTTCACTTGATTAAAATTTCCCTCAATTGTATCTCTTCTGTATAATCTCATACGTGTCAGCATTACAAGTTTGAAACATTTTTATTGGCTTTAGATGAGAAATTTTTGTATGGGAGGTAAATATGAAATCTCTATTTGAGAATCTTTTTCGCGTGAGTCATTCTTTGCACCATGAACAAAAACATTCTAACCCCAAAGTCCCAGCAGGCTCTGTGTTGGTGGCTCATGCCTCATTACATTTTGCATTTAGCTAATGTTCTCACACAGCGTGACTTAAAACAAGTAAATGAGCCGGAATGGTCACTTGAGGAGGTGAAAAGGTAGAATAGTTGTTAGTGTCCGCTGTGTGTGCACTAATTCATCAGTGCGTTTCCTCCTCATGTCAATAGAAGAATAATTGAAAAATCCAGTTTTATAATTTAATCAAATCATTTAGTACATTGTTTTAGGCAAGAACTCCAAATGCTGATGATTTGCAGAAGAGAGTTTTAGACTGCAGAAGCTTTGTGAGTCGCCCGAGTGCGAATAGACCCACTCGTATTACCGATTCACTGAGCAACTTCTTCGTACATGAAAGTGAATGCACATCAGCACTTACACCTTTGGCAACTCCACAAATAATGTCTTCACAATACATTTGCTCTCCCCGCACAGCCAAAAGGAATCTTGTACAGCAGGTGAGCCAGTATGTGTAGTGATGTGCTTCAGCAGAACTTTTTAGTTCAGAAAAAAAAAGAAGAAGAAAAGAGCATCCACTCTTTGTACTTAGTACCTATAATAAACAATTCAAATTCACTATTGCAATAAAACCTTTTTTTTTTTTTTTTACTTTCATGTAGAACATGCAAAAGATATTTAGGGTGGTTGTAAAAGAATTTAATTTTAACCACCACAATGTCAAGAATCAGTTGAACATAAATACCGTTACTATACAGATACCACCTGTCGTCCTCTAATGGTTAAATAACGGGAAAAGAAAGGTTAATTATTATGACGGGAAGAAGTGCTTACAAAAGTACTGTCGTTTAAACCCTTTCCATTTCAAACACTGCAAAAAGAGATGATGGAGGAAGTGAAAGGAAGCAGTTGAGTCTGCGCAGCGCTCAGATGATTAGTCACTTTGTGTCTTCAGCATCGTAGATGAAGTCTTCTGGCAGCGTCTCGGTGGGCATGCTCTTCAGCTGCTCATCATACATGCGGAGAGTCCAGAGTTTCTCCAATTCATACACGTCTCTGGTCTCTGGTAGCATGAAATGAACGACCATATTTCCTGAGACCGAGAGGAGCAAGAGAGTGAACACCAGTGGGAACTCGTTCAACAAACATCAAGTTATACAAGCAGCAGTCTCTCAGTTCTACATACCAAAGTCAATACACATCCAGTCCTCTGCATCTTTCCCTTCAATCTTGACAGACGGAGCTCCACTTTTCTTTAGAAATTTGGACTAGAGAACACAATGCATTGGGATATTTATAAAGCAAACACACGTTGCACATACTACTACCACTGATAATGAGAAGACGCATGTTAGTTACCACTTTGAGGGCATAAAGGGCCATTGCGCGGATGTGTCTCGTTGAGACGCCGCTGACAACGAGGAAATACTCTGTGTATTTGATCTGCTCCGGTACTTTAATCACACAGATGTCCACTGCGTTCTCCTGACGCAGTAGAGACACCAACACGTCAAGAGTGAAAGCTTCAGGGGCTCCTACAGAAAACAAGTGATAAAACAATATGACGGCAATGCTGTTGTGTATTCCTTTTCATTAAATGCTTGGTATATTCGGGCTGAAACCGAGAAATGTCATCACATGCAAAAAATCAAAGCAATGTAGGGTGAACTTTTTCATTATCATTCAATATTTTTTTAAATAAAAAAACATTAATTTGGACGATTTTTCTGCTTTTTCTTATATCAAACTACATATCTTGGGGGTTTTGAATAGTGATTTAAATCTATTTGAAGACGTCCCATTCAGGTTGTGATAGTTCTTTAAAAATATTTCAGGAATCTGATCGGAATCAGAATCTGAGGACGGAAAAGTTATGAATCTGGAGAAAAGCAACATATTAAATCAATAATTCTAATAATTCTTATTATTCTTAAATGTATGCCAATGCTGACAGGTTTGTCAATAAAACTAAAACAAATTTTAGGTTGTCGTAAACTATAATGTTTCATTGATCAAATAACGCATTTGTTACATCAGAAGATGTAAAATCGATGATCGAACCCAACAGTGCAAAATACAAAAGGTAATCAATGTACGATCACATTTAAGATGATTGAAAAATGTCTTGTGAGTTTAATCAATTAGTATTATCCGATAAACGCAACTTGGATACTTGGAAACGCATATTGGATCAGACTGTGATTGTTTTATCGATGAGCTCATCTATCGGTCCAGTAGCCATTGTAGCTGCTTACTTTGACTGAGGGTCCCGCTGTCCCCGTCCATGTCCTCCTCATGGGACATGTCAGTGCTGCTGTTTGAACACTCGTCGCCCCCCCGCAGCGGCGAACACGGTCTCTGAGCCGCGAGGTGTCGGGTGAGTGACGTCACGCGGTTCCCGTGACGGCATGACAGGAGACTTTCTTTCAATCTTTGAGCGCAACACAGGTTGAGACAACGAGCTTTGGGGACAGAACCGATGCTTCTGAAAACAAGCGCTTGCTCCACAAAAGCGCTTCTTTTAAACACCGATGACACCAGTTTCTTAGAGCTGCTGAGAATATTCATGATTTTAACTACAATGATAAAATATCACCGCACTGGTCCTTTATAACTGTGTGAGCAGACTCTTGGCAGGAGCTCTGATGTCCTCGCGATCATGTCGGAAGCTACAAACCGGAAGTGGCTCTGGTCGTCTGCTTTTCATTGGCAAGAAGTCTTCTTCGTGGGTCACCCACCTGAGATGAAAATAGCGCGCCCTCTGTCGACCAAAACGCGACCTCAGGCCGTCAGGCGGGCATTGGGCCCGGTCAAACACTGTTACTTCAAATGAAAACCAACACGGTGTAAAATGAGTTATTTACATTTATTTGGGTAAGAAAAATATCAGTGAAAAATCCATAGAAATATGTTCTTATACAAAATCAATACCTCTGCTCGTAACTGGGCATTATATAAAAATTGTAAACATATAATTTTAATAAATCCATATTAATTTTACCTGAGGCATAAGTAAAATTGGTGAAATAAAACCCAAATTCAAGTATGTTGACAAAGCATTAAAATGATTGTACAGATCATAATAATGTCCCTACTGTATATTTTGTTCCCTTTGTTTGTGCGCAGTGCTGTTTGATGTCTTTATTCCAAAGAGTCCATGATAACGTTGAGTCTTAAACCCACAGGAATATGGTCCGTTAGGCCGGCCAGCTGAGTTATGAAGGTAACTTCCTCAATTTCCTGGATGGAGACAGAGAGCGGAATGGTTTTTTATCATGTTTTATGCTTTCTACAAGGGGACAACTTGCTGTTATAAAATACTTTTTCTATAACTACTGACTCTAGTTTTTCCATATTCAAATGGTCAATTAATTATTTGTGGCATTTCAAAGTAACTTAAGAGTAAGAGAAGCGACCAAGAACAAGGAGCAGACTTGTTACTGTGTCGTGTGTTGTAACTGTTGTAACTTCTGTCCAGCATGGAAGCGGGATTCCTGCTATGTTGGTCTTCACCGGGTTTTTTTTTTCTTCTTCATATGAAGCGTCTTCGGCGGGGAGCGAAGATATTGCGTGTGTGCAGACTGTAAAGCTCTTGTGGGCAAATTGGGGATGTTGTGCATGGGAAGGGAAGTGCATTAGTATAGGGAAGAATAAAAACACACAAGGACACATACGGTTCGGCAGTGTTTTGAAATGGAGTTTTCGCGGTACAAGATGTAGTCGATCCGACGTCCGATCCACGGCTGGCCAGTCTCGGGGTAAACCAAGGGGTGGTCGTCTACGGGAACAGGAGGGGAGACGTAGCGCTTTCTCAGATCCTCACTCTCCAAAGTTCTACACAGATACACAGTAAAGACAAGATCAGCCTCAGTGAATGAACAGTGAGTGAGTTCAGGTCATGTCATGGTAGTTGCTCTGCAGGACTCTGCTGGAACCGAGTGCACCTTTGTAGTTTTTCCGGGGTGTTTATGTCATCTTCATACAACGTTGGCTGCTCCAGCAAAGTACCTTTAGATGCAAACCAATGAAATACATCATTATTTATCATTGTTTGTCTTGTATCTGTGTAATATTGGCTGTAGTCTAATGTTTTAAAAAAGGTACAGACCAATGACCCAGGGCTTCTCTTTTCCAGGCCCTGCCCTGCAAGGGTCTCTATATTCCTCAAATAGATGGTGATTTTGTTCCAGGGTGTCATCTAGACAAACACGCAGAGATGTACAACATTTGTATTCTTTAAGATGCTATCAGTAAGTAAATACATTTGCCAGAGCCTCACCAGGGGAGCAGTTATCAAAGTTGAAATCTCCACACAGCACATCGAAAGCAACGTCCTCATCAGGCAGTTTGGTGGCCGCTTGAAAATCCCCAATCCACGTGGTAACCAGGTTTAACTGCTCACAGCGAATTTCTCCATCCCCTGATTAAAGCAAACACAGACCAGCCATCACAGAACTATCTTCTATTTTTCCTCAAGAAAAATACAAAACGTTTAAAATAAGACTTACCCTCTGGTGCATGGAGATGTGTGCAGTTAAAATAGCCAACCACTTTCTTCTGTTTCTGATTCTGGCCGATTAGCACCTGGACATTTAAAAAAAAAAACAATCTATTTTTTTTTACTTTACTCATACTGTGACAAAAGACATAAGCAAATTAATATGGATTGTGCAACACCAAAAATGACAACTGCATGAACAAGAGGCTTAATACATGACATTAAGAAAAGCACCTTAGCAGAGAGGAGGCCCTTGGCAGCCAGTGCGTCTTCCCCGCGGCTGTTGGGGAAGCACTGGTACTGGGCATCAAGCACAGGGAACCGGCTGGCCAACAACAAGCCACTGTTGAAGAACTTGAAAGAGGAACACCTGCACGGCGGCTGGCAGGCATACACGCCGACGTCATACAGTATGTGTCCATACACGGGTCTCAGCGCTTGGGTGAGTTTCTGGGCTGCCCGCTTATCAAACACCTCCTCTAAACACAGTATGTCCACATTGGCTGGAAACAACGAGGACACTTCCCAGGGTACGTCATCCTGTTGCCGGAGACCCTGGGAGAGCAAAGCTCGGGGAGCACTGCGGTGACCTGCTCCGCCCTGCTGGTTGGAGATGTGATTGGCATTTAGAACGGGAGATGGGGATTCGGCTGAGGGCTCTTCTGTATCATCACAGGGCACACAGACAACGTCACTATTGGACTTGGGGATTGAAAAATTGACCTCAGCTGAATCAGAATGATGACTCACTACGGTCTGGGCATGTTTATCCGTGGCCCCATATGAAGAGGAGTTAACGGAGGGAAGAATGCTGTAGGATGGGCTTAGCGTTCCACAGCTGCTGGGGGAGTCAACAAAAATGCGGATATTGGGTCGACAGACTCCCTGCACGATGTGCTGGCCGATGACAGTCGCCCTGCGCTGGGTGTGCCCTAGGTTGTTGAAACGAGCAAGGCTGTCAGGCAACAGGCACAGGTTGGCTGTGGCAAATCCAAACGATGCCCTTCCTACCAGCTCAAAGCCCCTGTGCGTCTCGTTCTCTGGTGAGGACGCTGTCTCTCTGTGGTAGGAAAAGGGCCTGCGGCAAGCCTGAAGAGGTGCCCAAATAATAAATCCAAGGAGACCCAAGGGGGCTGTGGCGAGAAAAAGAATGAAGAAGATAATGGAGCCAAAGAAGACCTTGAGGGGGTGGAGGTAGCATCCCTGCTCTAGCCGCTGGCTTCGTTCCGGGGTGGTGGACTTGCACAAAGCAATTATGCGATCAAGAAACCAGAAGCAAGGCAGGACAAGTGCCCATCCCAAGGCATGGATGCCTGCAACAAACCCATTAGGAAATGGAGATACCTGCAGGGCCATGCCTTTGCCTCTTCTCTAAGCAACAATCAGGATGAGCAACATCAGGACGTTCTAGCCTCATTCCAGTGCAACGTTTCTCTCATGGGCTCCAGTGGACACTAGTGGACAGGGGAAAGAAATAACATTGTCATGTGATGGCTCTATTCTCTTAAATTACATTGACATGTACATGTTGGGAGTAACTTCCTTCTCACATTGGCTGCATGTCTGTACATGCAGTTTGGGAAAATATGAAATGCAATACAGTCCGCTGCAGTCAGACCAGCTTACTGCTCTGATGCAAAGAGAAAAACATGGTGCAAACAGCACAAAATCCAGGTGTGACCATCTGCAGTGTTGCTGGCAATGTGAGCCTGAACACCACACCTTGGTGAGTATTTACAGATGAATTAGGGACTGCGGTTATCAGGTGTGTCAACATTCAAATGAAACACTGACAATTTAATTTGAGAAATAATATCTCAAGTACAAAATATTTACATGTGATACAATTACATTTTCTGGATACATTTAACAGTGAACATCCAATCATTATGGTTTCATAGAGGACCTGCTACCAGCCTTTGGGCTGTGACTTCAGGAAGTTGCAAACTTCATCACACTGGTTAAACAAAGTCCCCGTTTAAAGCAGGATACCACATTGTAGTTGACAGGTGAGGAGACCTTTCGGTGTCATCGTACCTCGTCAGTAGTCACCATAGACTGAATGGAGCGGGGCACAGGCACTCATACAGGTAGGTTTGACTCGGTAGTACCCGGATCGTCTGTGTACAGGTAAGCTGTGAGGACAGTTTCACAGAAACGGTGTGTGTGTGTGTTACCGTACAACGTTGCCGTATTGTTACAGCACCTGGCCATGACACCTCACGTTCTACACGTGTATAATATATATAAATAGTCTACGGACATTTCAATGATCTCAACTGAGAGTCGCCACCCGTTACGTAACGTTAGCTTATGTTAGCTTAAATCACTCGGCTAACATGGCAACCGAGATGATCTTACCTTAGCACGAAAACCGGGACACTCCGTCTGATGGACCCGTACAGCCAACAGAATACTTATTCATGTGTTTATTCGACATCCGTTCATTGGGTTGTCACGTGTAAAAGGAAATTAACAATTTCCAACTTTAGAACAAAATATATTCGGTTAGGTTCCCTTTATAGTAAAGCCGGTGCGCTCGAGCTCTCTGCGGCTCATCACAAAAGCGTTATTAAGCCACGCCTTAATGGCGACGTCATGGCTCGCCTGTCACGTGACCTTACCTGAGGCAACTTGTTACAGGTCAGTGTGCTTACTGGGTGTTCCACCACTCTTTCTTTGGAACAGATTAATGAGTAGCCTTATGAAGATTATTTAACCTGCTGGAACAATTAAATAGTGACGTACTCCCGGTGGTAGATTTTAGTCCCTCAAATGATAGAACTCCATTTTTCTAAATTCAACATGAATCCAACGTTTTGAATTCCCACTGAATTCTAAATAAAATGACAGTTTAAAAATTCAATCTGTCATCTGTCCTAACCTGCTCATGTATCAGGTTTTTCAGGTCTGGCTCATGACACACTTTCATAGTTCATAATCCATAAAATGGGCCATACAGTATATACCTTTTGCTTGGCAGGCAGCGGCATATTTAAAGGAGTATTTCTTCAGCAGAAAGGTTGTGGATGTGCAGCTTCAATATAGATCCAAATGTATTTAGAATAGATTTTGTGTGTTAAACTCAAAGTACTTTTTAACTTTTAACTAAAATTACGGTGTAATTGTCACTACCAACAATACGATAGTGACTAGCAATGAGAATACACAAGAGGAACATTTTCCAGATCTTTTCTCAGCCCATTTCGGTTAGCAGTTGTTTTCCTATTATCTTGCCACTGCCCTAAAACGCTTTAGCCATCTTGTGCCATCTAGTGGCAAAGAAAAGCAATTAGAACTGGAACAGTCAGGTATTTTGATTTTAATGACTACACTACACCGACTTTAACAGCCTGGATTAGATGTTCATGTGTGTCCACCAAAGCAGCAAGCAAGGGTTTGCTCCAGGTCCATTTTGGGGCTCCCAGTTGTAAAAAAGACTCAGCTTTCAGGTCAGGAGACAGGGAGGAGATCAGGAGAGTCCAGCGAGACCTGCTTCAACTAGTTCAAAGTCCTCAGCTGTCTCCCCCACATATCCCACCTTACAAGCACAGAACCCTCTATATCAAAGGGCTCTTTGGATTTTTTAAATTCCCCTTGCTGGCTTGAATGTTAAACTGGAAACGCAAATCTTGATCTAAAAATTGAAAAATAGTAGTTTCCTACAATGATTCCAAACCAAGTGCCAAGGTGTCCCAGCTAGCCAGGAAGTCCTAAAAGGGCAATGGATGAAACTAACGTCCATGTCTCCTACTAATAAAGAATGTGTGATACAGTTGAAAGCTCTGGAAAAATGTCTTATCATATGGCATGTTTTCTAAATTAAAAGATAACTTATTGTACAACACGTCAAACACCTGATAAAACTTTAATAAACCCACACACCACAACATAGACAGTATATATATTTTTTAAAAACCTTTACACTGTTGAAGCCAAATATTCACGAACTGTGATCAATGCACACTACAAGGCAAAATGAAAATAAACTTCCCTTCATGATTTCTACCACTTTCTCCTCCTGCTTAGCCCCCCCTTGCTCTTCCAATGATGGCAAGAATGTAGAGAAAGATGTTGATGATGTCGGTGTACAGGTGGAGAGCTGCAAACACATATTCTTCTGGACTCAGGGACAGTTCCTTGTTTCCAAGCAGGAGCTGTGTGTCCACCGCCAGGAACTGTAAAATAGAAGACATTCACAACAGAACTAGTATAAGTATTTGTCTTTTTTATTAAAATGAGTATTGTGACTGACAAATGATGACCAACGGGTGTCATTCCAGAAACACCCCTTAATGTTATTCAGCCCTCACAATGAAAAGGAGGCTTATTTAAGTGTTTTGTTAAATTTCCAGATTAGTGAGACATAGCCTTTGGAAAGTAAGATAGTTGTTGTAACTTTTATTAAATGGCTCAATGCTGTGAGCGGTGTTATGATGCGTTCAAAAGGGCAACTCGATTACTTACGCAGGTGAAGAGCAAAGCTCCCAGTCCACCATACACAATGTGAAGAATCCTGTTACGGATGAAGATGCAGAGGATGCCGAAGACGATCAGGACAATTAAACAGACGAAAAGCACCCCGTAACAGGAAGTGAAGTCGTATTTGGTCTGTTGGAGGAAGCAAAGAAAAACGTTCCGCTCACTTTAGCATGAGCAATTTACATTACATCAGTGGCGGGCCATGCATTTCCCACCTGGGCCTTATGTGCCGTCTTACTAAATATCTCATTGTGACGCCACAGTTACAGGTAATTATTTGTTTTGTGTAAACACCTCATTTTCACAGAATCCTAACATTTAAAGTGATCGATCACAGCGCACAATAATGCTGCATTGTACCTTAATGCAGACAAACCTGCCAGTCAAAGAATACTCCACCATGTCAAACTAAAGATCTGATTCGCTAAAGACTTTGGCAATCAGCAATATCATCACCGTACACTTTTCTGCAAAGCTATCTAGAGGACCGACAGAGGGGCTGAATCTGATTGGATAAAAGCTCTCTGTAAAACAAGCTGAATTGGAAACAGCAACAGAGAAAAACAGCAGCAGTGCAATGATAAAATAAGCTAAATAAAAATAAGAATAGATAGACAGATACAAACCTGCAGAGAGAAGACAACCACTGTGAAGCACACAACTGCTGTGATACCCACTGCCATGACAACGGAGTCAGTGTCATGGAAGCTGGCGATCATGCCCACCATGTAGGACATGCTGAGAGTCAGGATTGACTGAAAGCAAGAAACACAATACATCAGCATCTTGGTTGTTTTAGTGGAGCTCAGTTTCATGGCATAAGTAGGAAATGGAATTTTGTCTTTACTAGATTCTGAATATAATTCTTGTAAACCTTTAAGAATAGGTATAGGTCTATTAACTATAGGCTAAAAGCTTTACAGTTGAAAAATAAAAGCTTTGAAAAAGCAAAGTGTCATCTTTCACTGTACCACATTGAATTCATCATTCCTATCATATATTTTTAAACAACAAAAATTTGAAAAATGTCTTTACAAGAAAGTTGTATGATAATTCTTGAATCCGAAGGCTTGCATATACATCGTGCAGAGAAGCTAACGTGTACATCTGGTCTGTACCTCATCCTTTATCCATCTTTTACTTAGAAAAAATCGGAGCACACTTACTAACGCAACAAGGTTCCACGGATGTCTTCGACGAAAGCTTCCGCAGCAGCTGATCACACAAACTGACACAAAGAATACGGCATATGACAAGAAGTAGGTCCAGGTGTTCACCAGGACAAACGCCTTGACTTGGTCCACGAAGGTGAAAACAGCCACAAAGGCGAATGTCACCATCAGCTGAGCAGTAAGCACCAAGAATACCTAAAGGGAAAGAGGGGATTATTAGGCAGCAGGTAACAGACCATATTTTCTAATTTAAAAAAAATGTTTTTTTCAAACGTTATCAAAGTAAATTATGCATTACAAAACAGAGGTTATGTTTTGAGTTTTTTTTTTTTTTTTGACAGCAAGTAAAACTAAAATAAAGTATTTAATTGCATTGATAAGAAGGAATAAATAAATACCACAGTAGCATAATACCACAGTAGCTAATAATAATGCCGAAAGACATGCAACAAAGCGAGCGGTGGCCTCATACTCCCGGCCGTAGTGCCATATTAGCTGCTTACTTTTCGAATAAAGGCTCTTCGTATGCTCTTGTTATCTAATCCAAAATCAAAGTCTTGATTCTCGTGAAAGGGTGGTGGCTCCTCGCTGTGGTAAACTCCATCTGCAGCGGTACCAACCAGAATGGTTAAAATTACGTTACTCATGTATCATTACAATTACAGATATACGTGTATGTGCAACAATGTAAGACATACGAACCACTGAAGTTGTCATTGAATCCTTTGCCTGGTTGGGAATATGGTGCCGTGGAGGGGTTGCCCGTTCCGAAAGCTCCAGGAACACCTGGCCCGAAAGCAGTCGGTGGGGGGAAAGGGAGACCACCGGGAGCGGGGAAACCACCAGCGGCAGCAGGCAGACCCCCAGGAGCAGGGAAACCACCACCAGCAGGTAGACCACCAGGAGCAGCAAAACCATCACCGGAGTGTAGACCACCAGGGGCCAGGAAACCAGCAGGAGGAGGGAAACCTCCAGGAGCAGGGAAACCACCAGGTGCAGCAAAACCATCACCTGAGTGTAGACCACCAGGGGCAAGGAAACCACCAGGAGCAGGGAAACCTCCAGGAGCAGCAAAAGCATCACCGGAGTGTAGACCACCAGGGGCAGGGTAGACTCCACCAGGAGGAGGGAAAGCTCCAGGAGCAGCAAAAGCATCACCGGAGTGTGGACCACCAGGGGCAAGGAAACCACTAGGAGCAGGAGCCCCGTACATGCCCGGCATATCCCCGTCAAACGAGACAGGAAACACCGTTTTCCCGGGAAACGAGGGGGGAGAGGGGACCCCTTCGTATGACGTCTTCTCGGTGGTCATCTCTGGCTTAGATCGGGAGCACAGACCCGCTGATGTGTCGGGTTTTTGTGATGGGTGGAGAATTATAAAATAAAATAAAAGAAATCGAAGGGAAAGAACATTCAGTTAAAGATAGAGAGCACTGTTTGAAAACATTGTAATGGTTGACGCAAAGCTCAGATTGTTGAGGTCCACAGCGGAAGACGCGGTCACGTCACTGACGTCACATGACGCTGGTCTCTTCCGGTATAGATCATAATTTATAATCCTTGACATCTTAATTCAAACAACTATTTACATGCGCTGTGCAACCGGTGTGCTTCACCACCAACACCGTCGCTGATTTTAAGTTTAAACAAAATGTTTTGAGTCCATGTTTAATAACGTCACAAATACATTTTCCGATTTGCTATGGAGTTTCTCCCCGTGTCCTTAATGCATCGTTACGCTAGGCCACAATGTATTTATTATTACAACAAAGTATTTTATCATACGTTACACATATACACGGTTGATAAAAAGGTGGGTGGCTACAGGGATAACTGACACCTAAAAAACCCCACCGTTCAACGCAACACAAGACGGCCATGTTCTTTCCCCAAACAATAACGGAAGAGATTCGGCTGGAAAATTGAAAGGCAACAAAGTTATAATGGTTTGTTCTTTTTAAAACTACTTACATCGTTCGCAGTCAACGTTTATATCTCAAAACAACCCCTCGAAAATAATTCGTAGTATTTATTCGGTAGATGCTCTCTCACTTGGATATGTTGGCGTTCACTTCCCGTAAACTGATGGTGGTACCTCTCCGCCCCCACGATGCGCATGTCGCGTTCAGGGCACTTCAGAGATGGTTGGGAGCCAAGTGGGATAGAACTATACAAGTTGGGTGTACTCCATTTAATGTTGGTCTAATTACAATGAGCGTGCATTAGCTGTTAAAAGACAGACATGTTTACCCTGGTTTCGGATAGTTTACTCCTATTTACGACACCGCTGTTAACATGAGCGCTTTTTACCAATTGAAGCGTCAGATACCATCATTGCGATTCAACGTGAATGCAGCACAGAACAGAGTCGGTGACGAAATGCGTGAAGTGAAGTGAAGACACAAAGAACATACCACAAGAAGGAAAACACCTCAGAGACGATGGTGAAAACTACATGAGTGTGCTCATGCGCATTTGTTATGCTTTTCTTCAATGATTTTATGCAACTTTATGCTTCATTGAAAAATAATGCAGCCTTTTTTTTACCCCACTACGTTTACACGACAGCTTAGAAACGGCTTATTTCTAGGATTTATGTTATTTATACAAAATATAGCCCATAATGTATATATTTGAATTTATCAACAATTTTATTTCCATAATATTTACTGTGTTAAATAGGTCACTTTGCATTAAAGTATGTGTATTATAATTATATTACTACATACTTTTGTCTAAGTAAAATCCATGACTTTTACTTATTTCTGTAGTGGTATTGCTACTTTTACACAAGTAAAAATGTCTTCCATAATGGCTCGGCCTCCTAATGCTTGGTAATGACAAGTTTCTGGCGTAAACCAGCAGGTGTCAGGAGGGTACCACAGCTATGGTGAAATTTCCCAAGAGGGCACTAGGAGAATGACACAAAACCGCCTTCATTTTTTTTTGTCTAATGATTATTGTGTTTGTAGTGAAGGATTTTTTATGGTCGAACAAAACAGGAAATGTACTGTGTGATCTCAATCAACCATAGGCCCGTTTGCTTGAGTCGGCTAAACCAAAAGAGACAATGAAGCGCTGTATCAATACTTTTTGAACAGAATTCATCAAATATGTAGACCCTAGAAATATTGAAAACATAACCACACAAGCTGATTTTAAATTCAAATAGAGAAATGTACTACATCTTTGACATCAATTACCTAAAAATGAGTTATCACACTTGCCAGATGCATATCTTGCCCATTTGATTTGGAATTTGTAAAGATTTGACTATTTCTTTCTGAAAGAGAATAAAAGTGCAACAGATTGTATGACTAAATAATGATATCTATGTACTAAAAGGTGACTAATGACTAATCTTTACTGCCCTACTCCAACAAACAGCACACCAACTAAACACTGTTAAATATTCTTTGCCACAACTGAGAACAAGATTTCCCTCCCAGAAATGATGGGCTGGGAGCAAAACAGGACTTTCACAGAATCCAAGAGTTGAAGGTAAATTTCCTTTTATTTCACAAAATAAATGTTTGCACTATTCATCAGACATGCATTACCAAGTGCAAGGGGAAACAGGCGATGTCCTTGCATTAGAAAACATTTAATGTCTAATAAAAAAGTTAACAGTTCTCAGGCTGTCCTTTATCAAACCAGTCAAGTATAAAAAGGGACATTTAAGAATCAAGAATCTATTTGAGACAACATCAGATCAACAGTAAATGCATTGGAGTTAATGCTACTTTTCCACTCATCTTTTGTTCTTTATACAGTGTATCACTTTGTTGACCCGACTTCAAACATCCATCACATGCTTTTGATGATAATGCAACTGCAGATGTGGACAGGTTCTGTCGTAGGCTTCATACCAACACAAAATAAAGGGTTTATTACTTTGAGGCTCCAAAATAAATACATAAATAGCATCATTTTAAAAAGGCACATTATGAAACGTTCTGTCAAAATGAAAGATTCACATTCAACAATGTTTCTTCCCTTATGCTGAGTTTACTTGAGGTGCAATTTAAGGAGAAGAAAAGAGAGTGCTTTTACCAGCTTAAGCTGACATTTTGTCTGACAAACTATTATGAAAATACATTCTAATGGAAACTAGTTGACAATGTCTAATCTATCTCACTCCAAACGATTATTTAAAAAAAAAAAAAAGAGAATCCTAACTTCTATATCAACGTGTGCATAGCATTTCCAAACTTTTGTCGGTTTCAAACTATGAAACACATAATGCATAATGACCTAACAAACTTGTTCTTGTATGTATGCAAGTGTTTCAGTTAGTTTTGGGAAGAAACCTGATCATAAGACGTAAATGCACTTGGAAATTGCATACAAATTCCACTGCAACATATATACAAAATTCAGCAATTGTTGAGTGTACTTCATTAAATATTTTCCTGCTGAATAAATATTAAATATTCACACACGTTCAACAGTGACAAAATACTGATACGACATGAATAAAATATACATCAATCCCTCACTTTTCTCTACATTATTGCTGGTTTTCTTCAGGCTCTTTGGTAGAAGGACTGCTAAGCTAAAACTTTCAGAAAACTGCGACCTTCCCCCTCAAAAACTTTGCGACCTTCCTCCTCAATAACTTCGTGACCTCCTCCGCTTTCCTCCTCAAATGTATTCTTTATTCCTCTACTGCATGCGGTCTGTCTGGAGCTGCTGAGGTTGGTACTGGCTGAATGCGGCAGCGGCAGCGGCAGCTCCCGGGGTGGCAGCAGCGGCGAGTGGCTGCTGGACAGCGTATCCGTACCCTGCTGTAGTCATGTAGCTTGTCGGTGCTGGTGAGGCTGCGTATGGATACTGCTCATATGCAGCAGCGGCGGCGGCGGCAGCGGTGGCAGCTGCGGAGTACTGGGCATACGCCGCGCCGGTATAGTCAAGGTATGGGGAAGTGGCAGCAGCAGCTGTTGCCGTAGCAGCAGAAGGTTGTACATGCGGGATCATCATGCTGGGTTGGACAAAGGCCTGAGGGTAGACGTAGTGGGCAGGGACTCTGTGGGACACAAACACACAGGCACACAGGGTCAAAGCAGAGTCACAGTCTTCCTTCCTTCCTAGGCTGTAACCAAATTCTGGAAAAACTGAAAAGCAGGCGCCTCAAAAACATCAAGTCCTCAGAACACAGCAAATCCATTCATTAACAACTGACCCCCCCCCCCCCCCCACCTAGAAATGTAAAAGTTAAGGAAGCAGCAAAACCACAAAAGAAACACAAGCGCGGCTTTTAATTTCAAAAAGCACCTGATCCTGAAACTCGATGAGGCATAACAAGAAGACACAGCCCAGCACCCAATGTCCCACTGAAAATGGTATATGACCAAAATGCGAGCTTATCGCACAACACCACAACATATCATGAGAAATGGACACTTTTCTATCCAAATAATCTCACACCAACACCACACATACAGGCATGCCCACACATGTTAATAGATCCTAGTGTAGAATAAACTGCAATGCAGCTGCTGAATTAATGATAAACTATGCCATGTAATCTAGTGGGTGCAAGTTGCATTAGCTTCTTCTGAGGCCCTGCTGTGCTCATATAATTAAAAAATAAATACATTTTGTTCTTTTTAGAAGGTGAAATTTTAGATAAAAAGGGAGCTCTCCGTTAGAGGAATATTCTGTATATAGACAGATTGAATACGAGGCTGGGTGTCTGGGTAAATATGTCCCCCACTTTAAAGTTGTGTTAAAGTCACCCTGTGCAAATATACTGAGGAGCAGGTGTGAAACCGTTATATCTGGCCGTGGACAAACTCCCCCTCCCCCCTCTTACAGACATACACCCCCACACAAGCATACACACACCAACTTGACTGACAAGGGGGGCTGGAAGCATGCTATTTTTGCTCCCCTTGTCATCTCCAAAGGACAGACTGATCTTCTCCTTCAGTAACACATGGCAGGGCACTCATAGACCGTCATGGCCGCCATGGACGCTCTACTGCCTCAGTGACGTTTCTGAATTCACCTCAAAACGCGGCGCTCCATTTGTAGCACAGCTGCATAATGATCACGGCAAATGCTGATCTGGTTTTAAACGTGCGAAATATGAAAATAACATGTATTAGTTTTCACCGAGACAAGACAGGAACCAACACGCCGGTTCCCCTTGTTTGAGATACGACCTTGTATTGGTGTTAACGGTTCAAGAACTAAAAGGGCACAGCTGACTTAAACCATCTCCAGTGAACGAGAAGGGAGGAACATTTTTGGGTACTGCACGTCGAGCGCTAAATAAAGGCGCTTTGTAAATCGCCGGGACACATGGGTAATCCCCAGCACGTGACCAAAAGACTTCACGGGCAACGCGGCTCGGGCCCACCTGTTGTCCACGGCCGAGCAGCCCGGTCTGTGCCATCCATTATTAACAGCGCTGCTGAGTGACTCCCATTTTCCATCTGAATTTGAGAGGCCGTGTAGATCACTGGAGCCAACAGCTGCTGCCCGAGAGAACCACTAAGATCTCCGTCTCCACCCTCTAAAAAGGCAGTCGACATTTGAGTCCATTGCAAAAGGTAAAATAATGACTCCGTGATCACGGCAAAAGTTACTTGGGATCTAAAAATTGTTTTAACACGGTGACCCAGCATTGTTTGAAGTTTTGACCTATTCATTTAAATTGCATTAAATAATTTAAGCGGTGCTAATTACTACCAGATGGGGGCAATTAAACATTTTCTCCTGTTATTTCACGTGCTGATAACAGTATCCGTGTTTGCGTGGTCATAAAAAAAACGCTGGAATGGTGGGAGAAATACAAAAGAAAAATCTGTACTCAGTGCCGTGTATAATATAAGCTTCAAGTGAAAGCAATGGGTTAATAAAAGAAAAGAAAAACACAGCATAATGGGTAAGAAAACAGAGGAAAAAAAAACTCCCACATGCAAGCCAGTGTTTGTTGTGTTGCGGGGGATGGATTTTGAAGTGAACACTCTTCGAATGATTGTCGCCTCCCCCTCCTCCCCCTTTCACAACAAAACACAATCAACGTGATGTTAAGAAGAAACTGGGAAAATGAAAAACCACAGGCTAGAAGCATAATGGAAAAACAGAAGAGAGGCAACGCCACGTCGCAGATCACCCTATCAAAACTCACAAACGTCTGCACAAAAAAACCCTCCTGCACCCACCATCTTCCCCCAGTGCAAGTAGAAATCAGCACACAGTTAAGCTGAACACCACATCATACTGAAAACAAGGCACACACCAATCTATGTACTATGTAAAACCGGGAAAGAAAACAGAAGACTTCCATGCATCTAGTCACCATTTCTGTTCGTTTGTGTATGTCAGAGTATACAGGTAACACTTTAGCGCTCTGCCCAATGCAGACTCAGCTATTCCTCAAATCATCATGTCCCTTCATCAGCTATTTTAACCGTTACCGACCCTGTCAGATCAGAGAGAGATAAGACAACATGAAGTCAAGTCCTGTATTGGCTGGGGACAAATGTTTACTTCCTTCACAGTCAACACCAAGATGAGAAGCACACATTCACACTCACACGTCCTCATTCAGGATGTAATAGGTGGAAGCAAAGTTACATTTTTACAACAACAACCAAAAAAATACTAAAAGACAATTGGAGATTTCCTTACTTTCAGACCATCATATTGTAATTTCTGCAGCATGACATACCCGTAAGGCCTTTGGATGAAAGCTGGATGGATCTGAGGCATGCCGAATGCAAATCCTACAACGAAAAGACAGTCGTTATATTTTAATTTGAAAAACACAACGGCGATTGGCAACCTTACAAACGACTGAAAACAATGAGAGGAAAATACTGTCTTTGAATGCCACCTTGATTATCTTGAAGTTGGGAAACAAAGCTGTAGTCCAGTCCCTCACCTGGCTGTATGACCCTGGGCTTGGCCCCCAGATAGGCCAGGTTCACATTGGCTTTCCGGCCATCTATTATGGGGTTGGGGTCCTTGCAGGCCCGGTCGGCAGAGCCCCGGTCTCCCATGGTCACCTGAAGGAAACGGCACATCTTTCAGCTGACCTCATGGGTGGCCACAAGGATAAAGGTGTCACCTACAAATCGTGGACTATTTGGTTTTCACGGCCCAGCTGAAGCAGTGGGCTCATATTCCACCGGTTCGTTTTCCTATTTCTAACCGGGCGGTCGCCGCAGGGTTGGAAGCTGCTTCGATCCGTCTTGCCTACGGGTGCCGACGCTGGATCAATGGACCGTATCCATGCACGTGTGCAAGCAAACAAGAAGCAAACTACGAGTAGGAGATATATTTTACTTACAAATCCATAACCTCTGGATTTCCCCGTCTGCCGATCGGTGATGACCACCGCCTCCTCGATGTCTCCAAACACCTCGAAGTATTTCCTGAGACTTGAGTCCGTTGTGTGATAAGGAAGACCTCCCACAAAGATCTTGGTGAACGTGGTGTCTTTCTGTGCCGAGTGCATCATTTTTTCTTTCTTTTTTTTTTAGCTGGGGGTTTAAAGCGATTTTCCCTTTTCGAAGTGAGTGAGATGAAGCAAAGCGCAGCGTTCGGGTCGGTTGGAACGGAGACTGTGCGTCGTGGACAGGCGGCCCCCCCGGAGATGTGACCGCAGTGGCTCTGAAGGAGGAGGACACCTGTTAGTTTGGTGCGGGAGGTTTCCCAGTTGTCAGTGTGTGTCACAGATAGCCTTCTTAAACTCCACCCAGATCCAGACCTCCACCCTTGTGTGCGGGCGGCCTACTGGCGCACAGCTGCTAAGACAGCGCCAATGGACGCGCTGTGCACACCGGAGTGAAGACAGAAACTCCTCCATTTTCTAAATAAAGTTGGTTGCGATGACAGAGAAAAGGGATACTGGTCAAAGCAAACTGGTGGAAGACGTTTACCACTTGAAACTAGATGTATTGGTGTTGTCAGGTATGTGGGGGCTACTTTATTTTTACCATTCAGTGTAAAAGCCTTTCTTCCACAGGTTGGAAACGTATGTAAGTTTCTCATTTGGACTAAATGAAGGGAACTCATAAGTGCATAAGTACAAGCCCCTGACCAGTTAAAAACGAGTTGATCCTGTGCAACACAGGGGTCTAAATAATGTTGCAAAAACAGGAATATTGTTCTGTTAAAATTCTGAAACCTTATGTGTTGATCTAAAATTGGTCCAATGTAAGAGAATACGATACCTTTACATAACTCACATGGACAAAACCTCGGCCCAAAGTCCAAGCATAGCAGCAGTATATCTGTAGATCCTGCTGCTCTCTCATTAATGTTCATTTTTGTAATGTAGCACATGTTTTGAAAAAAAAAAAAATACACCAGTTGACCCCATGAGGGCACTATGATTAAGTTGACTCCAATCTGACATCATGTGCACAACTGTCCCTATTATGAGGCAACCATGCATTTTGTATTTGACAGCCAGTACTAATAGTGGTCAAGAATAATAACGGTATATTTAGTGTCACTTCTCATGCATGGGGCAGCCGGAATTATTTATGTTTTGTTTACATGGCTGTGTTGCTGACCTTTACATCGGGCACAAAGAGGACAATTAGTTCAAGGAGACCATAAACTTAGCCGGGAGCCGGAGACTCCACATATACCGATATCTAAGAGGGGATATTTTTACCTTCTTTTTAAAATAGTTGTTTTTTGAGAATTCTCATGCAGATAACATTTCTGTAACAGTAAAATCCATCAGCTATTTACTCTCCGTACACTTTAGAAACGACAAATGTATATAAAGTCCCTTTAGAGCGCACAGCATATTATGGATTTCTTGAAACTGCTGCACCCCAAGAAAAGACATAAAACCGTTGAGTCGTGCACAATCACACCAAACTTTGAAAGGACTTCAGGATACAACTCACAGCATGAGACATGAGAAATTATTATGAATTAATAATATTGAATTTAGATTGAGAGTAATTAGTTATGTGTCGGTGAGACACCATTAAAATATGCAAACAGCTTGAATGATAAAAAGGAAGTCAACACAGTTCACTGATTGTAAATGTTCTATTCTGGAACATTTTGTACCAATTAAAACATTTTGTGATACCATATAAATACAATTCTGTACATTATTATAGTGTAAATACTATGTTCAAATACATTTCAATTTACAACTCCTTATGAGGGAGAGCAGCTTTGTTCTCTTCATTAAGGTAAGGTCCTGGGTTTGTTTCATCTTCTTGAAATTACAGCTCCCGTATATAACTCGTCGGTTCCACAGTTCACCACTTGCGTAGAAATATAAGTAGATAGGACAGCTCTTCTTCATAACTAAACTATGTTTACTCCGCCGGATAGTGTCAATCACCCATTCATTCAATCCTTCTTTTAATAAAATGTGTTACTGAGTACCTTGTTAAATGTTCTGTTATATATATCAGCTTAAATACAAAAAGATATTCAGTCAGTCAGCAAAACTGGGTGGCATTTTGAATCCCCCCCCCAGCGTCATAATACACAGGTTTCAGGTGCATGCGGTTAGTTTAAAACTCAGGGAACTTGTTATGGAGTTCACGGAGCAGTCTGGAGCCTTTATGTGCCGGCCTTTGTGGAAACAGGCCTCGAACAAAGCCCAGCTGCTGTACTGCCCTTTTGCAAACGATGACACAGGCGTCCCTCAGCCACTTATGTTAGAAAACATCTCATCAGTCCAATATGGAAGACAGTCGGCAGACTCTCAAAGAATCCATTCCAGTGCAAGCAATCAAACAGCAACAGTCTCATGCTGGATGGGGATTATTTCCTCCACAGTGTTACAGTACTTCAACAGGATAATTTAACACGACACAACTTCAGTCACACGCTGAAAGCAACGCGGCTTTAGCCGATTTGTCCTCTTTTCAGGGTATGTGGCATCACTCCTAGAGATATGGCACTAAGCTTTACTTGGACACAGATATATAGTGTTTAAATCCACACATACGCGCACTACAAAAATAACCTACGACTGATAACAGCAGACATGGAACCGTAGTTCTTTGGTTACCCCTGACAGATTATATTGACGTAAATATCAACGTGTATAAACAGTAGTACATTCTTAACTTTCATATCCCAGAGTACTCGCCATGAGCCTCAAAGGATGCATTGTCTTACAAAAATATTATTTATAACGTTCAGAAACCAATGTAGGAAAATGTATTTGGGTCATATTTAAGTTCTCTATCAAAAATATCCCCATATAGGAAACTCATATATGTGCATAGTGAATCTTCAGTGGACACTAATTAGGATATACCTTCATTAAATGAAGAGGTCATATAGGCTTTAGGAGAGCAGACACGCCCACAAAATACATCAGCATCTTCATCGCGAGGAGAGGAGCCATGCTTAAGTCAGCCTGCGGTGCACCCAGAGGCACCGGATCTGACCACGACCCTCAGGCCGTCTCCCAGGAAACGTGTCCCTTCGCTGGGTCCTATCTGATCAGAGTCTGGGGTTCTGTGTCCTTGCAGGGCGGCCCTCTGTTGAGACGAGACGGCTTCACAAACACGCCGTGCCCGGGGGGGCAGCGGAAGTAAACTCTGCCCTGGACAGTCCCGTTGTGCTTACCTGCAGGGAGATCAATCGTTACGGATGTGTAGAATAATTGTAAAACCGTTATACTATAAGACATGTTGGACTTCTTATACAACAGGAGTAAAAAAAAGAAGAATATTGCATGCAAACGTCCCGAGAACAGTCTCCACTAACAGAAAGTCGACTTACCCACTGCCATGTCAAGCTTTACGCCGATCCAGATCCCCTTTGCAAACTCCACCCCTCCGACGTAGTAGACTGTGCCTCTCCTTTTCCCCACCCACACCTGCTCCCCTGGTGCCATCCAGTCAGGAAGCTGAGCCACAGGGGTGCTCTCCTCTCCGCTGGAATCTCCTGACGGCTCTGTGCTGCCGGGGTTGGGGCTGGGACAGGGACTCCCGTCGGGCAGATCTCCCTGGGCCGGCTCCTCGATCGGAGGTTCTCCTCCCGCTCGCTGACTCGGGGCTGCAGGTAAACGTGCAACTGCGGTTGGTGCCGCTGTGGATGGAGCCGCTGCTTTGTCAGGCGCAGATACTGGGGCTCTGACTGAAGGGCGCACTACGGGGGAGTCGGGGCGGGACACAGCTACACAAACACACCCTGCGTTGTCCACGGATGCGTCGATAACACCGGAGGCGTCGGAGGAGCTGTGATTGCCGGTGCCACGTGTTCCTCTGTCCAAACCCTCGTGCTCCCATCCACCTGTAAAATGCTCTAAATCGCTGTCTCCGATACTGTCCTCTGCCCCTTTAAAGTCAGTGAACTCCTGGTTGGCGCTGGGAACACAGTTGTGCGGCACGGGGCACGTCTGCTGCTCGTCCCTGCGGTCCACAGAAGCACTTTTGGTTTGCGTGCAGCCTCTTGCGGCAGGGTCGCTGGGGTCTCTGGAGGTGCAGCTGAGGTGGTC